>NW_022146393.1:1908013-2400513 GCF_002938485.1 Sitophilus oryzae
CAAAAACATCTGTCTTTCCCGAAAACGAATATATTATCTTTAACGTTTTTCTTTTTTTGGTCTTTTTCATATCTGTCTTGGAGCTTATCAGTGTTAACACGTGTTTACTATTACCCCAAAATCAAGTTTACAATTGCCCCGCAATTCTATTTTACTGGGGTATTTGTAAACACCTCTATACCTGTGTCTATACTTCATTTCCCGTAAAAGTTAATCTCCAATTGTAACATGCATTTTACTAATACAGTACTAAA
The DNA here is from genome assembly GCF_002938485.1 of Sitophilus oryzae. Lineage (NCBI taxonomy): Eukaryota > Metazoa > Arthropoda > Insecta > Coleoptera > Curculionidae > Sitophilus > Sitophilus oryzae. The sequence continues at coordinate 1,908,268 of NW_022146393.1, forward strand.
TGAAACCACTATGTATACATATATAAATTATTTTAACTTATTCACAAATTGAAATTTTTAAACAAAATTTCGCTAAGGTATAAAACGTTTTACAAGTTTTAAAGCAGCTCTCCAAAAAAAAATGTTTTTGCACCATAATAAAATACTAGAAATTCATTTAATCGAGTCAATACACATCAAAGTTGTGGGCGCCCACCAGTGTAGCCAGTCGGCTTATTCCCTACCCGCCAAATTCAAAAGTTATTGGACCTGTTTACAATTGCCCCTGTTTACCATTACCCCAACTAGGCCTATACGTTGAAGGGGAGGTAAAATGGAATCTAATATATTGACTAGTTTGAAGTATCATAAACTGTAAAGAGAGAAAAGGGAAACAATGAGCATCATAAGTTCTCCATCTCCGATATCAGTCGTACTAAATTTTATGGCACGTATGGTTCTTGCCTCGGCGCACTCAGTGATGAGATGTTCTGGCGTTTCCCCATTTTCCCGACAGAATCTGCATTTACCGTTGTTTCTTAGTTTCAGTCTACTGAAGGCGTGTTCATTGAGGAGACCGTGTCTCGTTAAAAAAAACCGTGACAATCCAAAGATTGTTCTTACTTAAATCAAGAAAAATCATTCATTTTTCTCTGACTTTTTCTCTGATTTTTCTCGGTCGTAAGTCCTTAGAAATATCTTCGCATATCTTAGATCGTTGGAGGATTCCCATTCCAGGTAACGGATGGAGGATGGAGTCTTCCAGATTCTAGAGTCCTGCTTTAAGTTGGTTTCCACTAAGGAAGCAGAACGGTTAGTAGAATGTTCATGTTAGTAGTAGTTTAGATTGGATTAGATTTTGATTGAATTTTGGATTAACTTTTTAACGTGGCTATTAGGTTTATTACACTGCTTTTCATATCTTTACAGGTTCATTATGGTCCTCTAATTTCTAGATTACATTCACGAGTCGTACCTATCCATTTCACAAAGTCTAATAACTTAGAGACTGAGCCTAGTAGAAAGAACCGTACATTTTACCAAGCTGTCGCAGTGACAGAATGCTTCGATGTTGGCCAAAGAGTGCCTAGAGAAGCTGAACAAATTAAGTAAAGAAAATAAAATAAAGGAGCGAACATTCCACGAACAGGACAAGAGCCGTTTTGCTTCCCAAATGGAAATCTACTTAAAGCAGAACTCAAGAACACGGAAGACCCAGTAACCATCGTAACATGTAAGTCCATCCGTAACCTAGAATGGTAATCTTTCAACGGTCTAGTACATTCGTAGAAATGTCTCAGGACTTAATGACTTAAATGTCTTAGGATAAACGAGAAATGTAATGATGTTCCTTCATATACAGAACAGTCTTCGAATTGTCACGTGTTTTTCAACAGTCTTCTCAATGAACACCTCAGTAGATTGCAGTTAAGAAACAACGGCAAAGTAGGTTCTGCGGGGAACATGGAAAAACACCAGAACACCTCATCACTGAGTGAGCCGAGACGATAACTATTCGTGTTACGACAGATATGGTACGTACGACTTTGGTACGACAGATATCGGAGGCGGACAACTAACCTCTGGAAAACCGTCTCGGATACTGCCTATATTCAAAGCTCTGAGACTGTAGATTACTTATAACTCAAGAAAGAAGGACAGAATAGATCCCATAGAATCTATAATCTACAATCTACATAGAATGCTCTGCCGTTTTATAGTATCTTTTGACTGACAGTATTTGAACATAGCTTTGTCAAATCGGCTTTAAATACCTCAATGGTTCATTAGTACACTGATAAAAAAGATGTTCTTGAAAAAAAATTAATGGCAAGAGAATTTATTTTAGCGTAAAAGAAAATATTTTGCCTGAAAAAAAACTCTCTTAACTCAGGAAAACTTGTTCTCTTGAAAAATTCGAAAATTGCTCTTGAATCTATTTTCACTCAACCAAGTGCAAGTTACTTTGTTTTAAGATAATAAGAAAAATACGGTAGGAAGTACTTCATTCAAGAAACATGGCAATTTTTCCAATAGCTAAATACTCTTTTGATGAAAAATAATAACGACACGCAAAGACGATGACGAAGGGCGGTATATACAATCAGTCGGCAGTCCGATTAGTCGTACGTCGCATTTCATAGGTCGCACATCATAGTAGGCACGGGTTTTGTTGCTTGGAATTTTCCACTTGGAATTTTGCATAATTTGCTTTTTAAACGCATATCGTATAACAAATTAGTGATCGTTATTAACATGCATTTTATTACATTCTTTAAAGGAGTTTCTGAAAAAATGGAAATTAGAGCATTTATTTGCTATATTTGAAGGTAAGAGACATTTACCTAATGCACCTCTTTAGATAATGCATGCGTGACTATAGATAGAATATGAATATAGGTATCGATTTTTTTATGCAAATAATTACAAAAATTTTAGATTTCAAGTCGTCGTATTAAAAAACTCAAAATGTGACCAAACCTTATAATTTTAATAATTTATTTGCTTTACTTTGATTAATCGTAATGTAACATTTTTTGTAATTTGTAGAGTGATGAATCACCCCAAAAAATACCAAGGAGTGAAGAAGCAGAAATAACTACTATCGAGGAAAATAATATCACTTTACTTACTACAGACCAGGAAAACCTAAATTTATCGGAAAATAATATACCTCGTAATATGCCTGTATATGATGTATAGACTTCTCTTAGATCAAAATGAATTTTAGTTGAGTCAATAGTATTGGTTGAAGAAAAGTGTCTTTTTAATCAAGAAATGTCCCTTTTCAATCAAGAATTTTTGCATGAATCAAAGAGACTATTGTTCTTGTAGCAAGAACTTCTTTGCATATTCATTTTGGTCAAGAGTGAAATACTTTGGATTCTCTAAAGTTTTTTGGATTCTCTATTCTCTAAAGTAATTTTTTAAAGCTTATGAAAAGATAGTTAATGCTTTACGCAAAGAAACTTCGTTCTTGGCCCTATTGAAAAGCGCCAATCTTTTGGGTCAAAATCATATTCATTTCGACTGAAGATCATTTTTTCAGTGTACAGACCAACTACAGTTTTGACAGTTTTTTGTCTTTGCTTATCAGGTTTATCGTAAGTTTTAACGACGTTTTACTATGAACTTATATTCTAATTAGCATTTTATATACTAGAATTAAAAGCAGATGTCAGTGAACTCCTTTGACAGAAAAAAAAAATAATCTGGCAACTCCGACTCGTGAAATAATTTTTAGACCTCATGCAACATATTCCTGAGGGATTCTCCTATCCCACACCAAAAATATAACATATTTTTTCCGCAATCAGACTTTAACATTAACAATCTTCATTAGATCCACCCCTAGTTTATCCGCAGTTATAACTAACCGCACCCTCTCAACTCTCGTACGAAAAGTAAAGTAGGAATGCCGATAAAATATCGATATATAGAATATAGGTATCGATATATTCTATTATCACAACCTCTTTTGAACTTACTGAAAGAAACGAACTTTAAATTAACTCACAGTTTTGTTAGCATAGTGGAATCAACTAAAACCCGAGTTTAAAAAAACATCATAAATAGGAAAGTATTCCAAACACACGTTTAATTTAGTACTTCATGATCACACTAAATTATACCTACAGCTGAGTTGAAACGATTTCCAATGCTCTTGTGATGGATTTTACCAATTATTTTCTTTTGGGGTGATGTATTTGTATTGGTATCTCGAACATATCGAAATATTTTTTTAGTCATCCCTAATGTAAAACCGGACAGAGACAATCTTTTTATGCGCCCTCTGCAGACAGCCGGTCCCTTTAATTTCGCCTTTTTAATTATCATGATGTAACAGCAACGTCCCTAGGGGGAGGAAAAGGGTGAGGCTAGGTCTACCGCAGAGCCCCTAAAATGACAAAACACCGCTGTAAATGAGACGGGCGCTATCGATTGTCAGAGATGAATAGGCAATGAAACTCTTAAACATGACTAGAATAGAGAATAAAATAATACATACAACCGATATAAAAATGATACAAGGATAGCTTGAACATGTTTCAAACATAGTATACATGTATTACTAAAGATTTATTAAATAAATTTAATAAACGCTTCTAGTTAAACTGAAAATAATATTGGTAAACAAAAAGGCCAGTACCATCACGATTTTTATAACTTGCTTCAAACAAATAATATAAATAGACATACCTTACTCCAGAAAACGAAGATGCCCAAGATATAGAGTCTAGACAGCAGATGCTAAATAAAAGAATGTTAGTTTGCACAATGAGTTAATTAGAATCAAAATAGTTTACTAGTGAGGGTTGTATACGTTTATTAAATATTTAGATAAAATAAATTAACCTTTCGGAAATCATAAGTTTCTAAAAATTTCTGATATCACTGGCTGCTATAAAGATTAACGGCATGTACAATATTACTGATGAAACTATTTAACTTCATATACAGGGTAGCACATCGAAAACAATCCAAGTTTATGACTGTTTTTAAGAGCAATCATTTTTCACTATTAATTCCATCGCTGTAACTTCAACTTTTTAACGGAGGTGACTACTAACCTCATCTTCTCAACTATGTAGGGGATGATACTTCTTTTTAGAAGATTTTAAATTCTCTGTAAAATGCTGTCAACCTAGTCTTTTTTTAATCTATTGCCCAGAAAGGGACCCCTTTTGTTTACAAATAGGTTTGTAAGATGAAAAGATAAAAATACTAGTAGTACTTTCAACCTACTAAGGGGTTGAAACTACTTGGAGGTCAAACGTACAGCCTTGCCACCAAAAATATAATTTTTATCCTTAATAAAACAACATACATATAGTTCATACAAATAAACTTTTCACGTGATTAAGCTTGGCCGGCACAGCGTTGCCAACTTTTACATATTTTCTTTTAATCAAAATATTTTAGGAAACAAAAATAAATAAATTATAAATATACAAACAGTTATTATTTACATCAACAAAACCCACTTTTTTAACAGAACTTAAGGGACATAAAGGGCCATTACTACCGCTTTCCCGTTCAAAATATTATATAAAGTTGCGATGAAATTTTTACGGCTATTAAGCTATCTTGTGCACTTCGCACTAAAAGTGATTCTAAAAACAACAATATTCGATTGCAAGGTCTGCTAATAAACATGTTTAAGCTTAAAGTATCACAACACTATTAATTTAAACCAAAAACTCGTAATACAAAACTAAAATGTCAAAGCAAATGACAATGTCAGGAAATAAATAAATAAATGTGGCAGCTTGACATTTTTTACAGCAGCGCTACCACCTGAATCCCCAGCGGGAAATTTAAATTCCAGAGTCAGCCCGGCGTCGAATTCATGGTTGCCAACAATGATTTTAAAAATTGCGCCCTCGAATACTAATAAAAGGTTAATTAATATTAAATTTACTATATTATTCAGTTTAATAAAAAAATAATATACTCTAGTTTAATTGTACAAATATTATATAAAGTTACGATGAAATTTTTACGGCTATTAAGCTATCTTGTGCACTTCGCACTAAAAGTGATTCTAAAAACAACAATATTCGATTGCAAGGTCTGCTAATAAACATATTTAAGCTTAAAGTATCACAACACTATTAATTTAAACCAAAAACTCGTAATACAAAACTAAAATGACAATGTCAAGAAATAAATATATAAATGTAGCAGCTTGACATTTTTTACAGCAGAGCTACCACCTGAATCTCCAGCGGGAAATTTAAATTCCAGAGTCAGCCCGGCATCGAATATATTCATGGTTGGCAACAAAAAAAATAATATACTCTAGTTTAATTGTACATAAAAATTATTATTTTATTCTTGAAAACCAGCCAGAATATAATACTATAATGTAACGCCACTGCAATGTGTACATATCCATTCTGAATTACGAGAAATGATTTTAAGAAAACCTTCTTCATTTTGGTACGCATGGCCATGCACGATTGTGGTAAAAATTGACCATGAATTCTTTTTGGAGTTGGGTTTTTCTCAATCCAATGTACGCTTAAAAGAAAATGGATGAATTTCAGTGAAGCATCCTTTTCTAGGTAGAAAAAACCAAGACGCATTCTGATTTCCTAAAACGTAACTACTTAATATGTATCATTTTATAGCGACAAATTTAACATATTAACTAATTCCTTCTGCAAATAAACTGAAAAATACTATAGGGGAATAGACAGAGTAAAATTATAAATATAGTAACTTAGCAATTCTCAATCTAAAAAATCTAGGATTGGGTGATGTTCTTTTTACTTGAAATCACTTATAAAAAAAAATATCCAGTATATAGAAACATCCCCAAACACCAAACCATAAAAATTTCTCTGCGGAAATGCATCATTTTTTTTCCGACTTTAAAATAACTGAAATCGGTTACATGAAAACGTGTTCCTGCTTTACATTCTAAACAATTTTCTTTTGTAGATATGAACTTAACCTAATAGTTACTGTAATTTAGACAGTAATACCGTACCGAGAAAAAAAAACGAAAATAAACAAAAATGAACCGACAAACCAAATCAAACCTCACCAAAGTAATCAAAACACGCTGTAAGCTAAAAGGCGTCTGTTTACGAATTCCAATTGGCGAGTACTTTTCAAATCTTGCTGTATTTTATAATATTAATATATCATTTATCAATAAATGAAAATAGTACACTTCCACAAGAAGTTTTTTTGCGTGTCTGTCTTTAAAAAAATTTAATAATAATAGCTCCCGTATATAGCGTTTAACGCCTTGGGAGTAGCAAGGTACAGGTTGCTATACTAGAGCCGTTCGGTATACAAGGAACGTAATGTGGCTAGCACTACGCTTCAACCGCCTATTATTACCTCAGGATTGTGAATCCCAAGTACTCATTTAAGGGTGAGTCGACCTAGGTACCCAAACTATTTTTATTTTAATAAAAATAGTCGGCTGATGAAATGCCGGGTGTGAGAATCGAACCCACACCTTGAGATTGGTAGACGAGAGCCTGTACCTCTAGGCCACCGGGCACCCGTGCAAAAAAATTCTAGAATAAAAAACAGAAACGTGTTTTCATGTAACTGGCTTCAGCTAATCTAAGGTTGAAAAACTGAAAATTATGCATTCCTGCAGAAAAAATTTCGTGACTTACTATTTGGAACGGTTTCTAAGTGCTAAATAAACAAATATTTGAGGACCAAGCGAAGTTTATTTAATGAAGCTGATGTCGCTTTTTTATCTCTAACCCTCCTGCCAAGTATTTCCCAACCGTGTTCTATAGGGTTCAGATATATCGAAGATGCTGGGCAGCTCACAATTTACAATAGTATATACAATAATCACCAAAGCCACCTCGTCATATTGAAAAAAAAACATCAAAAAGAAATGATAAATTAAAAAAATTGCAAATTGTTGGTGGCAAGTTTATTACACTCTTAAAAATTAACCAAGGCAATGATTGACATGATCCAAAAAACAAAATGTTGAGGAGACATGGTTCTGACCGAAAACTAATGTTTTAGGAAAATTTTCTGACGAACTAATTCCACAGGGTGTTTTAAAGTTATGATAAAAAACAACCCTTCGATTAACCCTGTATAATAAGCCAAATACTAAAATGTATAAAAAGTTTTTCGTTGCATTTTTTTTCATCTAAGTGTAATATTTTCAGGATATGAATCGTAGGGGGAATTAACTTTTAAGTAAGATAATATGTGCTGCTTAAGCATATACGTACGGATAATGTCTAAAAATATATAAGTATATACAGGGTGAGTTTCCTACGATGTTCTCTATGGGTATCTCGGAAACTACTGGAGATAGAGAGTCGGTGAAATGGGGAAAGAATTGCAGTTTTGTGGGGTCACAAATATGTGCCTTTCAGATTTTTGAAAAAGTTCATTCATGGCTTACTAGATATTTCGAAAAAAACAAATTTCGGCTATTTTAAAAATTGTCTCTAATTCCATTATAAACTATTTTAGACAAAAAGTTTTCAGATAAAAGTTGTAGATAATCACATCCTTAATGAGACCGTGTCCTCCGTTTTTTTCTAAAGCCCGTTATTTTTTATATATGACACAAACATATGTTTTTTTTTTAAATGGAAACCATAGTTGGCCATGACTTCATAAAAAGCGCCATTTTTTAAGCTTTTTAGCGATATAAGCTATAATATGTTTTTTTCGAAAAATTACTGAGTTATAGCCAATTCTTATCATTCTTGACTAATTTCACTTAGTTAGCCATGGAAACAAGTTCAATCGTCGTTGCTCTCGAGTGGCGGTACTAGAGAAGTTTAATTAAGTCGACCGGTCCTTTTATGAGAATAGGTAGTAATTCAGTTTTAAAAAGATACAACTCAAAACAATGGCGGAACATTTTCTAAAATAACTTAAAGTGTATGCAGTGGTATTATTTTTTTAAGTTTTAGTTTGTTCAATGTAAATTGTAAGGAACCGTTTAGTAATATATTGTGACTTTTTATAAGTTATAAATCATAACAGAATAAGAATACCATGCAATCTAATTGAAATTAGTCAAAAAAGATAAGAATTGGCTATAACTAAATTTAACTTTCCTAACATGTCTTGAAAACCGTTCTCTAAAAAACGTAACATTCACCGGTCAACGTATCCTCGAAAATGTATGGCCAAGAAAAGTTGAACCAATAATCCTACACGCTTTTCTTCATTTGAAAAATTCATATTTACAATTTTTGCTTATTTTAATTTACGAAGTTTGGATGTGACAGCTTCACATTTCTGAGAGCAAAGGTGATTAAACTTGTTTCCATTGCTAACTAGTGAAATTGTTTAAAAATGATAAGAATTGCATATAACTCAGTAATTTTTCGAAGAAAACATATTATAGCTTATATCGCTGAAAAGCTTAAAAAATGGCGCTTTTTATGAAGTCATGGCCAACTATGGTTTCCATTTAAAAAAACAGATGTTTGTGTCATATGTCAAAAATGACAGGCTTTAGAAGAAAACGGAGGGCACATTCTCATAAAGGATATGATTATCTACAACTTTTATCTGAAATTTTTTTGTCTAAAATAGCTTATAATAGAATTAGGAACAATTTTTAAAATAGCCGAAATTTGTTTTTTTCGAAATATCTAGTAAGCCATGAACTTTTTCAAGAATCTGAAAAGCGCATATTTATGACCCCACAAAACTGCAATTCTTTCCCCATTTAACCGACTCTCTATCTCCAGTAGTTTCCGAGATACCCAACATCATAGGAAACTCACCTTGTATAAATCTTTATCGTATACATAATAGTGTCAATCCCCTCATCTTCTACATCTACAGCCTACAAATGGACGTTTTTTCTTTGACCAATAAGACTTTCTGATTAATATTTCTGTCGCCTCATCAAAGTCGAAAACAGATGCCGTTATCCACGTCCTGCTTCTTCTTCCTGCTTTTCTCGTGCTTAAATTTTATCAGCTGCGCCGCTTCACACACTGAATAGTGAGCAGGAATAGAAGAATGGAACCAGAGAAGTTACCGAATGTCTACCGAAGGAGTACTGTTAACGTGCTAGCACGAGTCATTTGACCTAATGGATTGTTTGGTGTCAAGTCTGGTCAGGGCGTGGTATAATAAGAAATCGTTGATGGCGATATGGTTTATGAAAACTTTCATATTATCTATTTAAAACTATGATAAAAATTCAATTCCCTCGTTATACGAGGTGTATTACTCAGTTCGCTTATATGCGTTTACTTTTTTGAAACCAGTGACTTGGTGTCAAAGATCAAATTAAAGAAATTGCTGATTTAGAAAAGTCATCGCCTGCAATGGAGAAGAATATTATAATGTGTATCAGGAAGATGTAAATGACTTACCTACTTGAATTACATACTGTTGCACTCACTGAAGAAGGGCTTAAAGAACAGTAGCATAAGAATGAAATTAAAGAAAGAAATGAAGATGTAGTGCTGGGCAATACAGAAATTAACTCTACATAAAATATCTTACCATAGTACATGATCTATGAAAATTGAAGAAAGAAGTTTGAAAATTAAACAAGAGGACTTAGTAGAGGAAATGAGTGTAATTCGGAATACTGTTGGTAATTTGTTATACTCACTATGCGTGGCGCTATCTGGTTAAATATGGTATGAACTACTAGTTCAGCCTGTCACAACCAAACAAATTTTGTAGTTAGTTAAATTTATAGTACACCGTAGAAATATGTGAAGAATTAATTGTGACGTGACAAAACATTATTAGTGGAAATTAAATTGGCAATCATTGCCTTAATTTTTGATTTAAGTTAACTGTAAGTAAGTGTTGGTCTATATTTTAATTTGTTAAATGTATTTTTTGATATGTCAAAACATAATACTAGGGCTGGCATTTCTGGTCTTGGGTGCCGATTTTCGTGTGAACGAAGAGTACGGTCAACACGCTTAACAAAGTAAGATGTACTGAATAAAGACAGAATGCAAATATTTTCCTAAGCGGATGGAATCTAGCGTCAGATTAAGTAGTTATGTAATAAATACTTCGTATTTTTGCTCTCTCCGACTTACTAGATTGCCATAGCGATTCACTCCTATACGTATGTAAGCGCCGACCCAAGGTTTCGCTTGCCAGCAAGGTATATTTTGTTACGGATTATGGCGTAAGTCTTCATGTTGCTAATTTGGAATACTATAACTGATGCAAATTTGGAATAGTCCAAATTATATTCATCTTCTGATTTTCGTTTCTATGAATGTATGTAAATTTCTTCGCCAGCCACTGTAGCTCAACCTGCTTGATGGAGTTTAACATATAAGGTGTCGATAGATTTGTCTTAGTTTGGTCTAATTATAGGAGAGATATGGGGTATAAGGGGTAGTGGTGCGCAACTTAAAGCCTACTCTGCTCAATTGTCAACCTCACCTTCTCGCGGTATACCCTGTTTTAACAGACGAGGCTCTGACGACCGTGTCGGGGCGGTATAACCCTAGTATGCCGTGATTCCGTCCAACAGAGTCACGAAGTGAGTCGCAGGAAATGGCATCTCAAGCGGCTTTGTCAAGAGGACCAAAAGGCCAGTCGTCGCGGCCAGTCTGTGCCATTGGAACCAACTTTCTGTCCTCTGCCGCAACCAAGCGGCGGTGTAACCGTCTTGGTTTTCTAATTATATTACACAGCCGAACATCTCCAATCAAAGTCAAGATGAATCCTTTGCGCTAGACAAAATATTCCGGAGGTAAAATACCTTCCCGATCGGATCTCCGGGGGAAGATGCTTGCGCAGGAGAATTATCGATAAAGAAGTACAAAAGACGCACATTGTTTACCTTTGCAGCGTGGAACGTTAGAGTCTTTGTGACTCTCGCCAATCGAAACATCCTGAAAGAAGAACTGCCATTGTCTCCATAGAGCTGTATCGACTCAATGTGGATATTGCGGCCATTTCGGAAACAAGACTACCTGGGGAAGGATGTCTTGTTGAGAACGAATATACATTCTATTGGAAAGGGTACCCAGAAGATCAGAATAAAAAACTGCACGGAGTTGGCTTTGCAATCAAAAATAATTTAGCTACCAAATTGCAACAGGCGCCGCAAGCAATCTCTGAAAGGCTTATGACTCTACGATATCCAATTGGGCACAATAAATTTGTTACGGTAATTAGCGTTTATGCTCCAACTCTAAAGGCTGATCCAGAAATCACTGATGCTTTTTACCAATCTTTAGAGGAAGTTTTAAATAAAACACCTATACAGGATCGATTGATCCTGATGGGCGATTTTAACGCCCGAGTAGGTCGTGAACATAACATCTGGGAGAAAGTAATCGGGAAACATGGAATAGGCAATATGAACGCTAATGGAGAGCTTTTACTAACCAAGTGTTCTGAGCATGGCCTTACGATAACAAACACCTTATTTATGCACAATGACAAATTTAAAGGCACTTGGCAACATCCTAGATCTAAGCACTGGCATCAACTTGACCACGTCATCGTGAGGCAAAGAGACCTTAAAGAAGTCCTCGATACTAAGGCCCGAGTGGACGTAGAGTGCTGGACAGACCACAGAATACTTATATCGAAAATGGTGATAACTGTCCGACCTAAATACTCGTGCATAAAAAAACCCTCTAAAAGGAAAGTTATAAACACTGCCAAATTGGCAGATCCAAACATAAGATCAGAGCTAGGCCTCAGGATCTCCGAAACTCTTACAAGAGCTACAGACACAGATAGCGATGACCCTGAACATATTTGGATAAACATTCGGGACGCCATACAATCTGAATGTGAAAAGACTCTAGGGGAAACAGTAAGATGCAATAAGGACTGGTTCAGGGATAAAGCTGAGGAAATAGAATCCGCCCTTGAGCTCAAAAGAAAAGCACACACCGGCCTCGTGAATAACCCCGAGTGCAGACAAGCCCAGAAGCATTTTACAACTGCTAAACACGAAGCTCAAAAAACAATCAGGGCAGCCAAAAATTCTTGGTGGAAAAGTAAAGCTAATGAAATTCAGACTTACGCTGACAACAACGATAGTCGGCGTTTTTTCCAAGCTCTGAGGGAATTATACGGCCCTGTAAATCGCTCTTCTTTAATACGGGACGTAAATGGCGAACTACTGAAAGATGAAACTGAAATTCGTCACAGGTGGAAGGAACACTTTTCGCTAGTCCTGAATCAAAACTCAAATATTGACCAGGAAGTTTATGACTTGTTGCCTCAATACGACACTGCAAACTTCTTATCCATCCCACTTGCACGAGAAGAAATCGCTGATGCAATCGCATCTTTAAAAAACAACAAAGCACCCGGAAAGGACTCAATTCCTGCTGAAATTTACAAGGCACTGACACCGGAATTAATGCCCCATCTTGAAAATCTGTTTACCGTTATCTGGGAGCAAGAATCAGTACCCCAGGATTTTAGGGACTCAATAATCATTAGCCTCTATAAAAATAAGGGAGACAAAACCTAATGCGGAAATTACAGAGGAATCTCTCTACTGGCTGTTGCAGGAAAAATCCTAGCAAAAATAATAATAAATAGAATGATGCCCTATGTAGACAAACTGATACCTGACTTTCAGAGTGGCTTTCGACCGAGAAGATCTACTGTAAATATGGTCTTCTGCCTTCGTCAGATTCAAGAGAAAGCTATCGAACAACAGCAAAACGTACATTTTGCTTTTATCGACATAACTAAGGCATTCGATACGGTCAATAGGGATGCACTCTGGTCAATTATGTCAAAATTTGGCATACCGCAAAAGATGGTTAACCTTTGTAAAAGTCTGCATGTAAACAACAGAGCCGAGGTATCATTCAATGGTACCCTAACAGACCAATTTGAAACAAACAGCGGTGTAAGACAGGGTTGTGTCCTGGCACCTGTACTTTTCAATATCTTTATAACAGCCCTAATGATGATAGTAGACAGAAAGTTACAGGAAAGAGGTCTGGCTGTCCGATATCGAACAGATGGAAAAAAGAGGCCTATTTAATTTATCACGTCTTAAGGCGAAAACCAAAACACGAGTTAGGTACGTCACAGAATTAATGTATGCAGACGATTGTGCACTAATAGCTAATGACCCTGAAACTCTACAACAAATACTGGACATGTATATATGGGCGTATGAGGCAATGGGACTACAAATAAACATTAAGAAAACCAAAATAATGTCAACACTTTCTGGTGAGCTACCGCAAACCGAATTGCTCGTGTCGGGCAGAAGGCTTGAGGAGGTTGATTGCTTTTGCTATTTGGGTAGTATGCTTAACAACAAGGGAAACATAGACGCTGAAATACGAAACAGAATAAGTGCTGCCACCAAGGCTTATTTTAAACTACGCAGGAGGGTCTTTGGAAACAATAATCTCTCCCTCGATGTGAAACTTAGTGTGTACCGTGCAGTTATTATTCCAACTTTAATTTACGGAAGTGAAACGTGGGTCCCATATAAGAAGCATATAAAGAGTTTAGAGCGGTTACAACAAAGACACCTAAGGCAAATAATGAAGATAAAATGGTATCACAGGACTTCCAACGAAGTGGTACATTGCAGAGCAAAATGTGTTCCTATTGAAATTCTAGTTGGTAGAGCTCGCCTACGATGGATTGGTCACCTGTCGAGGCTGGATGATGGCAGACTAGAAAAAAACATTCTCTATGGCGAACTAGCGCAAGGTAGCAGAAAACACGGCGGTCAAAAACTACGCTATAAAGATGTACTACATGAAAGTCTAAAAAGCGTCAATAGTAATAACAACTGGGAAAATATCAGTCTTGACCGTCCAAAATGGAGACAAGTAGTACACAAGTATGAGGGCCCTCGCCCTCGTAATAGATATCATCCAGTCCCTGGGCACTTTCCATGTCCAGAGTGCAGCCGCATAATAACCTCCAGAATAGGACTCCACAGCCATCGGAGGGTACACTCACGGCGCAATTAGTTGTTCTATTGAAATTCGGACACGAGTCACCGGCAATATATATATAATATATAGGAGAGATATAGGGTAACATCAGCAAAAATAAGAAGACACGAACAAATAGTGAATCTAATGCAAGCTGAATTATTTCGACCAGATTGCTCCAGAATTTGATTTAAATAGAGAACCAGAAGAGACTGTAGTTTTGTTAGGGTGCTTGTTATTACCGATTCTGAGCCGTCCAAGAACTCTGCAGCGCATGCCCGCAATTGAAATAATAAATAATATTTTCTTCTGACCATGCGTATCATAGTTCTAAGTAATCTTCATAGTAAGCTATTATGTTTTTTTCAGCAAGGAACTATAAACAATCGTAAAAGTTAACTTTTATCCAGCCTCATCGTACTGCGCATGAGCAAATATATATTTCTTATTTTATTTTATTTGACTGTATGAACGCACACAAATAAGAATTCCTTATTTCTTATTTTATTTTATTCTTATTTTATTTTATTTGGCTGTATGAACCCACCATAAGTCGGAGTGGGCAAAAATACGAAATATTTATTAAATAACTACTTAATCTGACGCTAGATTCCATGCGCTTGGGAAAATACTCGTCTTCTGTCTTTATGCAGTACATCTTATTTTACTAAGCGTGTTGGCCGTACTCTTCGTACACATGAAATCCGGCACCCAAGACTAGAAATGCCGACCCTTAGTATGTGTGCGACTACTTTAAATATTCTGCCTAATTTTTTCTTTTAGTAAATTATTTCGATACTTTTTTACCGTTTTAATATAAACAACATATCTGCTATTATTTTGGTGGTATTCCAAATTACCTGCATGTTACGTCAACAGAGATTTTTGCACTTTTGCACTTTTTTTTAATGAATGAAAAAATCCATTTAAATTACTTTAAATACTTTGAATCTTTCGTATGGCTTACAACATAAATATGTAGATCTAAGGCAGGTTATTTATTTTATTCAAAATAATCAACATTTAAATTTTTTTAAATTTTTTTATGGTAACTATCATTCCAAAATACCCTCACTTCCTCTAGTATTGACGTTATACATTTTTTATATGTTTACATACTTTATTTATGATCATAAATACATATTTTTACAAATGTTACATATACCGTATGATCGAAAAAAAGCGGCATCAGCGATGGCTTTGAAATGAAGATCGCTGTCATTTTATATGTAAATTTCAATGGAAAATGTCATCAATCGCCATTTCCCAGCCAACTGGACACTGTTTTTTTATCATACGGTACTATAGTATAGGTCGCTGATATGTATAAAGACAAACGGTCGATTATTGAGTAAAATATACCAGGTACTGCAAAAAGTTAAATACAAAATTTATAGTACCTATATATACTTATTATGAATGTACCATTTCCGAGTTAACGAGTTTTCGTTTTGAAATGTTAAACAAAAATTATGTAATTTCAGACTTGATTTAATCCCCCCCCCCTCATATGAATCTCATTTTATACACCTATACAGCTTAACTTGACAGCTAATGCCAAATAATATTGAGAATGAGTCTTTCCGCAAAATGGCATCTCTAAATGAAACCGAACGCATCGAAATTTTAATGATGAGAGGTTATAATAATAAAACGCGAAGCTTTAGGAATATAGAATATAGAAAAAAATAGACCCCATATTCCCCATAATGTCAAAGAGTTGCTAGAATGCATCAAATTCATAATATTTCGCAAAATGCTCTTGCAAATACACTACAAGATTTTGTTCTTGTAGTGTATAGATTGTTTGTTCTTGATTGTCAAGAGGTTTATGGAGAACATTTTGAGCGCTCTATAAAATAAGATAGTAAACTAATTTCAAATACATAAGATTTTAAAAGATTTTTTTTCTTCTTTATATTCTTGGCTTTAGGTTGCTGGGATTTTAAGACAAAAATAAAAAAGAAAAAAATATATAGTATACCAGGTCAAAGAAACTAAACCAAAAAAGTATAAAGATTTTAAAAACTACACCTGGAAATTGTTAAAGTGATATTTCCAAAACTCAATTACTCGAAAACCCGACCCTGTATATTTAAATTTATTATTAGCTTATAGACATTTAAAAACCCTAAAACTTTTGTATTTAACTTTTTGCAGTACCTCGTATATTTTACTCAATAATCGACCGTTTCCATACATTCAGCCGACCAGTTAATTTGTGCCCTTACTATATTCACATACATACTTGTAGAAATATTCTTCATAATACATTTACTATACCGGGTGCGTCTCAAAAGTTGTTCACCCTTATAACTTTTTTATTTTTTCAGTTAAAAAACTAGATTTGGTATGATAGTATATGACATAAATTAGGATTGACTGACGTATTCAATTGTTTTCGGTCACTTTCTGTTCACCGGAAATGACTACAACTTTTGATTTTTAAATGGCACCTTCGGTATTTTTTTACTTTATTCCATAAAAAACCCATCTGAATTGAATGACATATCATATTTATGATATTTTATATATGGCAATAGCTTATATTATATGACAATTATTTGAACTTTTGACATTTTCTCATATGGAATATAATAATATTATTTGAAATTACAACTTGCGGAATTTTGCTCGAAATACCAAGTGTGTGGTTGTGGTATCAAATTATTCGTAAAAAATGCTTTTTCCAAATATGCTAATGAGCCACACTCATTCTATTTGAAAAAATTGAGATATAATTAAAAATACGATTTGAGTATTTTCTAACTGGCTAGGATAAGATACTAAAAACATTAGACAATCAAATATATTTTTCCAAGGCTCCTTGATTAAGAATTAGTGTTTTTAGCATAGCCAGATCTTTTTAACATAGGCACTCTAGATTGAATTTTAAAATACGATTTTTTATTAAAGGAGAGTGTCAAAAGTTATCTGTCATTCTATTCAGAATGTCATTTTCTATCGAATAAAGTAAAAAATACCGAGGGTGCTATTTAAAAACAGGAAGTGACCAAAAACAATTGAATACGTCAATCAATCCTAATTTATGTTATATACTAACATACCAAATTTCGTTTTTTTATCTGAAAAAATAAGAAAGTTATAGGGGTGAGCCACTTTTGACAAGTGAGTCTTAAATAAATGCAAAAATTTTTTTTGAGAGCTGATATCTTTCGATAAAAGAAATTTTAATATGTTTTCTTTGTCGTATTTTAAATAAGTTCAAAAGAGACAAGTTATTTACTTTAAATATTTAAAAAAATGCCGAAATTTTGGAAACCACTTTATTTCCGATTTTTCCCTTTACTAAATTTAATATACTACCTGTTTTTTAAATAAAAATTTAAAATTTTTCCAAAAATACAAAATTTTATTTTTTTTGTGATGTTTTCATGAACGCATTCACCCCGTAAATCGAGAAACTCATGTAGTCACTTTTTGACTCAAAATATTAAGTTTAATTCAACTGCCAATCTTTATCCGTTTTCAAAAAGAAATTAGAACATTGTCCTGACTGATATGAAACGGAATGTTCTCAGCCGGTATCGACTGTAACACAAAATTAGTATTTTCGTCACTTCCACTGGACGAAGAAACAACAGTTATACGTACATAAAGCTGTTTCCTCTGCGAGCATCTTCAGCCAAAGCTGGCGCGTGATCTGCCTGTGAACAACATCGATCAGGAAGTCGAAGCCATCATACCTACCGCACTAAATAAAAATGATATTAGCTTTGTCTCGATTTGGAGGAGCCGGCCATCTCGTACCTAACCTTAATTGGCTCAAATTTCTAAACTGATGATTTATATTTTTGTTTTGTTTCGAGCCATGTGTGATGTGTAATCTCGACGTGAGAATTTTCACATATTTATCTACTGCTATATTTTCACCAGCAAGATTTTTAATTCACAAGACTAAGAAATATATTAATCAATATAGAAGAAACTCAATAATATTCAAATACAGAATGCCACTTTATCTAAAGAAGAAAACATTCGACCAATGTGTACTATAGTCTAAGATCCGGCTGCATGATTATTACGCTTATCGTATTTTTAATCAAAACCTAATTTTTACGTATATTTATGAATAGGAGAATACAATTTTCACAGGATGCCTATCAAAAACTTGCCACTATAAGAAAAATTAGAACAGACACTATATAGGAAGCTGCAGGTCGAAGAAACTCAATCATATTTATATTTAGAACGCCACTCTATCTAAAGAAGTACACACCATGTATACACCAGTATGTGTACTAGTACACATTTGACCAATGTGTACTACCAGTCATGACCTATGCATGCAAAACCTGGACACTTAAAACGGACATCATAAGGAAACTGCAGGTCGCACAGTGCTCAATGGAACAAAATATGCTGGGAATAACCAAGAAAGAGCGTAAAATAATAGAGTGGATATACGAGAAAAGACCCAGGTAATAGATGTCATCCACAGAATCAAATCCCTCAAGTGGCAAGAAGGACGGACAACAGATGGACCACAAAAATTACAGCATGGTACCTACGAGGAATTAAGAGACCTAGAGGGAGACCAAACCTGAAATGGGACCATGATATTAGGAAATTAGCAGGGATAACTTGGGCTAGCATATGTAAAAATAGACAACAATAAGACCAACTACAGAGAGAGTATCTAAATATACGAGGGAGGCTACACCATAATTGGAAATAGATCAATAAGCTGAGAATGATGATGATGTAGAATGTAGAATGAATGAGAGGGGCGGAATCACTGCGACCATAAAGATCTATTGTGCCCCCCTTCCTTGAGTCATCAAACAGTCTATAACCCATCATACTCCTGTTGTAGAGGGGACAGAGTATTTCCCATCCTCCTCTGACAACAAATGTTCTTCCTCCGAGGGTACACACCCTTCCACGGTTGGAGTTTAGCCCTCCGTGCCCTTCACAGTCATAAAGTTTTGGTGTTACTTTATGTTCACAGTCGAGTAGCTTGCCTCCGGCTGAGGTACCCGTGAGGTGTAGGCTGGGGATCTGTCTCCATTTTCTCCACCTCTTTAACTTGGTCTCTCCTTAGACCTGATACCGGTGTTGTCCCGTATCTATAATAGAGGATATGTCCCTCTTTCTCTATTGCCTCCTTGGATTTGAGGTGAACTCCTATTGTGAGGACCTTTGATGATGATAGTTAATTTTAATACTACAGTTGGGAAGTTGAAACATTCGGTGTTACAACAGCAAAATGTAAAATTTAAACACTAATTCACCACAATACACCAAAACACTTTACTTTTACTTCAGAATCATCAGTAGATGATTAAAACTAAACTAATAGTTACAAATTGAGCGTTTATATAGGCACTCAGTTGGTACTGACCTAACTATATAAAACAAAACTAGCCAAGCTAGTCAAAACCAACCAAGCCCAACCAGTAATTACCGAGACTAGAGCAATAGAAACAGAGAACTGGAAGGAATTGGACCATTATCTCTGTTCATATTATCTTTACATTTATTCATTTTGACGCTCTCATATGCATCTAATTGCCTGCAATCAGATACTTGTTTGTGAGAGAGTAGGTCCGGATGGATACGAATCCACGGATCTCTCTCCGGTACCGGTACTGATGACAGGAGATCGACCTACTTAATATCGACCCCTATCCGCGGAACTGCATTGCTGACAGCCAACCAGCCACGTCGTCGATAGATAACGAAAACATAACGATGCAGCAAAATAAATCAGTATTGGAGAGTATTGGAATAGGACTGTAACTGCTGCTGATGTACGAGTATTTACTGCTTTTAAAGTTTACTTTCGTGGAACCTTAACCGTTTTCGAAATTATTTTGTATTATTTGAAATTTGTGTCTAGCGTTTTGTTACTATACAGGGTGTCCCAGAAATAAGTGCAAGTATTTTAAGGGGTGGTAGATGTCGATAAAAGAAACATATTTTCTCTTTATCGTTTTTCAAATAAGTCTAAAATAACGGAGTTATTTTACTTTGAAAATTATGTATATACAAAAAAAAATGATTTTTTGCTCAAATTTTGAGAACCACTGGATCTTTTCTGGATTTTCTTTCTTGTAAATTTAATCTACTACCTATGTTGCAATATTATCAAGAAATTATGTTTTTTAACTTAAAACTAAAAAAATTCCAAAAAGAAAAATTCAAAAACTTTCGAATTTTCAAATTTTTTTTTTGCGAAAAAAAACTATAGGTGTTTTTCTTCCTATTATCTACTATCCATTCATTCAGCCTAATGTAACACCTATCTATTTCATATCTATCGTTGGTAAATGGAAAACTTTGTGGAATTTCTTAGTTCATAGATTACTTCTATGAACTAAGAAATTTAAAAGGCCATATTATGTTCAACACTAAAGTAATGTGTTTAAAAATAAAGTGTTTTGGTGTATTGTGGTGAATTAGTGTTTCATTTTGCTTGTTTTAAAACATGTCAAAGTACAACGACATGATAATGATATGTATGTAATGATGAGTCACTCTGTAAATAGATATCATCACATTAATTGATAAAATATAAAAAATTGCTTTGTCTTTTTATGCTTCGAACCCTTTTCAAACATGCCTCGGAACGAAAACACAAAATGACTGTTAAACGAACAATTCTTTATATGATATTAAGTTGATTTACTACAATTAAGGGGAGCACTGGACTGTATCGTCTGAGAACCCTGCATCCGCTCTTTTAGATGATGTCTAACAAAGATCTTAACTTGAAATCATCGACCTATCGTTAGTTGGAGAATACAGGTTACATGTTACAATTTATGAGAGAGTAATACATGTAAAATATTATATGATGACCATGACAACATGTATTTTCATAGTCTGAAAACATTGATGCCTTCTTGTAAACCCTTTGGTACCTTAAATCCTATTTTCTGTCAAAAAAATTGTTAACAAGTAAAATAGTGTATGTACGATGGTGCTCCTGAGAGTCTGTTCCATTCATATCGGAAAATATTGATGGCTTCTTATAAACCTCGTGGTACTTTAACTCTCATTTTATGTCAAAAAAGTGTTAAAAATAAAACAAGCATAATTCACAGTACAATGGTGCCTTCTGATGATCTGTCCCTTCCGCATCTGAATATAAATTTGTACGCATCCTCGACTCCCTGAAAATTTAATTTTAATTTTTGCCACAGTAATATGTTAAATAGAAGAGGTTATGGGTAACAATGGTGCTCCTGATGGCATGTTCCAGCAGCAACTGAAAACGTGAATGGCTTTTTGTAAATTCTTTGATATTTTAACTTCAACGTTAAACAGGAAAAATTCTGGGGATCACGATGATTATGATGACATTTGACTGATAGACAGATTTCATTCCATGAATATCTGAAGACATGAATGGCTCCTATACATATTCTAACACACAAGTCTTGTCCAATATGTCGTTAACGAGTTAAGCAGGAATAATTTCTGGATAGCTGTTTGGTTTGATTTAACATACCCTTGTATTATTATTTGAATAAATTCTCTAAAAACTTGGTACGTGTTTTGAATTTCATAAAGTTTTTTCAGCTGATGATACGAATATTATCTTGATAAAAATTACAAGTATAATTTTAAGATATTTTGAATTAAATTCAAATGAAATTCATCTTTTCTTTTAGATTTCTATTAAAGAAAGTTAATGGCGTCTGCTCCAGGTAATGTTTCTTTGATGGATTCCATCGCTTAACTTTTATTTATCTGACCAGAAAAGGAGCGTGGCCGAGCTCATCTCACCGTCTCGGTACGATTTCAATGTGTTTGTCTCGCCAAGTCTCTCAAGAGTACCCAGGTACTCAGGTACACAGGAAAAGGAAACGCGCTGGTCAGAGGCGGCAATTATTTATTTTCAGACATACGTTTTATATGACGATATATCGTCATGTTCCTTCAAAACCCTTGCTAATTTTTGATAAATTTAATATACCTATTACCAGAAAACATATATTTAAATACGTAACAAATATAATATATGTACAGTTTATTTTTAAATTTGTCGTTAAATTCTTTTCAATTTGTAAACAAAATAAATCTTATTTACTTTTACGTAAAACCAGTAGAAAATTTTTGAGAGATTGTAGAACGACTTAGTGGCGATGCGGCATGAATAAAATATTTGCTATTTTAAATATCTGTTAGAGAAGTAAAACTTGGTCAGAATTGATGCAACAGTTAGGCAACAAAATGAATATGAAGGCGAGTTCTCAGATAGTCTTACTGATGCAGTCTGGCTGATTCAGTAATACTGAAAAAACATGAAAACACATTTTCGGTAAAAATTATCAGTATGTTCATACTTTTAGTGAAAGTGAAAGTTAGTTCTACTTTTGATCATTTTGGACCATGAATATAAACTAAAGTATGAGAACATAGTTTTTTAGTTCTCCAAAATGTATTGTAACAAAACTCTTTAAAAGGATTGAAGGGGTTTATTAGCCTATTTTGCAACTCTTGTAGAGAATGGCCATGGTTAGGTCCTCACAATAGGAATTGACATCAAATCCAAGGAGGCAATAGAAAAAGAGGGGTATATCCTCTATTATAGATTCGGGACAACACCGGTATCAGGGCTAAAGAGAGACAAAGTTAAAGAGGTAGAGAAAATGGAGACAGATCCTCCAGTCTCCACCTCACGGGTACCTCAGCCGGAGACAAACTTCGCGACTCTGAAGGGTACGGAGCCCTACCGTGGAAGGATATTATACTCTGGTAGGAGATAGATGTCCATCCTCGGAGGATAAACATCTGTTGTCGGAGAAGCATGGGAAATACCCTGTCCCTCAACAAGAAGATCCCCATGTATGACGAGTTATAACTCAATAAAGGGGACACAATAAATCTTTAAGTTCGCGGTGATTAACCCCCCTTCCATTAATTCTACATTCTAAAACTCTTGTAGAATCGTAGGATCCGGTAATTATACTTGTTCAAAAAAATATGGAATATATTCTTACTTTCAAAATGCGTTATTTCTGTATAGGAAAGGTTGGCAAACCTCTAGAAGCATTTGAGAGAAAAATACGCATGATTTCTGGAATATTCCTTCCTACGCCGGACAGTTCCAGTAGGTTGTCCTCCATTTGAAGTCTAATCTGGAATGCTGCTCTCGTTACGTTGGGAAAGCGTGGGAGTTGTTTGTAACTCCTCGTTTACTCTCCTCACCCCAGGCGTGTAAAGACTGGTTATTAGCAAGAGGTGTTTGTCGAACTGCCATTCTAAGACTTGGCCCCACGTTGGGCTCCAAGATGTAATAAAACTCTTTAAAATGGTTGAAGGGTTTATGAGGCAAAAAGGGTCATAAAAAACAACAGTTTCGAAAAATTCTTTATTTAAATATATCCTAAAATACTAAACATTTTTATTAGCAGGGGGAAATTTGGATATACAGTACAATATAGCTTGCCTATCAAACCTTTCTAATTACTTCTAAAAGTATTAGTATTTATATTTTATGGCCACGGGATAATAAAATTGTTCTAGATTATCATATAAATAGCCGTTTCTAGAGAACCGTATGCGAGACCGCTGGACAAATATATTTAGGTAAAAACTGACACTTCAGGTAGAACTGCGACCGAATAATATTTTCTACATTAATATTGGTGTTACAATATATAAATAATTAACTTCTAAAACTAATTCTTTTCGTATAATTTTACATTACGAGATTAACGAAAAATGTCTAGGCCAGCTGAATGGATTCAACTGGCAAAAAAAAAACGTGTGAACACTAACTGCTTCAGGGAGACTGACAAGTGAGAACCCGCCTTTAACCAAACCAACTAGGAAAATCAAAGTCTTTTTAATTGTACGGTTTATTACAAGCTGGCTCTATCTGTCAATACAGAGCATTGATTTGTTTAAAAATTCCTCTCTTAATTTGTGTCGCTTTATAACGTCTTACTAGCTTCTTGTTATCTTACAACCCCTCATTAAAAATGAAAAGAAGCGTTACATATATACTTGATGGGCACGCTCTGTGTTACCGACACCGACCATACGCCCAAAAAGAAGCCCACATGGCAACAAAACTTTTGTTTAGGCGCGAACGATGGTTTCTTCTTGAGGTGATTGTATTGCTCACCGCTTACAGAGTATATTCCACGTGAAGTTCATATCTCTTTGTCTTTCTGTTGAAAATTTTCTGATTTTAAGAAATTGTTATTTTGCTTTATTTTCAATTTTTTTAATGTGATGATGATCTGATATATGATAACTGGACGAGACTAATCCAAAAGAAGTGTTAGGCCCGCAATCTTGTAAATCTTCTCCAGGTGACGCGCATTATCTAAATCGTCTAATTTAGAAAAGGAGATAGACAATATCATACAGAGGTGTAAAGTAAGGGTGTAAAGCTTGTGTAAACAAGCTACAGTAGGCTATATAGGCTTCGTCTAAAATAAACTCATCGATATCCATTGAGTTGGCAATGTCGATTTAGAATTCTAGTTGCAGTTCGGAGACTGGCTTTGGATATCAATCGCCAAGAATATTAATGCTTCTTCCTTATTTGGATACTGCAAAGTGTCTTTAGCCCATTTGCAGTTGCTTGCTTTATGCTAGTGCTTCTTAAAGTATGCCTTTGTAGGATCATGTCTTTAATCTTTTTTTGTCGTCTTTACGTTATGCAATAAGCTGGAGGCAGCTAATCCAATATTATTTAAATATGGCTATCTTTGGTTTTATTGCCAGGAGACGACTAGGAATGTCCACGATAAACATAAACAAATGTGTATCGTGGGAATGTCCATAAATGCTTGATAACATTTGCATGCTGGCTGTAATAGAAATGTTTTTTCTGTTATATCTGTAAAACACTGGTATCTCTATCATTTAGCTATTTATCTTAACTTTTTCTTCTTCAGTTATTGAATATATTAATTAAATATTTAGTTACAGTCTCATTGTATCCATTGGTGTAAGTCTTTTCTTGTTTGTCAAAGACAAAGAAGCTATAATACAACCTTAAACAAAATATATATTTAACCAGTAAAAGTCATTTTAATAATAAGTATTGAAAGATAGAAAAAGAAAGATAATAAGATATGAAGACATCATCATCATCATCATCAAACAGCCTAAAGTGTCCACTGGTGGATGTAGGCTTCCCTCAAATAATTCTACTCTTCTCGGTCCTGTGCCACTTGCATCCAGTTTCCTCTAAATATTTTTAGGTGATGACCTAAATCATCATCTGACCATCTTGTCGGAGGTCTGCATCTGCTTCTGAGAGCATCCTGTCTTTAGTGTCTTGGCCGCCATTCTAATATTAGCTTGGTCCATCTATCGTCCATTGTTCTGGCAATATGTCCAGCTCAGTTCCATTTCAGTTTTTTAAGGAGATATATACCATCTGTTATACGTGTACGCTGTATAATACAGCAGTAGTTATACAGTACGTAAATATAATACAGTCTGAAAAATAAATAAAAAGTATTTATTTATATCATATTGATTGTTATGCCTTTATATGATGAACAGAAGGAAGCGATACTTTGGGACAGTCACGAAAAAACTAGGTAAATGAAATAATATAAACAAGAGTGTGACAGAACGCTGCTACTGAATACTATTTTTTTATAAAACATGCCACAAGGAAGCGATACTTCAAAACGATGACAAGGAAACTAGGTCGACAAAATAATGAAGAACAAGACCGTGGTACAATGGAGTTGGAGAAAATAGGAGATGGAAGGAATGGTTGAATGAAGAGTTACAGTGAGGAAAGGGTATTTCCCTCTGACAACAACTGTACATCCTCCAAGGAGTGGACACCTACCTTCTACCAAGGTTATACAGTATACACCCTTCCACGGTTGGGGTTTAGCGTGACCTTCACAGCCGATGAGCTTATCTCCGGCGCAGGTACCCTTGAGCTCGAAGCTGAAAGACCTGTCTCCATTCTTTCCACCTCTATAATTTAAATATATCCTTTTATATCTTATTCTCCATTGCCTCCTTGGATTTAAAGTCAATTCCTATTGTGAAGACCTGACCATGGCTGCATGTAGAAGTAAGGGAGGCGAGAATACAATAGATTCCCCCCCCTGGTACTCCAAGGTTGAGACCAGTAGTAGAGGCTAGTCTTCTATTTAGCCACGCATCCCTTTGACCTGGTCCCGCCATCATAGGATTTAGGTTTTTGGTCAGGTTGTCTCCTCTTGGTTCTGGCGGTTAAAATAAGACCCCCCCCCACACGCTCTGCCCATGATACATGACCACAGAGAGTAGAGGGTGTCTAGTATGATGGACAAGGTAGTCCCGTCAGGTATTGTTATACGTCTTGGTGCAATTCCCTAGCCCAGCAACGGCACTACAGCCAGGGACAAGACAATGAGATGCTTCTCAGAACCCAGCCGAAGTGCCAGGCCCCTCTGGGATTCCCTCTAGCACCTGACTAGGAGCTTCTCCACCAACGACAATGTCTTGCATCTCTTAGAGGAAGAAGAAACTGAATGAAAAAAAATAATAAAAAAGCAATAAAGTAAAACAGGATAGATGTATGATTAAAGGAAGGAAGGACGGAAGGAATGGGCTGTTTGATAAGACACTACAGGAGGAAGTAATACTTCTAGACAATTATAAAAAATGTGAATTATTACGAGGTAATAAATACAATAGTATGGCAATGAAGATTGGAAAAATAGCAAAATATGAAAGGAATATTTGAAGGAAGGAAGGCAGAGATAGATGCAATAAATCGTGAAGACATTTAGGTATAATCTGTATATTGAATGTTTCCTTCTTACTACTTGGACTTTCTTCTGGCCGAGGCAAAACAGACGAAACATTAAAGGCAGGACCTTGGAAGGATGAAACTTGAGAAAACAAGAGAAGATAGATGAATGATTAAAGCATTTTCTTATAAGACAGGCCAGAAGGAACTGAATCTACGTGGGGATGATAGTGGCCGGGAGATGGGCGCGTGCCTTCTGTTTTAAAGTCGTACCATCTGCCGACCACCTCCTCTGTCCGTCCGATCCGTAGCCGCATCCCGGCCATCAGCTGGTACTATTTCACATATGTCGCCCGGCAGCACGTTACAATGCCAACCTGTGTCTCGGTCGGGTACAAGTTTTCTTAACACCGCGGCTACGGTGGTCGTTCTCTTCTTAAGCTAGCTACACACTACTTCGGAAGTAGGTACCTATACAGATCCAGTCTATCTGAATGTGTACCTACCCGATAATATGAACACCTGTTTAGTTTTCTTGAATGATTCAGGAATATATACAAGAAACAAGTTTCTCTCTAAATGCTACTCATATTACTTCAAATCATCAATATTTTCAAAGCTACCGTTAATCTCTATTTTTTACCGTTCGCACATTTACAATGCTTCCTATGTGGCACCGATTGCTCGTCTCTACCCGTTAGGAATTGCACTGCATCAAAGTGCACTCCAATCCCTCATCGGGCAGGACGAAAAAGGTGTCTAAGTGCGCCGCGGAAAACCTTGCTAACGTATTTATTTATTAACGAACACTTTTCTTGTGTAGGTATCAACTTAACCTAGTAGATACTGTAATTTGACTGTAGTTAATACCGTACCGAGAAAAACAACGGCAATAAACAAAAATGAACCAACAAACCAAACCAAACCAAAACATACCTAACCAAAGCAATCAAAACACGCTGTAAGCTAAAATGCGTCAGTTTACAAAGTCCAATTGCCGAGTACTTTTCAAATCTTGCTATATTTTACAATATTTTATCAATAAATTAAAATGGTACACTTCCGCAAAAAGTTTTTTTGCGTGTCTACGTTTAGAAAAATTTCTAGAATGAAAAACAGAAACGTATTTTCATGTACTCTTTTTGCAGTGTACAAATATGTACCAGCTCTTGCCCGATGAGGTATTGGAGTGCATTTTGCTGCAGTGCAATTCCTAACTGGTAGAAACGAGCAATCGGTGTCACATAGGAGGCATTGTTAATATGCTTACCGTTCATCTTATTCTCTATGTATTATAACTTACAAAATAGTAGATTGCTATAGCAAATTGCACCCAGGCATGTAAATACTAGAGTTCAGAACCGGGACTCGAAATTAATAATTTCCGGTTCTTTTGGTATTTCCAAAGTACATTGATACTTTCTGGCGGTCGAAATCAAACAATTCTAAATAAGTAGCGATGCTATCTCATATTGTTCTTCCTTCTGAAATTCTTTTGAAGTTCCTATAATGTTTATTAGCAATTATTTTTTGTTATTTAATAAATTAAAATATGTAATTTTATTAATTTGTATAATGTTGCTCAATATATTAGTTATATCGAAGAAAAAACGCCGTCAAAGACGGCTTGGAAATGACAATCGATGATAATTTTGGAGAGATCTAGCACTAGATGTAATTTACTTAGCCTGTAGTTTTCTTCATTTTTTAATGGCGCTCACTTCCAGCTAAAAAAATAATTTAAGAAAATTAGTCTAAAATTCCAGAAAAAAATATTTTTTTGGAATTGGATTTGTGTGTCTGAAAACGTTTTATCTTTTGTAGTATGTATGTATTTTTTTTAATCCTTCTATAATTAATTTTTAACAAGTTTTATGTCAATTTTTAGTGAATAACGTCTAGAGATTGACGTCGCCAAAATTACCGTTGATTGCTATTCCCCAGCCGTCTTTGACGCCGTTTTTTTTTCGATCATACGGTATGTAATATTATGTTTTGATAGGCATTTGCATTTTTCAATTGAAAATGTACGTTTTCTTTTAAATTAGTTTTAAATTAAAGAGTTTTAAATTTAGTTAAGTTAGGTAATGTTATTTGATGTAAATTTTAAGTTACATATGTTTTTTTTCGATTTTTTTTTCTTCGCTTGTGTTCATTTGTGCATGTTCATTTTAATTTTTCTCATAACTGATTACTTAATAATTTGATATTGTTTTCATTTAAAATTTTTTGTCAATTTTGCGTTGGAGAACCATGCTGGTTGATTGACGAACTGTATCATCATTGAACAAAAATTTGTTAGCACCAAAAGTACCGAAAAAACGGAAAAACTCGGTTCCTTATGCCGGGTCCAAACCAAGGTGACAAAAAGTAAACACGATTTTGAGACAAAAACAAGACAAACTTGTCACTAAAAATGGAGACTTCTGACAAGACAATCTTGAGACAAATTTTGCACACCGCAATGACAAAAGGACAATAAAGTCAAAAGTATAGTTGTTGTAAATGAGTTTTATTAACCATTGTGTTAACAATGTGTAATTTCACTGGTCTCCTACTGTTGGCAGCACAGGCAATCCACACTGCGCCGACAACTTGTCGCAAAATATACGAACAAAACATAGACACTTTGATCTTTACCGACTCGAGACGGGACATTGAAGTCTCCGAATTTTGAAACAAAACAAAAATTAGACAAAATTGTCGCAAAAATGTATTGGATTTATCATAACTTTGTCGTAAAACATGAATGTTTCTGTCTTGTCTGCTTGGTCTGGACCTGGCATTAGAGGCATATGTTACCGAAATTCTCGGCTCCAAAAAACAGGTTCCGGAAACTGGTAAATAGCGACCTAACTATCTCTTAACCTAACCGAAATAGTATAACAGACTACATACATTGAAGAACCAACCAATTGTGCAGTGTATGGTTAGCTTTATAATAGTATTGTTTTCATGGTACTGGCAACACGATACGACAGACCATCCTCGGAATTGTCAATAATTGAGATTTCTTCTGTCCGACGCCGCAGAAAACCGCTCCAGGCTTTCTAAATCGTTGTGGATCCTGTCTTTTGTGCGGTTGCTGTTCGGTTAAAAAGAGTTATTTGGGAGGACTGGCTCGTGTCACTAACTATGTAAATTGAGAGGCTTTTGGGTGGTACTATTAAGTTCAAGTCCATAATTAGCTGACTGAGCTGCTAAATTATTATGTGCATAATAATATAGGTAACACAATTTAAAAAATTAGAGCTACTTTATAAGAAATTAAATTTAATGATCTCATAACATATGATATTATAAGATATTAAGACATAGTTTACATTACTGTAAAGACTGTTTTGTAGGTATTTAAGTAGGTATTGAAATGCTTATACATTTTAAAAAATGTTCTACAAATATGGTGCAATTTTTGAAGTTTTGTGACTTAAGATACTATTTTTAGAAGATCTAAAAATGTGTAAACTTATATCTAAATAAATCAATTTTCCACTTTTCATATACAGGGTATGGCGCACCTCATTCACCTGGATTGATTTTAAAGAAATTTGGAAAACGAAAAGATGTAGGAACAAAATATTTTATTGGTATATGTGGGAAGACAATATGCATAATTTAAAATTATTTTGACATGTGCAGGGTACCTATGTCAAAATAATTTTAAACTAAGATCCACACCAAAGTTATCTTTTTTCTTATGGAACACTCGATTTTATTTCATATTTGGATCCTTGACTACAAAATAAGGCGTTTACTATAAGTGTTAAATATGTTTACAATTACCATTATAGCTACCAGCCATCTTGATTGCCATTTTATTGAAAAATCGCTTTTTATTCAAAATCTGAGCTGGATAGGTATAGGAAACCCTGATATAGTTTGAAATGGCATTTAAATCTGCTTCGATTTATTTTAAACAATACAAGGTGTGGCATTTGAAATAACAAAGTTTTTATATAAAATAGATATTTAAAATAGATCAGCAATTTTTGGTACCCCTGTCTAAATTTAAGTAAGCAGTAAAATTTTTCAGTGAAGTTTATTTCTCTACCTTTAAACTCAGCACAAGAATAAATTCTGAAAAGTAATGTACAGGATGTTGGTAATATATTCTATTGTAACGTGCACATTTAAATATCTCACAAACCAAAGATTTTAAACATATTTAACCCATATAATAAATCCCTATTTTGAGCCCAAGAATCCAATAATTAATAAAATACCATGTGTTCCGTAAGAAAAAATATATGGATCTTAGTTCTGAGACACCCTGTATATTTCAAAATAATTTTAAATTGTGCGCATAGCTTCCCCATATATACCCATAAAATATTTTGTTTCTAAATCTTTCCGTTTTGGTATAATTAACCTAGGCGAATGAGGTGCGCCACCCTGTATACCTATTATTATTGACATATCAAAAATCTTTCAATTTTTGCTTTTATTTGTTCAAAAGCAACATAAATAAATAATAATCATAGTTTTTAAAGTCTACTATTGTTCTAGAAGCTTTAATTAAATTCATATGAAATTGAACAAAAAAATTATAAATTTTTTGACTTTCTTATACATATATTATGGTCAAAAAAATTGGAGATTTTGACGAAGTCACTAAATTACATAAAACTACTATTATTGACAAATTAAGACAAGTAGATTATGAAAATGACCCCTTATACCTTACTTTCAAAAACAAGGATTTGAAAAATCAATTTTTATGTAAAACCAAATCATTGAAGCCTTAAATTTTGCAAAGGTGCATAAAATAAATTTTCTACAAATTTAAAAGTTTTACAACAACTATGTTTACAATGTTTACTATTTTTCTAAGAGCCCTGAAATGTGTTCAAAATTTCAAAATAGCCAAAAACAGACAATTTTTCGATATTAATAAAATTAATACTTGGCCATGACTCTTCTTTATTTTTTAATGGCGCTTACTGACAGTTGGCCTTAAGAAGGTTGTAATTTATTTTTGTATTGAGTAAAAATGAGTTCAAATAGTGTAGTTCAAAATTCGAGAAAAAAAATAATTATTTGGAAGTAGATTTGTGTGTCTAGAAATGTTCTATATCTTTCTTAATATTTCTACAATTAGTGTTAATTTTTGATAAGTCTTATGTCAATTTTCAGTAAATGACGTCTAGAGATTGACCTCGCCAAAATTGTCATCGATTGTCGTTTCCCAGCCGGTTTTGACGCTTTAACTATTAAGAAAATATAGGTCGCCCTGTCCATTAGGAGTATGGTGAACTTACTCAAACTGCTAGAAAACCAGACTCTAACTAACTAGACGGAGAAATATATTTTTGGAGACTGCTAGAAATCTATAACTAGATTTTTCGATCTGGAAACTTGGCAACGCGGTCATGGAGAGCAAAACTCCGGCGAGAACAGATCGATAACGACCTTAGATCATGCAAACGTCGGGGGTGAGCGGCGAGGGGGGCGGGACGTGGTGCTACACCTGGGGGATCGAATTCGGAGAGCCACTAGGGCGCCAGACAACTTTTTGGCTGAGAGTATTAAGATCTCTTCAAAAAAAGTCTTCTGGGTATTTCGCCACTGTAAGAAAATTTACACCTTTGTAAAGAGTGTGCATTTTGACAAAAGACCAATTTGTCAGCGGTATTTTACTAATAAACAAAATTTGCCTCGTGGGCAAAAGAAAACGAGAAAACAAAAAAACACAAAGAAAAACCGATATGAAATATCTAAATACTACATTCAAGAACACCGTATTTTTTTTCGAGATATGCGTCTATTTAAAACCGTTGATGATCTGTTAAAATAGCATTATCTCAAGTTAGACTTCAAAATTAACAATTACTCTATCTATTCTATCTATTCAGCCTTCTTTAGTCCATCGTTGAACATAGGCCTCCCCCAATGTCTTCCACACTTCTCTCTCTGTCACCATGCTCATCCTCGTGCCTGCATGTTTCCTTATATCGTCCGCCAATCTCATCTGAGATGTTCCCCTACTTCTTCTATTCTCCCAGGGCCTCGAGTTTACGATACATTTGTTCCATCGATCGTCCTTCTGTCTGATATTGTGACCGGCAAACTTCCATTTCAATTTTGCTACTTCACTTCTAACATCCCGTACTTTTGTTTTGCTTGCAGCTGATCCACTCATTCCTTTTTCTATCTGCCATGTAGCATTTGTCTTTCCATGAATCTTTGAGTTTTTGTTATCTTATCCATGTTTGATTTTGTTAGTGTCAAGAGGTCGGGAATCCGTAAGTATGTAAGTACAGGGAGTGCACAAGTACACAAAGGAATAACAATTACTACCTGATAACGATTACTTGAGTTAAAACCAAAAAGCCTAAAACTTACTGTATATGATTATTTTTTGTTTGCTTTTAAGTTTTGTTATGTTATATTTATTAAATACTAAAACGATAGCCATACATTATTAACCTCTACAGATGCTTGAGCAATACTTTTATTTATATTAGAGTGTATTAAAAAATGCTCATTTATTTTTCGTTTAGAGTATGGTGAACTGGGGGATATGAGAGTATGGTGAACTGGGGAGCCTATCAGTTCTTTCATAATAATTTTTACGTTGTTAAAATCTACTGTGCCCCGTGTACCATGAATGCTGACAAATCTTAAGCTTCGTACAGACCTGAATGTTGCAACGAACAACAAACGGAATGGCAAATGAGGACGAAAAATTAAAAACTTATTTTTAGCGAAACGAACAGCAAACGAAACATATTTTTGCATTCCCAGTAATGTTTCAAAAATGAATGCTGCGGCAGCATACACCTTCATACATTATGCGTTAATCAACAAAAAGGCGAGAAAATCAAGAGGATAGTGGAAAATAATTTATACACCATAAATA
Source organism: Sitophilus oryzae (assembly GCF_002938485.1). Lineage (NCBI taxonomy): Eukaryota > Metazoa > Arthropoda > Insecta > Coleoptera > Curculionidae > Sitophilus > Sitophilus oryzae. Next base: position 1,942,193 of record NW_022146393.1, read on the forward strand.
ATACATGCTAAAATGAAAAAGAGCTGAGGAACGAGATCGGGTAGGTGCATGCATTAACTGGTGCAGCACCGATATTTGAAAAATTACTGGGAATGCAAAAATATGTTTCGTTTGCTGTTCGGTTTGCTGAAAATAAGTTTTCAATTTTTCGTCTTCATTTGCCATTCCGTTTGTTGTTCGATACAGTTCAGGTCTGTACGAAGCTTTAGCAATTCAGTTTGGAAACACGTTCGTAGCCCGTCCAAACTAGCGTTTCATTTGCCGTTCGGTTCGTTGTTCCGTTTGTTGTTCGGCGCAACGTTCAGGTCTGTATGAGGCTTTAGATTTACGAGATTCGCCCTTTTTAAATAATTTTTATTTTCTTTAATTCGAACATTTAAGGGTCTAGATATTTCAACAATATAAAATTTATTACATTCGCATGGTATCTTGTATATTACCTTTTTGGTTTGTTGCTCATTGGTTTAGTGTTTAATGTAGGTTAAAATGGATCTAAATGTATATTGTGTTTTGAAGGGTGTTCGTGTTCGTATGATATATTGTTTTCCTATCTTTCTTATTTTTTCTGAAACGCCCCGTATGCATGGAGATGGAGCTGTAATTTGTATATTGTATACCTATATTGAGTATTGTTATCACTGTGTGTATTCTGCCTATTGTTTGGAGTTTGTATTTCGTTTAATGTTTTGTCAATAAAAGATGGTGGATAGTAGTTTTTTATTATTTTTTTATGTGGTTTATATCTTTGTTTAGCGAATTAATAATAATTATTATTCAGCGATCTTAATGTTAAAAAATTAATGATCGCTTAGAAAAAAAAACGTTTCTTTACAATAATTATTAGGCATATAACTACACTGACATATTGTTCGCTCCCCTGTATACACAGTACTTACAGCACACTTTACCTAACAAATTAGTCTGCTAACGCAGCCTCGTTAGTTTTTAATCTATGGGTCTCGAGAGATGCCTTAACTTCCGTTTAGTCGGACTGGCGGGCGACCCCGGTTGGCTTATAGAAGGTGGCGCCTCAATCGCAGTTTCTCCCAAGGATTAGAACCGTTTTAATGGTGGCGTCTGTCTTAGATGAGTACAGTAAGAGTCTGATGTGAACTAAATTGATTTGTCTACCGAGGTATTGAGAAAAGTTGGTACAAGAGTCATTATTTTTAATTCTCTCATACCTCATACTGATAACATCGGAAAAAGATAACTGTAATTATTGTATTCATAGTTAGTCACATTTTGAGGCAGATTTTGTTCTCTAGTAGAGAATTGCATGTTTAAAGTTTGCTATGCAGATGTCTGAAAAAACAATATTCTCTTAATTATCGAATTTGCTTCAAAATGGTTACTTTGAAGGTCCCCAGACAAAATTATATAAAATTTTTAGGCTCATTTATGCGTCACTCTGATGAAGATGTTCTTTCTCTTGGCTCACTCTTGAGAATTCCATATATGAAAGTAACATCAGAAAATATTACTCTTACAGCCAACAGTATAACATTAAAAACTGTTTTTAAGACTAGTGCTAAGTATTCTAAAGTGTCTTAACAAAAATAAAACTGGCATCATCAAAATAAGAGAAAGAGTACACCTTGTGAATGTGATGAGTCAAATTAGAGAGACAAAATATCTTCAAAATGTACTATTTAACAAACATAAAAAACAAATTATAAGAGGTGAAACAATGGAGTCAGCTATTACAGACCATGTGTGGTCCAGGTCTACAAGGAACCTGATTGGAAAAAATAAAAATTTAAAGAAGCTGTTTTTATATTACGCCAAAATAACATCTTCAACAATCGAAGAATAGAAATTTTCACATTATGGGAACTACAATACAGTTGAGGTTGGAATCTTTGGTGATACAATAACAAAATAAACCACTAATTCATCACAATACATCCAACTTTAGTTTTAATACCGGATGCGCGTTAATCAATAAGGTGAACAATCAGGTGCGTTAATATAGTTAGCGAAACACGCATGGTATATTAAAAGTAAAGTTTCTTTATGTATTGTGATGAATTGATGTTTTATTTAGTTCCTATGACAACTACATATAAAAAGTAGCAATGATGCGTCCTAAGTGGACAACCTCACGCTTGACTTAATAGGAGAGTTAATCAAGGTAAAATTAGGTTTTCGGGCCAACATAAATCAGGCCATTAATTAAGATGGTTGTAGAATATTGAATGAGAGGAAGGGGGGATTCATCACCACGACCTTAAAGATCTATTGTGTCTCTCTTTCTTGAGTTATAACTCATCATACAATCTCAATGTTGTACATCTTCCTGTTGAAGGGGGTTGGAGAGGGAAGGTAGAGTATTTCCCATCCTCCTCTGACAACAGCTGTTCATCCTCCGAGAAGTGGACATCTACCTGGTAGGAGGGTATACATACTTCTACGGTTGGGGATTAGTCATCTGGCCCTCTGTTCCTTTCATAGTCGAAGAACTTGTCTCCGGTTGAAGTACCCTTGAGCTGAAGGCTGGAGGATCAGTCTCTATTTTCTCCACGTCTTTATTGATCTCTCCTTAGACCTGATACCGGGGCCTATTGTCTCTTTAGATTTGAGGTCAATTCCTATTGTGACGACCTAACCATGGCCCTTCTCCCTCGAGTTGATGACTCGCCAACTCGATGTCCTCAAATTGGAGTTCTGGCAAAGCTGGTGATAAAACGCAAGGGTTAGTGGGTGCACTTTTACAAAGCCACGCACGCAGACGTAAGGGAGATGAGAATACAATAGGTTGTCCCCTGGTGCCCCAAGGTTGAAACCAATCTTGGTTAGGGTGTCTCCTCTTGCTCTGGGCGGTTAAGCCAAGACCCCCCTCCTCTTCCCGTGATACATGACCACAGACAGTAGAGGGCAAAGGGTGCCTGGTATGACGGACAGGGTAGTCCCATCTGGCATCGTTATACGCTTTGGTGCAATTCCCTAGCCACGACAATACAGCCAGGGACTAGACAGTGAGATGCTCCTTGGACCCAGCAAAAGTGTCAGTGGGGATTCCCCCTAACATCTGACTAGGACCATTCCCACCACGACAAGGTCTCGTATCTCCTAGAGAAAGATTTAGATGATTAAACTGATTTAGCCAATACTTAAAGAAAATACATAACTAGACTTTAGAAAAAATTAAAAATCGGTGAAAATTAAATACTCCAGCTGCTTTGTCACCTGAAGATAGTACTTACTTACAGCAGAACATGTATTGTTTTAGAAAATATATAGTGAAAAGTGGAAAGTAAAAATAAACTCGTTTTCTTGTTTCATAATATGATCAGTTCATCACATGCATAAGTGATCATGTAATGTTAATAGATGTCGTATTTTAAATTTGTATATACGCAATATCGACATCGGAAGAATATACATCATTAGTCGGAAACCATTCGTCATTATTTCGTTCTCAAAATCAGACAAATTAACCTACATAATCCGGCAATATAGCGCCAATAATTCGCGATATCCCACAGATGATCTGGTTCTCTTCCGTCTATAGTCCTAGACAGACGTCTCGGCCTGATTATAGGAGGCGCCGCAATCGCAGCTTCCTAGTTACTATAAGACGCTATCGACTGGCCGTTAGATGTCACCGGCACCGGATCAAGAAACGATCGTTGAAAGTACTCGATGGTACCGTCAGCGTTCCGCAATTACGTAGTCGGTTAAGGTAAAGGTGGGCAGGTGATCGGAACAACCGGTAGGTATCATGCGGGTGTTGATAGTGGCAGGCCAACGAGGTTGTATGATATAGAACAGGGTTTCTCAAAGTTATAGCCTCACGTACATCCTAATATATCGTATGCCTATCCATACCGTATTCGTACGTCCTAATATAGATTCACCATCATCATCATCTTTCTCAAGTTATTCAACCATTTCCAATTATAGTGTAACGTCCCTCACGTGGCCTAAGTTATCACTGCTAATTTCCTAATATCATGGTCCCATCTCAGTTTGGTCTTCCTCTAGGTCTAATTAAGAGATTAATTCCTCTTGAGTAACGTGCTGTAATTTTTGTCCTTCCTTCTTGCCGGGTGTCCCGCCCATTGCCACTGGAGGGATTTGATTCTGTGTGGATGACACTTAATATGGATTAGGAGTAAAACATTAAATCTTTGGAAACTGAAAAAGATGGAATAATGGTTGGAGGAATATGGGTAAAGAACTTGATATATGTGGACGACACAGTCAATTTAACAGAGAGTATATCAGTTTTATGAGATGACTACTTGTCTATTTCACTGCGATCTTTAGAGATCTATTGTGCTTCTTAATTACATAGCCATATAGCTCTTTACCAACGGCTTGTACAGGGTGTCCCATTTTAGTTGAAATCATAGGGTATCTTCGTTATTAGTGAAGTGAATGATTCCGTTTGACAAAAATGTGGGACAGGTTTGTACAACCGCATCCTCCTATCTTTACTAATAACGGAGATACAGTATGATTTCAACGAAAATGGGACACCCTGTACAAAGCATACTCGCACAGACATGTATATGTACACTGGATTTAGCTGTCATTCCTATCAACTTTAAATGCTCATATCCAGGAAATGTTGAGGAGTGTTCTAGTATGAATTATTTTCTCTGCCTTGGTACTGGCGACTTTTTCTTACCTTTCTAGAGTTTTGTTGACCATTCACTGTTTTGTGATCTAGGTGTGGTGTGTATTCTAGCTTTAGGAACTCATTTGCTAGAGTTGATAGGGTAAAGTACTTTAGTAGTTTGCTCAGGATATCCCACAGATAGATACGTGGAAAACGGAACTTGCTTGCTTTACCAGAACATCGATTAGGAAAAAAGCTATTTGATATGGGTTTGTGACAAAAGTGTTGATAAAAAACTAAAAGGGCATTAAAAATGCTCATGTATCTTAAATTTCAAAACAGTTGTTGACTGTTATATTGTAGATTTGTAGATTTTATGGGACTGTACTACCTATGTTGCCATATTATAAAGATATGTTTTTTTGTTTTTGGATTTTTTTTAATTAAAAATTTAAAAAAATCCAATTTTTTTTTCAAAATATTCCAAATTTTCAAAAAAAAAAATTTCGCAAAAAAAACTCATAGACGGGTTTTTGGGGTCGAAATATACTACCCCTAAAAATATTTGCACTTATTTAATGTATATGTATGTCTATTGTATATCTATTGTGTCCCTCTATCTTGAGTTATACAAGGTGGTCCAAATAATTGTTCTCGGGAAACTTCGGCAGCATATTCTACCGGTAAAAATAAGTAAGAATGTTCGTATAAATGGATGTCCTAAAATGCTTCTTTTCGGATTTTCATTTTTATTTAGTCTCAGTATAATACCTACTTGTAGGAGGCGCCACCTACATAATTTTTAACTGGTTTGAAGGGTAATAACTTTTCGTCTGTACTTGTCAGACCTGTCTGTATTAGAAAACCACTGAGTGAAATATACATTTTTGCCGTTTTTGGCATAAAAAAGACCTCTTGGCAAAAATTGCTACAACTAACCGTTCTCAAGATATTTACAATGTAAATTATCAATACAGGTAATTATTGAGAAAAATAAACATGCATGTTGACTAGATAGTTACTTGACTGAAATGAGAAATCTAGAAACTTTAAATTTGTTTAAATTGAACATAATTTTTTAGGATAAATTAAAACACTTCAAATTTATGATTTCAGTATTTCAGCAAAATAAAAACACTAAATCATCACAATACACCAAAACACTTTTACTTTTACAATGGACGCGCGTTTTTTTTAGCGAAACGCGCGTTCAGTGTAAAAGTAAAAGTGTTTTGGTGTATTGTGGTGATTTAGTGTTTTTATTTTGCTGTGTAACACCAAAGGTTCCAACCCTCAACTGTAATCTTCAGTATTTCAGTCTAATAACTATCTAGTCAGCATGTTCAGTTTGGGTCACTGATGACATGTACTGATTATTTCGATTCCATATATCAGTGTCACATATTAGGTAATTTGTGTCAGTGTGGAAATGTTGCTGATAAATATTTAATATTTTTTTAGAATCTGCATAAATTTTAGTTTACACTTATAAGATAACAAGAACATTGACTGTTTAAAATTGCATATCACATAAACATCTAAAATGAAGATAATTTCAGGAATTTCATTTAAATTCTCTACAAATTCGTTACAAAATACGTGTTTACGTAGAAAAACCTGCAAAGTTAAAGATACAGAAATATTTAAACAAATTACTTCACAACCATCGAGCTATCTACTACGTGCGTAAACAAAATGTAAATTTATTCGGTGAACAATACTTGGAGAGATTGCCACTTAACATATTTCTTTCCAAACGAATATGAATATTAAAACAGGATGATTTAAATGTTTAACTTATAAAAGGCCCGAAATAGAATCATGGTGATATCAATATGGGTTTTTTTTGTCGTACCTGAGCCCTGTGGTAGAAATTTTTAAATTATATTTACAATTATATTTTAAACTGAATATACAGAGTGGTCTAAGCAAAAAAGTAGTTTTAATACAAACCAAATTTATCAAAGGATTTAGGATTAGGCTGGTTCATACTTGATTTCTTGTATATTAGATTATCGATTGTATGGGAGGGGGGAAGTTATCGGGAGGGGGCAAGTTAATCACCGCGATCTTATAGATCTATTGTGTCCATCTTTCTTGGGTTATAATTCATCATACAGTCTCAGGGCTTTGACAAAAGCCAATATCTAAGACGGGTTTACAGAGGTTATATAGTTCTCCATCTCCGATAACAGTTGTTTACCCATTTGCCCCACAGAATCTGCATTTGCCGTTTCTTAACTTCAATCTACCGAAGTGTTCATTGAGGAGACATTGTCCTGTTAAAAGCCATGTGACAATCCGAAGGCAATTCTCACTAAAATCAAGAAAAATCTTTGATTTTTCTCTGTCGTAAGTCCTGAGAAATTTGTTGGAGTGTTTTTGACAGTTGGGGGATTTCCATTCCAGGTTAGGGATGAAGTTTTCTAGGATGTTCTCCTTAAAGCGGAGGACAACCGGGAAAAGCTGGTGATTTTCCACTTGGGAATCACAACAATCCTGGTCAAGTTAGTTGACTATTCGCTCCTTTTCTAGCTAGATTGTTTGCTTTTTCATTACTTTCTATCCTTTGGTGAGCTGGCACTTAAAGTAGGAGGACTTTATTTTCTTTGCCTAATTCGTTCAGCTTCTCTAGACATTCTTCAAGACCAATTCGAATTGATGGTTACTGAGTTGATCGCTCTTAAGGCTCCTTGATAAGATAAGATAAGGATAAGATGGCTATTTTAATAGTTCCTATCTAATCCCAACTAGCGTTTATAGCCACTACAACAAGCCACTACAAAGTGGGCGGTGACCATCGGCGGCTACGTCGTATATTCGAAGCTGCTAAGTAACTGGGACCAAAATGAAGAAAGATTTTGAGTAGCCGGGTAGTGTCTTGGGTAGTTTTTGCCACTAAAAGAGTTACTATGATGTGTTACTATAAAGTAACCTACTGGTGAATGCGACTTATTCGTTACGAAGCTGCCTAGTCGCGGGTTCGTGGCAGCCAAGTGTTATCCACCGACAGGTGGAACTTTCGTTAAACTGTTGAACTTTATTCGCAGCAACCTCTTCATGCAATTTCACATTTCATAAAAATAAATGTCATGATGGAAAATAATTATGGAAGCCATTATTATTTTTTCGTTATTTACCGTGCGATTTTAACGCCTTTTTTTAGGTAAATTACAGAACGCAATCAACTTTACTGAATAAAATAGTGGGTTTATATAACAAAATTTTCGAGCACCTCTCAAAATATTTTAAATTATTATATTATTTGCAATAGAAACTCATGTTTGTAAGTAAAAAATAATAATAATTTGCTTGAAACCGGGGTCAAACTTTAAAATATTAGTCCACCGTCAGAAATAACAAAATCACTAAGGAAAATTTTAATAAAACACTTTAATCTAGGTATATTTAGCTTAAAAACGCATAATGTTTGAGTCATTTGGCTGTTGGTCTAAAAATTCATGAAAAAAATATGGCCGTTTAATCCGAAAAATACTTTATAGTTCCATATGCTTCCACAAAGTACCGGGAACAATAACATATTAGGCTACCCGTTTACCACCCGTTTGGACCTTTAAAATGTTCGGATTGATAAACTGACAATTGTAGCTATCCAAAGGCGACTTTATAGAAACAATAACTTTTTTGGAACTACGATTCTTTGGAACCATAAAGTGATTTTTCCAATAAAGTTCCCTGCGCCACCAAATTGCCACTTAATTGGAGCCTTACTACACCGATCGCGGTGGTGGCGACTATACATTCCATTGGTGCCACTATAACGTTCCGCCTTGTCCTTTGAAGTTATTTTTGCTTATTGTGCATTTTCTATTATTAGTGTTTCTATATTATTCAGAGCTACACGAGGTATAGAGTATTTTAACGCCCACTCTTTTAGCTCCTGTTTTATATTGTTGTTGGTTGTTATTGTTGGTTCTCAAATTAGTTCTCCTCTGAGATTCAGTTTCAGATGAACTAACACTACACTCATCTACAGAAACAGCTTCAAAAATGTCTCAGTCACTACCTGATTTATGTCGTTCATCAGTAGGATTATAGAAAGATGTTGTTTTTGTTTCTGATGTTGATGCATCGGCTCGCAGTGATTTCTTTTGTTTAATTCTTTGGTAGAAAGTACTAGAATATCTAAATTTCTTTTTATTCACCTTAGGGATTTTACATAATTTTAATAGAGCTTAAAAGCAAGTAAAAGAAAACACTAAAACAGAGCAGCACACGATGCAATCTGAGGCAATTACATTTATTAGGGTATATTAAGTTACGGTCACTATAAAGTAGCCGTTTTTGACCCCCGTGACTTTTTAGTGGCAATGGATGAGCGACGGCTACTTTATAGTGACCTAGGAAGGTAGCAGTAACCATTTTGCTACTTTCAATGCTACTATAAATTAGAAGTAACTAAGTGTCGTGGCCGCGACTACTCCGTAACTTAAATTGTTACTATAAAGTAACAAAAACTTAATGCAGGCATTATGGTAGCACTTGTTGGTAACCCCTACTTTGAAAAGTTACTATAAAGTTTTAGGTGTTTTATGGTGTCATATTCGAAGATTCGGGTAGTTCCAGCCACTTCTTTAAATTACATGTTTGCGACTTGCAATCAGGGTGTTTATTTTCCACTTTTATGGTAGGTAGTGACTAACCGATCACTCTCGAAATATACTTCAAAGTGACTATTCCTTATAGAGTAACATTTTAAGTGGCAGAGTGGGCCTAGGAACTATACTTTAGGAGCAGTGACATTTTAAAAAGGACTGGGAACTATATTTGCTAGTTGGGATATGTTGTTCGCATTTTTCGATAGCTTTCAAGATAGATAGATGTCTCTGCCTAACTTGGCCCCTTGAGCTATATAACACCTTTTTTTTGGGCTATCAGAAAAACAGAAAATACAAATGCAAACGAATAAAATTGGTCGCTGGGATTCGAAAAAATCTGATTAAGGTGCATTTATTTGCCATCTTCAGAGTTTTCTAAAAATGGAATATGCCTGGGATGACAAAAGGAGAGGCCACAATAGTATAAAACGGATAAGACAGAAGACCCAATTACCAGATTCCGTGATCAATTAACAGATCCCGTGAGGCCCAGATAACGTGATCTGCAAAATTAAATCTTTCAAATATCAATGGCACCTAGAGAGAAATGGACTACCAAAAGTACTCAGTGGTACCGACAGACATAAAAAGGAGAGGCCTTAATGGGACTACAACCTTAAAAAACAAAGTAACTGCTAAAAAACAAAATGCACAGTATCAAAACACATAGATTCAAATACAATATAATCTAAAAAAATCGGCGATGGTCAGCGATCTATAATTATATAATGAAGACTATAAAATGAAGATCGCTGTCATTTTATATGTAAAAATATATGTTGAATGTCATCGATGTTCATTTCCAAGCTAACTCGACCCCGTTTTTTTTTCGATCATACGGTAGAAGAACAGTATTCAACCGCATTAAGGCTCATAGCATTATAAAATTAACCATTCATTGATTTCTAACATTATAAAAATTGTAAATAGGATACTTTACACATAACTTACTTTACTTTACTTACTGCCATTACTCGCTGACGAGTATTGACACGCATCAGAAGATGGTTTGGCAAGACTTTTTTTTCGTAAGCTTTTCTGTTACTGAAAAGAGCGATACGTGTTGTTATCTCTCTTCCGCACTCTGGACAAATCTCATTACTTTCTTGCCTCTTTACTTTTTGGTTGTCGTTGTTAACTCAGTTTACAATTCCTCTTCATTGCGCTCTATTGTGCGCTGCTTCCTCCCATTGATTCTGCATGCTGATCCCCTTTAAGTTTTCATGGAGAATATCCTTATACCTTTTGAGTTGTTCACCCGGTGTTCTCTTACAGTCTACAAGCTCACCGTAAAGAAGAAATTTCGGTAGGCGGTTTTCTTGCATCCTGCATACGTGACCAGCCCATCTTAAATGGGATTTTCTAATCATGACTTCAGCGTTCTCGCAGCTAGCTACGTTTGAAACATGGTGGTGCCATTTGATTCTTAACAGTTGTCTAAGGTGTCTCTGTTGCAACTTGTTTAATGCGTTCATGTGCTGGCGGTTCGGCATCCAGGTTTCGCTTCCATATAACATGGTTGCGATTATTATTGCTCGGTACACTGCATAATTGTAGAAATCCTGTCTTTTAATTTCCAGAATGCTCTCGAGGCGCTTCTAATTCTGTGCTGAATTTCAGAGAGCGGGGATAATTGAATTCCGCTACATATTCCAATAGTTCTTCTCCGATTTTTATAGCATTATTATGATTTTCAGGGGTGCATATGATTTTAGTTTTATCGATGTTCAGCATAAGGCCCAAAGCCTTGTATACCCAGGTATATGTGTTGGTTAGGTAATATGTTTGCAACTAGAGCGCAGTCATCAGCGTATTGAAGTTCTTTGGTGAATTTTATATGTGTTTTTGCCCTGAGCCTTTTTATGTTGAACAGACCGCCGCGCCGCGCCGTCGTATCTACAACCTAATGCCTATTCCTTTCTCCTGCAGTTTGCTGTACGCTATAATACAGACCGCTGTCATGAATATGTTGAATACAAGAGCTGCTAAGACACATCCCTGCCTAACTCCTAGCTCCTAGGATACTAGGATACATAAATTAATTATTATTATATAAATATTTTGGAAAGTTATATTATGGTTTCCAAGTTTTATATAATTATATCATCATCTGTTAAAAATATATTTAATAAGTCTATACACCACACCATCTCTAAATATGACAATTATTGTTCCTTATCCTTGGTTAATAAATATTTTTTATGTAAAAATTGTGTCATCGTACCCGTCGTCCGTCTCCTCTTATCGCTAATACCATTTTAAATGGGATATAAAATGGTAGACGGTATGCCGTTATCGCTGCGCTGGTAGTACGTTGTACCTAGAACTGTGAATAGTACCATCGCGTTTCGCATTCAAATTAACTCGATGGCTGTAAAAGTATTTTTAGTTTTCTGCCACACTAAAAGAAATTGATGTACACCCAGAAAAAAAATTATTGTGTATTAAGCTAATCCTTAAGGATTAAGGATGTTTTCTAATTCAATCAAATATAATTTATGCTAATATATAAAATCCTTAAGTGACTGACATACTGATTAATCCCAATCCTGCTAAACCACTCAACGGAAGAAGCTCAGTTTTGGCATACAGGTTGATTCTAAGGTGTAGAGGTGGTTCCGAAATTCCAGTTCCAACGGGGTTAAACCACCCCTCAAATATTACAATATTTTTTATTTAAAAAACGGTCAAGTTTCCGAAAAAACGCTTGAACACGTATATTTTATTTTGTTTTTTTTACATATTTTAAGATTTTTTAAAAATGTATACGGAGTGTTTCAAAAAATCTGGTCATTGATTAATCACGATCCTGCTTAAAGCGCCTGACGTAAAAAGCTGATTTTTGGAAAACAGATTGACTTTAGGAGAGGTTCGATAAGAAGGGATTTTTCGAAACTCGAATTCTAAGGGTGAAACTATCCCTCAAATAATAAAATATTTTTTATTTAAAAACCGGTGCGTTTTTCGGAAAAACTCCTAAACACGTATATTTTATTTTGTTGTTTTACATATTTTAAGATTTTTTATAAATATATACAGGGTATTTCATAAAATATAACCATTTAGTAATCACGATTCTGCTTAAACTGCTTAACGTTTAAAGCTGATTTTTGGCAAACGGATTGACTGTGCGGTGTATAGCTTCGATAAGGAGGGGTTTCTCGAATCTCAAATTCCAAGAATATGAAAACGCCCCTCAAATATTACAATATTTGTTATTTAAAAAACGTTTAGTCTTTCGGGAAAATGCTTGGACAAGCATAATTTATTTGTTTTTTTTTACATATTTTGAAATTTTTTAAAAAATCATACAGGGTATTCCAAAAAGTTGGGTAATTTCTTAACCACGATTCTGCTTAAACTGCTTGACGTAAAAAGCTTATTTTTGGAAAACGGATTTTTCGAAAGTCAAATTTCAACGAGATGAAACTACCCCTCAAATATTACCAAGTTATATAATAATATCGCCATATTGTTTTTTCTCATGCTGACATAAATGTGAGAAAATTTTATACAGTTTGTATGTTAATGGAAATTCTCGCTTTGCTTTATCATCACCATTACAAATGATTAATTCGACGCGAACGAAGTCGCTGGTACACGCTAGTATGTATTATATAAAGCCAGACAGAAGAATAGGAAATGCAGGACCGTTTCTCCCTCCTTCGAATCCTTGCAGCTTCGACAAGTTTTACATCTACTGTTCGCCATAGACCTGGTAAAAAATTCTTCTGCTATATGTAGGCCATGGCATGATCCTCGCCTTGCAAATTCATCAGCGCGTTTGTCCCCCCTCGATAATCCTGGAGCATGGAACGCAGAAGCAAGGTTATGTCTTACCTACTTGCTATTTGTATGTCGTATGTTTTTGACTATTTTGAAGGATATGGCAGATGAAGGATATGACCATTCCCAGGCCCTCCAAATAGCAAGTATCTATACCTGGAAACCAATAAGACCTTGCGATGCAAAGATCCTTCGAGAAAACTCCCACACCTACGTCTAAATCGATCTTGGATCTATTAGTAAATAGTTTGTTAGTCTCCCACTCTTCTCTGATTGGAATTTTGACTAGAAAGTCCTGGCCAAGTTCCAACCTAGTTGTGATAATCTGATGTCCAGCAATAATGTCTTTGGTAATGTTTCAAGAATATTGCACCATTACCAAAGACATTATTGGAGCAAACATTACCAAAGACATTCTTGGTGAGCTCTAGTTCAGCTATTTTATATGAAGATCTAGAGGTCGAGGAGCACGTTTAGAGCATTTCTGGGTGTCGTTCTTAACGCTTCTGGAATACAAATGCATGCACTCCTGTGTTCCTTACTAAGTCAGCTGGGAAAGTTTGGTTGTCTTCTGGAAAGGCGCAACATTTTTCTTTGTGTAGTTTTTCTGAGTATAATAATAATGTATTTTTACGCTGCCATCTAGCGAATATCCGAGAACTATTAAGCATTGATAATTTCGTATATTTAAAACGTTTCTCGGGATGGATGGCAAGGTACGGCAGTGTACTGATATCAATTTCAATTATAATATTACGTACGGTTTCAGGCTAATGAGTGCCCTTATCAGACACAAACATACGCTTTGAAATTCAGTTATCTTGGTTTTGCGTCGAATATATTCATTTTTAAAATATAATGAATATTAACATTCAACTTATTTTTATGTATAATGGGTGCTAATAATACCGCTATTATCTTTTGTTATTGTTTTTTTAAATTATTCCAAAAATATTAGGTTTTTAAAATTTGAAAAAAGGCTACTACTGTTTCAACTACCTAAAAACATATACATACGAGTGTATATCGAGTGTAGATGCAAAAAAAACGCACCGGAAATTTTTTTCTTCAAATTTTTAAAGTGTTATATTTTTTTTATTTTTAGCCCTATTTTCATGATTTTTTTAGCAGAGTGTATATAAATATATGTATGTATCTACTTTAATTCGCGTAAACTTAGTTTATTATAAACTTTAGTATTTGGCGTATTATACAGTGTTAATTGAAGGGTTTTTTTACTCTAACTTTAAAACACCATGTGCAATAATTTCGTTAGTACGTTTTCGTGAAACATTATTTTTCTATTAGGATCATGATTCCTAAGCATTTTGTTTTTTAATTCGTACCAACACATGCCTTGGTTAATTTTTAAAAGCTAAATGAACTTGCCACCTACAATTTTAAATTTTTTCAATTACCATTACATTTTTATGTTATTTTTTAATATGACGAGGCGGCTTTGGTGATAATTGAAAAAATGCAAGTTGTTGGAGGCAAGTTCATTTCGCTCTTAAAAATTAACCAAGGCATGTGTTGACATGAGCCAAAAAACAAAATGCTTAGTAGACATGGTTCTAACTGAAAAATAATGTTTTTGGAGAATCTACTCACCAAGTTATTGCACAGAGTGTTTTTAAACTTAAGGTAAAAAACAACCCTTTTATTAATCCTCTATAATAAGCCAAATACTAAAGTTTATAAAAAAACTAGTTCATCGTTGCTGATTCCTCACGTATTGATGAAGCCGGAAGGCAGAAACACCAAGTATCTACGGGTAGTCATATTTTAATCATGTTTTCATGGCTAATCTTACTGTACGTTTTGTCCAATAATTTCGTTCTTATTTATAATTTATACGGGGTGAGTTTCCTACGATGTTCTCTATGGGTATCTCGGAAACTAACGGAGGTATCGTAGATATAAATAAACAAATCCCTGTACTTTTGACCGTCAAAATCTTAATATAAAAATACGGATATAGTATAATCCTTTATCTTTAATTTCCTTCTTCATTTGTGTAAAAATACCTAGCCAGTTTTACATAAAACGTTAAATGCCGTTTGCTTATAGCTAAAACGCTTATTTTGCTACTTTTTCGGACTAGTGAAATGGACTCAAAGCTCAATGATTGCTGCTAGTATACACACTGAGTATTAACATAAGACTTAGTAAAATGTGGTTTAGCTTCCAATCAACCCCATTAGTATTACAGATTATGTTTTTTTTTAAATTTTTAAACCCCCTTGAAAAACTGTAGGGGCCGGTTTAATATCCTGTAACTACCTGCTTACAAATTTAAATTGGGTTACGTGCCATACAGGTCAAAAGGGCAGTAACAGTCGGTGGTAGGTAGGTAGCAAGGTCCTTCCATTCAATTCTTAATCCCTTTTGTATTTTGATCCCTTCATAAAAACGTTTTGTCCTTTTCAATATTCTTGATTTATGAAATTAATATTAAAATTCGCTCTTGAGAACAAAAGTTGAAAGAACACGGAAAAGTAAAGGCTTTTCCGTGTTCTTTTAATCCTTTTTGATATATAATTTTAAAATATTAAATTCCTACAATTAACAATATGAAATTCTCAATTTGTTAAAAGTTTTTAATCCTGGATTTTAAATTTATGTCCATCTTGAGAATATATTTACAATAGAAGGAACAATATATAAAAATGAATTAAAATGGTAGGTCACACAACTTGGAATTTCTTATCGGATAAACAAATGATAATGCGGAAAAAAAGTTGAAGAGTAATTATTTGCTGTGTCAACTAGAAGAATAATATAGAGAAAATGGATTAGAAATTAATTTAGATAAGATTGAACACTCGGTGAAAACATAAAAATTAACATCCAATTTAGAACTAGATGATACAATGGTTCAACAGAAGAAGGAATAAAATAGGTCAGATTACACAATTAAATTTAGTCTTATGGAGTAGAGTAGACCCAGTAAAACAAGAACATTCAAATCAATATTCCGCAATATGAGGCGGAGATATGGAATGAATCAAAAGAAATAAAGGAAAAATTATCCTAAAAGAAATGGAATATTGGAGAACAAGCTTTAGTTACCAAGAAAGACCAAAAATAATGAATGAAATAGTGAAAAGAAAAAAAAATGTAGAGAAAAATAGTTTAATGTTTATAGATGACGAAAAACTCACATGGATATAGATGACAAAAAACTCACATGGATATGGAAACTAACAATGCAGAAATCGAATCAAGTTTTCTGGATATAGCGAATAACAGAATAGGTAGAGCCCACTAGGTAGAAGAAAACTAGGTCCACCACAACGATACTGGAGAGACTAGATAGATGAAGCAGCCGTTATAGGACGCAAGAAGAAATCTTCCGTCAACTGGGCTGGACTGGACCAACAAAGGATTAAAAATAAATGGAAAATATCTTAGCCATCTAAGATTCGTTGATGATCTAGTCCTAATTGCCAATAGTCCTGAAGAACTACAAGCACAAATTAACGAACTAAATACTGCCAGCAATAGAGTAGGTCTCAAAATGAACTTAGCAAAAACTAAAATAATATACAACGAACTCGTAGACAGAAATGATATTCTAATAAATACATAGAAAAAAATCGTGTGTCTTTGGAAAGACTCGAAAGGAAACAATCAAGCACTTTTGGTCCTGAAGAAGCGACAATAAAGTCGCGAAGCGTTGCAAAAAGCATAATTGTTTCCTTTTGGGCCTTCCCAAACACCCACGACGTACTAATTACTGGGAACTAACAATAATTATAACCATTTATAATATAATTATAATTCTAATAAATAACACAACACTGGAAACAGTAAAAAAATATATTTAGGACAACTAATACACCAGATCGTGATCTCTACTATCATAAATCAACAGAAGAATTAAGTTCGTATGGAGTACTTATGGAAGAAACTTAATCATATTCAAATCTAGAATGCCACTTTATCTAAAGAAGAAAATATTCGACCAATGTGACTACCAGTCACAACCCATGCATGCGAAACCTGGAGACTTAAAACGGACATTATAAGCAAACTGGAAGTCGCACAACGCTCAATGGAATGACATTTTCTGGGAATAACCAAAAAAAAAGACCGTAAAAGAATAGAGAGAATATGAAAAACGACTCGGGTAATACATGTCATCCAGAGAAACAAATCTTTCACGTGCCAATGGCCAGGACACCTAGCAAGAAGGACGAACAACAGATGGACTACAAAAATTACATCATGGTACCAACGAGGAATTAAGAGATCCAGAAGAAGACCAAACCTGAGATGGGACCATGACATTAAGAAATTGGCAGGAATAACTTGGGCCCGCATATTCAACAATAGACAACAATGTACCCAACTACAAAAAGAGTATCTAAATATGCGAGTGAGGCTACACCATAAATGGAAATGGTTGAATAAATTGAGAATGATAGGACGCAGACTTGGATAATAGGGACAAATGAAAAAAAGTAGCTAAAAATAGAAAGGCAGGAAAGATTGTAAAAATACCTAAATAGGAAACTACCGCATCAATCGGTTCTGCTCAGTCCGATTTAGGGAGTACAATCTCAAAGAACTGCAGCACTTAGGCCTCATTAGACTAATTGTGCATCCACCACCGGGAAAAGTAGGTATATCGCCTAGCCATACTAGCCCATGAAGGTGTTATATATATGTAAGTATAAAAAATGATTCCATTAAGGTTATATACATATATGTAAGTATAACAAAATGATTCCATTTTCTAAGGTTTCTAAGGTTCCGATCTAAGGTCTGTATTCTGTAAATTGGCCACAGTAGACCGGACTTCAGCCAGAATGGTCCTCTGATCAACGATAGTCACTCGTATAAGACCTACATATTGAACAGTCTAGTTTTTGTATATACCCGGGTGCGTCTCAAAAGTGGCTCACCCCTATAACATTTTTATTTTTTCAGATAAAAAACGAGATTTGGTATGTTAGTATATGACATAAATTAGGATATTCAAATCTAGAATGCGTATTCATGGAATGAATGTAATAGAATGGCGTATTCAATTTTTTTTGGTCACTTCCTGTTTCACCAGAAATGACTACAACTTTTGATTTTTAAATGGCACCCTCGGTATTTTTTTACTTTATGCGAAAGAAAATGACATTCTGAATAGAATGACATATCATATGTCAACTTTTGACATTCCCGCTTAATAAAAAATTGTATTTTAAAATTCAATCTAGAGTGCCATGGGTATGTTAAAAACACTAATTCTGCATCAAGGAGCCTTGGAAAAATAGATTTGATCGTCTAATGTTTTTAGTGTCTTGTCCTGGTCAGTTAGAAAATGCTCAAATCGTATTTTTAATCATATCTCAATTTTTTCAAATGGAACGAGGGTGGCTCATTAGCATATTTGGAAAAAGCATTTTTTTACGAATAATTTAATACCACACACTTGGTATTTCAAGTAAAATTTTCGTTACGAACCGCAAGTTATAATTTCAAATAAACCATATTCGAATATGTCAAAAGTTGACATATGATATGTCATTTTATTCAGAGTGACATTTTCTATCGAATAGAGTAAAAAAATACCGGGGGTGCCATTTAAAAATCAAAAGTTGTAATCATTTCCGGTCAAACCAGAAGTGGCAGAAAACAATTGAATACATTAATCAATGTTAATCAATCAAAAGTTAGTTAGATAAAAAAGTTATAGGGGTGAGCCACTTTTGAGACGCACCAGGTATATCCTGCACAGAGATGTGTCACATAGCTTTATATTTCTAAAAGGTTTTTATTGAGTTAGTAATATTCAGTTACAATTCCACCATGAATTCAAAGACTGCAAAATGGATTAGGATTTTTTTTTTCAGTCCATTTGTAACAGGTCTCTTTCAGCAACAATTATCACTCTCATATATTTTTCCATGAATAATTATAGTTGACAAAATCTAAACCTGCAGTTAAATCTAACAGGCTGATTAACAGAAGACCCTACCATCTATTCTAAAACGTTTATAAAATTAATGAATTCGTCGAAACTTTGAACCTAGTATCCGATAACGACGACACCGAAATTTAACTTTTCCTGTTTTTATCTTGATGATGTGCAAATGAATTAGCCATTGTTCTCCTCCAATCTGCCTCACTTCGGCCAATTACAAATGGTAATGAGCCCGCGCAGACGCTTGTTTTTTGACCCGAGATGTCGCCGTTTACGTGACTTTTTCAAAATTTCAATCGAAAACAACAGATCGGAGCCGCGATTAGACAGTAGAAGTTAAAAGTCGTAGATAGACAGTGGATAAGCTTAAAAGCAAATAATACCTTCATATGTAGTTTTGATAAAAAAAACTTTCATTCTCATCGATTGAAAAAAAAAGTTATCTATATACCTTCGTCTCTCCTTCATTTTCTAAGTCACCCGAGTTTTGGGATAGTTAAATCACCATATTATAATATATATACCTACTAAGATTAAACATCCTTGCTGCACAATTTATATCTACACGAGTTATTATTCAGACAGTAGAAGTTAAAAGTCGTAGATAGACAGTGGATAAGCTTAAAAGCAAATAATACCTTCATATGTAGTTTTGATAAAAAACTTTCATTCTCATCGATTGAAAAAAAAAGTTATATCTATATACCTTCGTCTCTCCTTCATTTTCTAAGTCACCCGAGTTTTGGGATAGTTAAATCACCATATTATAATATATATACCTACTAAGACTACACATCCTTGCTGCACAATTTATATGTACACGAGTTATTATTCAAGCGTGAAAAAAATATTCATCCATAGTAATGAGCGTTATGAGTAAATGCAAGACTAAGTCTAAGATACCTTTGGTCTTGCTACTGGACTCTTGCAGGTCTTGCACTGTTTTAATAGGTTTTTATTAGAAGCCCTTTCTACATAAGACATCTGTTAATAAATATTTTTTCAAGTAATTTAATGTAAAAAATATAAAAAATAAAACTATAAAGATCAATATTTATCTAATACTTTTTTTATTTCTCACTTGGTTAAGTACCTATATCTATTGTTTTAAGGCGCCCAAGATATGAGAAATGGAAAAGCAGCATGGAATGACGGAATAACATCTGAAATACTTAAGTACGCCGCTTAAGAACGGTGGACACCTTGTGGACACAATAGATCTGTAAGGTCGCGGTGAGTGATACTTAAGTACGCCGCTTAAGAACTTGGAAAATCCTAGCAAATATATATGCAAAGAAGACATTAGAAACTATACACCAATAAACCTACCACGAGTACAAAAAAAATACTACAAAAGTACTACCAGTAAGATATTCACAAAAATAATAAACAACAGAAATCAAAACACGCTAGACGCTGCTATGACGCTATGATTAAGAAAAATTGTTATAAATTTTTGTTTTTGTTTCTTTCGATGCGTTTTGCTATCGACAACTCGTTTCTCAAATATCTGCTACATTTCGTCTGTCCGAACATTCTGAATTTATTTTACATCACATCGGAAATCTATTTTATTTAATATCGATGGATAATAGTCCAAAAAAAGAAGAATAATATAAAAGTTATGGAAAGTAAGCCTAAAATGCAAATCGCAGATAGGCATACATACTTATATTTAAATCTATAGTTTTATTTAAAAATCATCATAAAAGTGTCACAGTATAAAGGAAGTATATATCTAGAACTTAGTGTTTCCTGGTAAAACTTTGTATATCATTTATACGCCTAATCTTTTTGGAAAATCGTTTAAAAATAAATTTAATGCAAATTAATTCTACATAAATATTAATATATCCCAAGACAATATTAGATTTATTAAAATCAGTAGTATAATCTGTCATCAGATAATTAGAAATAAGTAGAAAAATTGGAAAAACAAAACAAATGTAAAATGTAGATTGTAGAATAAGTCGGCGGAGGGTTAATCACCGTGACCTTACAAATTTATTGTATCCCCTTTCTTGAGCTATAACCCATCATACAGTCTCAGGGCTTTGACAAAAGCCAGTATCTGAGACGGTTTTACAGAGGGTAGTTGAGGGCAGCAATCCATCTCCGATGTCAGTCGTACCCAAGTTTATGGCACGAATGGTAGTCGTCTCGGGGCAAACAGTGATTAGATGTTCTGATGTTTCCCCATTCTCCCCGCAGAATCTTCATTCGCCGTTCTTTCTTAGATTCAATCTACTGAAGTGTTCGCTGAGGAGACAATGTCCTGTTAAAACTCCCGTGACAATCCGAAGATTGTTCTTACTTAAATTGAGGAAAACCTTTGATTTTTCTCGGTTGTACATCCTGAGAAACTTCTTCGAGTGTCTTAGACCATTGCAGGGTTCCCATTCCAGGTTAGGGAGGAGTCTTCCAAGTTCTCGAGTTTCGCTTTAAGTTGGTTTCCATTTTGAAAGAAGTACGGTTCTAGTTTAGTTAGTGGAGTGTCCGCTCCTTTTCTAGCTAGATCATTTGCTTTTTCATTGCTTTCTATCGCATCTCCATATTCCTTCATGTATAATCACTCCCTGAAATGTGGCTATATATGCAACAGGCTGTATATGTTATGGTTAAGTGTTTACTTCGCTAATTTACAGATTATAGATTAAGAGTTAACAACATCTGGGAATTTGGATGGAATATCATATTTCTACAAAAATAGCTACAAACATTTTTTGGTATTTACCTACTATCCAGATAGATTACAAACTACGTATAAAAAATATGTAGCTAAAGTATAAACCACAACAAATTTTGCGAGGTTTTTGGCTAATTTATACTATAGTTATAAGAAGTAGATTTGAATATTTTCAATTTGTTTCTGTCGATTCATTTTTAATAATCAATTTTTCTACTTAACCAAATTTAAAAAAAGCGTCAGTTCGCAATAAAACAAATAACGACGCCGCGACGACGGGAGGAGATATACCTCCTAAAACGTTAGGCATATTTTTGTCGGTTAGGCAGATTTGTTTTACGAATTAAGGTTGATTCTCACTATACCTTCCATATCAGCTACCTTCCGTTTCCATTCCGTTTACATAAAATATTATATCATGTAAATGAATAGGACACACTAACCGTTCCGTTTCCCTTCCGTTCCGTATCCTTTCCTTCCATACATTTTTTTGGCGGACGGATTGACGGTATATATGGGAAACCGCATTGTCAAGTCAATTGTACCAGCTCTGTTAAAATTTTGCTGATATTTATTCTTTCACCTCTTAATTAAATCTATTACCTTTTTCAAAAGATACAAATTTTTAAAATAAAACTTTCGTAATGATATAAATTATCCAATAAAAAGTATGGAACTGATACGGCACGGAAGCTTACGTTATAAAGGTTGATTCTCACTATACCTTCCATTCCATATATCCATTCCATATTCGTTCCGTATTTTTATTGTATTGACGCATACGTAAGCTTCCGTTCCGTATCAGTTCCATCTTTTTATTGTACAATTTATAACCTTATAAAGTTTTATTTTAAAAATTTGTATCTTTTGAAAAATGTTATAGATTTAATTAAGAGATGAAATAATAAATAAATCGCAGCAAAATTTTCACAGAGCTGGTACAAATGTAACTTGACAACGCTGTTTCCGATACGCTTCAGTCCGTCCGCCAAAAAAAATGTATGGAAGGAAAGGATATGGAACGGAATGGAAACGGAACGGATAGTGTGCATTGTCCTATTCATTTACATGATATAATATTTTATGTAAACGGAAGGAAAACGGAAGGGAGCTGATACAGAAGATATAGTGAGAATCAACCTTTAATAATAACCACTGACAACTGACTAGCTGTTTTCCATTTGGATTCTACGCAGTGGTATTTAGAAAAAAAAAATTATTTTTAGATTCCCTTTCAGTTATAGATTTTTCAAAAAAATTTCTTGCCGAAGAATTTTTTTAGAGGCTTAATGTTGTATAAATTGTAATCTACCTGTATAATACCCTACAAACCAGCCAATTTCGTGGCTTTTTTATAATAAACTGTATAACTTTTATAGCTGAGAAGCTGAGTAAATACACTTTAACCATAATGTATGCAGGGTGAGTCTTAAATAAATGCAAATATTTTTAGGGGTAATATATTTCGACCCCAGAAACACGCCTATGAGGTTTTTTCGAAAAAAAATTGCAAATTTTAGGAAAAAAAGGTTGGAATTTTTTTTAGTTTTTACTTAAAAACGTAATTTCTTGACAATATGGCAACATAGATAGGTAGTAGATTAAATTTACAAAAAAGAAAACCCAAAAAAGATTCAGTGGTGTTCAAAATTTAAGCAAAAAATATTTTTTTTATTTTCAAAATAAAATAACTCGGTTATTTTGGACTTATTTGAAAAACGGTAAAGAGAAAATATGTTTCTTTTATCGAGATCTACAAGCCTTCAAAATATTTGCACTTATTTCAGACTCAACTTGTATAATAGTTTACAAAATTAAAAATGAAACAACCTTTGCCATTTATTATTAAATATTATTTGGGCTTTACATTCGCTACCTATAATGTATACGTTGAGAAAGCCGTTAGGCAGACCAGACCAAGACAAGACACTATTAACTCATATTTTTGTCCGTTATACGCTATCCTTGGGTCACTCAACGGTCATACCCACTACTAGCCCCGATAAAAATTAGTTCACATCCTTTCCATTTTACCTGGATGCCTCTCGCTATCCTTTGGCTAGTTTCTCATGGTCAGCCTCTTGCAGGTAAAGCTTTTTAATGCCATTTCTTAAAAAACTGCCTTACAATGACCATCCATCCGTGGTCAGTATAATTTCCAAACCTTTATACCTGCCTACGCAAAACTGTTCGTACCCTTTGACCCTTCGTAATTCGACCCAATTTAAATTTGTGAGTGGATTAATCATTGAAAAAAAGAAGGTAGAGCTCACCAGTGGTCAGAGTGTGAGACCAAGGTCCATTCTATGTGGAAGGATAGAAATTTAAATAAATAGAAAGTAGTTTTGAATGAAAATATGAGGTATCTGTATTATTTGTGAGAATTTTATGATTTGGTCAATATTTTCTTCCTGCTATGAGATTTTTTCCCATGAAACGGTGATGGTGAAAAGTACTCCCACCCCTACATAATTTTAGTATATATATTTTCCAACTCAGCCCACGACCGATTTTTTTCACGGTAAAATGGTCCTTCTAGTATTTACTACATTTTTGTCTCTTGTAAAAAAATGCCACCGTGCATACATTTGGAAAAAAAATATAATTTTCCGAAGCTAACTTCCAAAAAATGTTTTTTTTTTCACATCAAGCTATGGGGACGCATAAAATCTATTATGCTCTTAATAATATAAACAAAAGATGTTATCGTGGAGACTATAATAAAAAAGAAGAAAGAATTTATTGGGCAAGTCTACAGTAAGATTAGCCATGAAACATGACTAAAACATGACTACCCGTAGACACTCAGTGTTTCTGCCTTCCGGCTTCATCAATACGGGAGGAATCAGCAACGATGAACTAGAAACGAAAAAATCCTGAAAAAAGAAAATGGGGAGCAAACGAGGCACAACTCTGTTGTTTTCTTACTGTGGACTTACTCTTAACTTTTAACTTACTGTGGACTTACTCTTAACTCTTAACTGGTTTTCTTACTCTTAACTTTCTTACTTAAAACTCTTGTTTTCTTACTGTGGACTTGCCCAATAAATTCTTTGTATAGTCTCCACGATACAATCTTTTGTTTATTGTTTACTCTGGGCCAAGGTGATAGCGGCGAGGTGTTTTGGAATGCCTCCGCAGCGGTTTTTCGGTGGTAACGTTTGCGAATTGTGAGCTACTGCCTAACCAGGATGCAAATGGTGCCTTATGCCTCGTTGGCTTCCCTTTCTCTTTTTCAGAATCATTAGTTCATCGTTGCTGATTCCTTCCGTATTGATGAAGCCGGAAGGCAGAAACACTGAGTGTCTACGGGTAGTCATGTTTTAGTCATGTTTTATGGGTAATCTTACTGTAGACTTGGCCAAAAAAATATTTCTTCTTTTTTATTATAGTCTCCACGATAACATTTTTTGTTTATTGTTTTCTCTGTGCCAAGGTGATAGCGGCGAGGTGTTTTGGAATGCCTCCGCAGCGGTTTTTCGGTGGTAACGCTTGCGAATTGTGAGCTACTGCCTAACCAGGCTACAAATGGTGCCTTGTGCCTCCTTTGCTTCCCTTTTTCTTTTTTCAGAATCACTAGTTCATCGTTGCTGATTCCTCCCGTATTGATGAAGGCGGAAGGCAGAAACACTCAGTATTTACGGGTAGTCATGTTTTAGTCATGTTTCATGGCTAATCTTACTGTAGACTTGCCCAATAAATTCTTTCTTCTTTCTTAATAATATAGTTAACGAAAATATATAATTTTATGTTAGCATCAAAAATTATATTTGACAATTAGCTTCATAAAAAGCTGAAAAAAATAATAAATTTTAAATTAATTAACGTACGGTTTTTTTTATTGATGCCCTCTAACGGACAAACGAAGAAGCACTTTTGTATAAAGCTAAATTATGTGCAATTAACTTATTTTACTTTAAAAAATACGTAGTTCTACGCAGTTCTATGCCGAAAGAATATTGGAACTCCCTGTATATTTTGTAGATCTGCTTTGGAAAAAAAAATCTCCAAAATGTTTTTTCCAAAAACTATGCGATGTGGCGTTTTTTACAAGAGACAAAAAAAATGTAGTACATACTAGAGGGGGCATTTTACGAAAAAAAAATCTGTCGTCGGTGGAGTTGGAAAATATTTATACTAAAATTTATGTAGGGGTGGGGATAGTTTTTGCCCTTCTCATAATTTTTCTTGATTTTTTTTAAAGTCAAATGTTAAAGCACTTAGGCAAAACATAAACCTCCAAAATCTCATTCAAATCGGAATAACGGTCCTTAAAATATCTGAAGAAATGTGTTTACTTTTTTAAAGTTTGATGGCCCTCTAGCGGACAAACGAAGCAATCCAATGAACTTATTTCGATTGGAAAAATATTTTAGTAGTTCTATGTCCACGGAATATTGGAACACCCTGTATATACGTAAAAATGATTTTTTTACGGGTATATTAAAACTCTGTACCAGTTTTTAAAGAAAATATTTCTTTTCCAAAAGTAGACCTTACTGGTCAAACGATATATTATTTGACCAGTGGTGCGCTTCATTTTTCCTGTCCCTATTGTTATTAACTTTAATTCGGAATATACATATTTAAATTAGATCAAGTTACAAAGGGTCACAAAGGATATCAACAGTCCTGCGTAGGCAGGTAAATTTTTGGCATAGAGCCTTTCCTGTCCCTACACGAAGGGCCACAATCCTTTCGCTTGCTGACCACGGATCGGTGGTCATTGTAAGGCATTTTTTTAGAAATAAAATAGAACTTTTACCTGGCGAAACGATGACCATGAGAAAATAGCCAAAGGATAGCACAAGGAAACCAGGTAAAAGCAAAAGGATATGTATGTGAACTAATTTTTATTAGGCTGGGGAATGGACATATGTGTATGTATAGGGTCCCCTTAAAACTGCCTGCTTTAAATACAGGAAATATATAAAATGAAAGTAACGTTAAAGTTTAGTTATAGGAAGAACAGTGAGGAATAACGTTCAATATTTTGTTGAAGTCAAAAAGTAGCCGGTTTTAAAAATATTCTTTTTTTTTGTTCTGTACAGGGTGTCCAATTTTCATGTGTTTTATGGGTTTTCTTGTTTATAAGTAGAGATACAAAGATGCAGTTTTCACATCACTGTGCCACTTTTTAATGAAACTAAACATGCTATCAAAATGTTGTATGAGTTGGTAGTTGACGCAAAGATGTAACACTTCTGAAAAATATATATTGGCAACAAACAGCCTACATTAAAGTTGAAAATGACAATTCTAATCCAGTCAACATACAGAAAGGAGTAAGACAGAGATGTGTGCTGCCTCCTTCGTTATTTAATGTTTATTCTGAGGCCATTTTTCGAGAAGCTGTCTCTACAACAGATTGCGGTATTAAAGTCAACGGCGAAGTCATTAATAACAGTAGATTTGGCGATGATACGGTTCGTATTGCTATTGGACTCCAGACTTTAGTGGAGCAACTTGAAGGGTTCTGTAGAAATACGGGATGAAAATCAATTCCTCTAAAACCAAAGTTATGTCATTTGGAAAGAACCAAAATGTACCAAATCCCATAAAAATAGAGGAAAATATCTTAGAACAGGTCTACAAGTTCCCGAAAGCATTTTTAAAAGTTAAAAACGTTTTCCAGAACCCCAGATTGGACCTTGAGTTGAGAATTAAGCTCGTCAGGTGTTATATTTGGTCAATCCTATTATACGGAGCAGAAACATGGACACTAAAGATTCATGAGATGAATCGCTTCAAATCGGTCGAAACATGGATATATCGAAGAATACATAAGATTCCATGGACAGCCGAAATACCGAAGTCGAATACCGAAGTTTACAGAATAGGCCGAGAAAGGGAATTGCTCAATATAACAAAAATAAGAAAAACATCATATTTCGGGCATATCTATATTGAGAAATGAAAAATATCGCGTTATTACAATTAATAGTTAAGGGAAAAATTGAAAGAAAAAGAGGTATCGGCAGGAAGAAGCTATCTTGGTTGAGAAACATCAGAAATTGGAGTCACCTTACCTTTGAAGAACTCATTAGAAAATCCGAGAATTATGAAGATTTTGCCAATGCGATCGCCAAACTCCACGAAAGAGACGACACGTAAAGAAGAAGATGCTATACACAGATTTGTGCTAGCCCCTTTGGTTTCTATTTTATTTTGTAGATTTTCTTGCAGTGCAGTGGCGAAATACCGATAAAGGATTTTTTTGGAGAGATAAATCCGCCACATAGGTATAGACATTTTTTATAACATTTTTAACAATAAACCTAGAATGAGTGGAAGGGGAGTTAATCACCGCGACCTAGATCTATTGAGTCCCCCTTTCTTGAGTTATAACTCATCAAACAGTCTATAACTCATCATACACGAGGATCTTCCTATTGTAGGGAGACAGGTTATTTCCCATCCTTCTCTGACCATAGACGTTCATCTTCAGAGGAGTGGGCATTGGGCAGCTACCTCCTACGAGGGTATACACCCTTCCACGTTTGGTGTTTAGCCCTCCGTGCCTTTCACAATCGATGAGCTAGTTTAAAAGGATATTATCATTTGTGTTAGCTTAATACTCCAATAGTAATAAACTTGTGCAGCTTTTAGATAACACACTGGCCAGAGTTATTGGTATTTTTAATGTACTTATGCGATAATTCAACACAGAAACTAGCGTGGAATAGCCGATAACCAAAATTTGAATTTAAATAAATTATTCTATTGTTTTAACTACCTATTTTAAACTGTATTAAAAAACCATATGTTAAAAAGTTAAAGAATCCATGTTTTATTTTGTTTATGAAAATAAGTATAGAGTATGATGTATTTTTAGAAAGATATATACAAGGAATTCCATTTAATAAAAACATAACTTTTAGTTATATTTCAAGAATCACAGCTCGAAACAAAAATCTAGATACGCTATTGAACTATAAGTGAAAAACTCTATGGAATTCAGTTTTCACCTTTTCGATAAGTTATAAGATAAGCGAGTTAAGAACAGGCCCAAAATGGCAAAATTTTAAAATTATCCTGTATTTGAGGAACTAAGACGGCAAGTGTAAAACTTGGAAAATAAGTTGGTTATAATAATGGTTTTATAATTCGGAAACTCTATTTATTTATCTAGCAATGCTAGAACACTCTATTAATTTGAAAGTCGATTAGAGAAAATAGTATGATTCACTGGCAAGCGATTTGTGATCAGGTAAAAATGTGATGTAAGAGGAGGCTTAGCTTGCTAGGTCAGTCAGTAGTAGACGGGACGGCCGGCTGTAAAGTAGTGTTGTGTTGTGTTTTGTCACAAAGTTGACATTGTGAGGTTGCGAGTCTTATGACTAAGGTTAGGTTAGGTTAGGTATAAAAGATTAGGATATACTATATTATAGGATATATGTACTATTAGGATACGAGTCTTATTGACTATTAGGATACGAGTCTTATTGACTATTTGGATACGAGTCTCATTGACTATTTGGATACGAGTCTTATTGACTATTTGGTTGCGAATCTTATTGACGATTAGGATACGAGTCTTATTGACTATTTGGATACGAGTCTTATTGACTATTTGGTTACGAGTCTTATTGACTATTAGGATACGAGTCTCATTGACTATTAGGATACAAGTCTTATTGACTATTAGGATACGAGTCTTATTGACTATTAGGATACGAGTCTTATTGACTATTAGGATACGAGTCTTATTGACTATTAGGGATGCGAATCTGTTTAGCTGCAGATTTGCGTCCGGGGAAAGTCCCTATACTTATTACAGGTGACACCAGCTAGTTGTTGAAGATTAACCAATAGATCCGAATAATATCTGAATTAGATGGAAGATATGGAATGGGATATGTTGAATAGAATACTAGTGGCTAGGGGGCGGAGTACCCCTGGGTGAGTTTTACTATTTAACTATCAATTTTATCCAGATCAGTAAATGTTTGTTTTGTTATTTTCATGTACAATGAGAGCCTGCTTGCCAATGACCAACTAAATGGATATTTGAGGTGAATTTGCATTGTGAGACCCGATTGAGTAAGTCCCAGAAATAAGCGATTTTACACAAGGGCCAATCTTTGTGCAGCTTCTTTAGTTTCTTAAAAAAGTAGCACAGTCATGTGAAAACCGCATCGTTGTATCTCTACTCATAAACGAGAAACACTGTAAAACACAGGAAAATGGGACACCCCCTGTACATCGATTAATAGAAACGTTCGTGTGCTAACAAGTGATATAACCTTAAAACACTTACGTAATTACTTTTACATTGACTGCTATCTTGGTTATTCTGGTAGGGAATTTGTTTTTCACTTGTCGCCTGTTTTTATTTTTCCGCCGCTTTATAAAATTTATTTTTTTCGAAACGATTACGAATCGTCCATATTAATGGGACGGCGCAAAACCGTTCGGAAAATTAAATTATTTAAATAAAACTATTGTTATTCAGAGCGCAACTCGAAATAGGCCTCTTATCCTTTTAATGACACATAGCTCTGCCTGTGGGTGTCTTGTTATCCGCTCTCGTAGTTCCCATTCCATATTTTTGCATAGATTGGGTCTTTTTTTGATAAACAAACAACTAAAAAGATATTTTTCTCATCAAATTTGATAATAAAACCTTTTTTGAAATTTATACGAGATCCCGAAATCCCATGTAAATTTTGTAAGGGTCAAACATTATCTCCACAGAATATTTTATGCAAAAGTTGTATATTAGACTTTTTGAAGAGTTTTTTTTATAGTTGCACTTTCGTCTAGAATTTCGTTTTATTTAGCGCATGTAAAAGTTATTTGGAAAAATCTACCATCAAATTAGTAAAATTTATAATACCGCCCACAGAAAGCTACAATTAAAATTCCCGCAAAAATGTGATTTTGTCATTGTCAAATTCGATAACACATTGTATACAAAGAGGGTACCAAATAGTGTAATTTTGTATGAAATAATTATTAGTTTCACAACTCCTGAAAAAGTAACGATGGTTAAACGGAATTTTGCTGGAAATAGTATCCCCACTGTACTAGAGTTGCAGCTCAGTCTTCAGACTCCCGTGGTAGAAGCAAAAATATCTGATATTAAACCATGATACAAAGTTACAGATATACTAATAAATAAAACATTTATATATTTTTCAACATTTCTTAAAAAAATATTACTAATACATGAACTGTCCTGAAATCAAAAGCCTATCAGGAATTTACTTTTAGATGATCTATACTTACCTTATTGTTTCAAAAATATTAATAAATAAATATAAAATATATATTTTCAGCCTTTAAAAAAATTAAAAATACAAGAACAGTCCTGGACATTAGGACTGTTCAACTGTAAAATACGAGGGAAAAATCATTGGATTGCTTTGATTCAAATTTGCTGTGGAAAATGGCATACGAAATATAAAACCACGAATATCTGCGAAACCGTTAAACATTTTGAAATACTCTAAATACAAAAACTGTTCATTTTTTAAGTCTCCATCTGCTAAAAAATAGTACCTATACCATTTAAAAAAAAATCTTTTATATCTTTTGCTACTGGAAAATAAAGATCTGGCAATGGGTATATTTCTTGATTTATCGAAAGCATATGACTCTTTAGACCACCATTTACTACTAATAAAACTCGAAAAATATGGAATAAGAGGTCCAGCACTCAAATGGATTACATCATACTTGACAATTAGAGAACAACAAGTTATTGTGAGAAAAGACGAAAAGATTAGTAGTCCAGTATACAAAAATTGAATATTGGTATACCTCAAGGCAGTATCATTGGGCCACTACTTTTTATTATCTACTTAAACGATATTAGTCAAACAACGAGAAATGCAAATTTTAGCCTTACATGCTATGTAGATGACACTAATATATTTACTCATGGAACAACACAAGATATTCTGAAGGAGAATGGCAGTAAGGCTTTCATGAGAGTAGAGGAATGGTTTGAGGCAATTATATTAATGCTAAATAAAGAAAAAACTAATACACTAATTTTTCGAACACAACAGAAGAAAATTGAATTAGCGAGCAATTTGAAAATTGGAGAAATGGATGTCAGCCTTGGTGGTGAATGCAAATTTCTTGGTATTTACATAGACGAGCACTTAAAGTGGACCCATCATATTTATAAGCTATGCTTGGGACTTGGCACAATTTCTTACGGTCTGAGAATTGTGTCAAGTTATGTGAACCCAGACTCAATGAAGACACTATACTGTGGAAATTTTGAGGCACTGCTGAGATATGGAATTATTCTCTGGGGATCAAATTCAGAAACTTCAAAAATTTTTGTGATTCAGAAAAGAATTATAAGACTTATAAAGAAACTTCACTATAGAGAAAGCTGATGAGGACACTTTAAATCCTTCGGAATTATGACGCGTCTAGCTCTTTATATATCTATATGAGTGTTTAATATTCATCTTCAAACATAAGTCCCTATTTGAAATGGAAAAATCTCATGAATACCAAACAAGATCCAGTGATGCCAAGTTCCCATCACATCGTCTCACCCTGACTGAAAAAAATCCAGTATCTATATATGTGTGTAAAGTTTTACAATAGCCTCCCTGAAGACATAAGAGCAATCGAAAGTCAAGAAGCCTATAAGAAATCGTTGAAAAAACTCTTAATTGAATTGGAACCCTGCTCAATCAATGAATTCTTAATACTTTTGATTTTTAAATAGCACACAAATGACTACAACTTTTGATTTTTAAATAGCACACTCGGTATTTTTTTACTTTATTCAATAGAAAATGATACTCTTAATCGAATGACATATTATATGTCAACTTTTGACATTTTGGCATATGGTTTATTTGAAATTGTAACATGCGGTTCATAACGACAATTTGTGCCAAGAAAATGCCAAGTGTGTGGTATCAAATTATTCGTAAAAAAATGCTTTTTCCAAATATGCTAATGAGCCACCCTCGTTCTATTTAGAAAAATTGAGATATGATTAAAAATACGATTTATGCATCTTTTAACCGCCCAGGACAAGACACTAAAAACATTAGACGATCAAATCTATTTTTCCAAGGTTTCTTGATTAAAAATTAGTGTTTTAACACAGCCATGGCGCTCTAGATTGAAATTTAAAATAGAATTTGTTTTTGAGTGACTATGTCAAAAATTGACATATGATATGTCATTCGATTCAGAATGTCATTTTCTATCGAATAAAGTAAAAAAATACCGAGGGTGCCATTTAAAAATCAAAAGTTGTAGTCATCTCCGGTAAAACCGGAAGTGACCGAAAACAATTGAATCCGTCAATCAATCCCAATTTATGTCATATACTAACATACCAAATCTCGTTGTTTTATATGAAAAAATGATAAAGTTATAGGGGTGAGCCATTTTTGAGACGCACCCGGTATTTAGTTAAATATTTTATTGTAAAGAAATTGACTTGACCCTACTTTTTTAGGATTAAATTCAATTTTTTTTAATTACAATTAAATTCCTTCTAACTCCAAAAATTTAACTAAATATAACGGGCTACCATCAAAAATAATTATTATTTTTGGTTATGGCACGAGAATAGACTCCTAATGAAATGTTTTAGCTTTTGTACGACGCTTTTTTCAGTTAGCTAAAAATTTGTAGATTTATGTAAAATTAAAATGAAAGATTTTTTTCGAAAAATGTCTTTCCTATATTTATATTTTCAAAATATATATTTTCTTTTTTCAAAATTCGTCTAATAAACTAGTGATGGGAATAATCGAACTATTTTCACCATCGAATAATTAGTAATAATTAATATTTCACAATCGAATTAATAATTCGAATTATTTAGTAGTATTATAAAGTTAACCTAAGAATAAATTCGTCCCAGCTAGTGCTCGTCTAAGGGCTATTTTAAACAAATTCTGAACCATTGCCATACCTATATTCTATCACTGAATAAAAAATAAAAAAAATATTCTTTATTCAATGTATTCTGTTAACTGTGCCGAAGCTGTTTAATAAATTAAACCATAATTTAAAGTTTTAAATTTAAAAGTGCCGAGTTTATGATTGTTTCAATTCCTATTGAAAAGCTCATATCTAAAATAAAAGCTTCTTCTAAAACGATATAAGTATGTCCTTGTTTACGTGCGGTTCGTATTTCTTTTTATTTTATCAGTGGCAATCAATAATTATTTAGATAAAAGAAGAAAATTAATTTTAGTGTTCGGTGAAATTTGGGTGAGATGGAAATGAACCAAATAATAGTAGTATTCTTCAAGGGCGTAGATAAGGGGGGGGTACTGGGGGACAGTACCCCCCCCTGACGCTTGACGAGATACGAGAATTGAAATAGTCATTGACTATGAAAGGATTTTTTTTAATTAAAATCCGACATAAGAACACTTTGTATGCTTTTAATTATGTTGATTTATCGTTTATAATATGTTCGACCTAATTAAAAGCACACAAAGTGTTCTTATTGGCCAGGACAGATTAGTGGGGTTAACTCTAATCAATATCCATAAAGATATTGAAATAAAGGTTGATGCTGTTATTGATAGGTTTTCCAAACAGCGTACTAGAAAACTTGATTTTGTTTTGTAGTTTTATTTATAGTTTATAGTTTTTATAGTTTTTTATAGTTTAGAGTTTTTTTTATAGTTTATAGAAAATTAACTAATAAACGTCGTTGTTTCATTTTTGTTTATGTTATTTACAAATCTATATTTTAATTTTTGTGTTATGTTTTTATATCTTTTTGAAGACAAAAAAATCGCCGTCGTTTTAATTCGACAAAAAAATTCCGACGGTGATTTTTTTTGCGGCTTAATCATAGTACCACCCCCATAGCATACACCTATCTACGCTCCTGGTATTCTTTCGTTTTAAACGAAATGAAAATTTTCACTTAAACTGATTTATTCCTACGTGGTATAGGAAATAACAATAATTTCTGGATTTTTCTATATCGGATCGTTTTTTTCTTTGTCGATTCCCTTTATAAATCAGTTTAAGTGAAAATTTTCAGTTCGTTCCGAACGAAAGAATACTACTAATAGTACTATACTAAAGTAATCGCCACGAATGTTTGGGAGTGATTCATCGGTCGCTACCATGTGAACCATATGTGAACTAATCTGTTCAAGGTCACATAAAACTTAATTCCATTGCCGTGGTGTTTCAAGTCATATAATAATCAATATATATAATCTGTTGTAATTTGTTGTTTTAACTGTCAAAGTCTTGTCAAAACATATATTTGGTTATAAATATAAACTGGAATGCCCCATTGGTCGCACTGCAAGCACACCAATGGACTGACACACAAAAACGAATCAATCAAAGAAACGCGATATAGTATCGTCTTTGTCATTCACGCTAACATTTTAGAATAAGTAGGAGGAGCGCAGGCAGATGATTAGACCGGGCCTTTAAAAACCAACGTCTGCGGTAAAAATTTACGTTTTTAATGTAAAAATGATAGCGCGCGTGTCGATTCTAACTTCATCAAGGGATGAATCACTCCCAAACATTCGTGGCGTTTACTATAATTACTAATATTCGTATTCGTCCATAAGAGGTTATATTTTATGTTCATTTGTAATTCGATTACCACAGATATAATATAAAATACTACTAATTTTTATCTCGATTATATCGAAAAAGATAATTCGAATTAGTTAGTTTTAATTTACTATCGAATTAGTCCTATTATTTAATTCGAATTTTCCCAACACTATAATAAACCTATTTTTGGCCGTCTATTACTTAATTAAAGTCAAATTTGACAGATTCTCGAGAGCAACCGGTTGAAATGTATTGTCATTTTTAATGTATTTCAAAGAAAAAACTAACGAAAAAAATAATAAATTTGACCTGAATCAATTAAAAAAAATCAAGGGATGAGGACTTTATCAGTCACACTGTATACTTAGCATATCAATGTCACTAGCTATTACTAAAAAAACTAACGGTCATTTTAAACATACAATAGAAAATCCGTTAGAAATTTTCTAGCACTAACCGTCTTACTTACGTATCACTAACTTATATACCATAAACATTATGTATATTATACTAGTATATTCCAGAAGATTAATTCTTGTTCATCCAACTTATATACATTAAAAAAAACTACACATAAACGTTAATATTTAAATTAGCAGTTATATAAACCAAAAAAGTACGTCCAACCAATCAAAACACCTTCTGTAAGAAAAAAATCGTATTTCTCTATCCCCACTCTCATAACTAAACATATATTTTTCATTATAACCCAATTACAAGCTTACTATATGCCCCACCACCTTTAAGGAAGTGTTCAACCCTTTCGGGACTTGTTGAATACGATACCTAGGTCTAACCCTTCCGCCCTAATTTATCCCTACATCTTTTTTTAATCCTGTTTCTATCCTTGTTTGATATAGGGGGATGGGGATGCTAGCACTTATCTCACGAGGGATGCAAAATGAGAAAAGTTAGTCTGGCTCTGACTTTACAGACCCAAGCATCAAGCAATTTCTTGATGTGAATTTTACTGAATAAGTGTGTTCAATAAGTTGCAATAAAGTTTTAAGAAAATTCGGAATTTCGTTGTGATAGTTTTTTTTTCTAAAGTAATCGTATTGTGATATAAAGTAAATCTTTCGTGATATTTTTTTTTAATTTTCGGTATATTAAGTTATAAATTTTAAATTAGGTAATTAGTTCGGGTTATTGTAAATCAATATTTATTTTTCTACTCGTTAATTTCTAGTCGCGTTTTAAATTTAAACAAAAGAGTTAAATCGAGTGCATAGGAAAATCGTTCTGTCGCGATCGTAATTTTTTCATTATCGTAAAATTAAATTGTTTGTTTTCTACGTGGCCTGAACCGGTAGCGTTGTTATACTCTTGTTTTTTATCTCTCATCGTCAGACATCATGTCGGCCAATAATGTCATCTGGGAAAAAATGCTGAGCAGTCTAAGTGGTAAGTGAGTTTTAAGAATAATAGTTTTTGTGCTCTTTATCTCGCTGTATAGACGTCGTGAAGGAAGCTGATATCAAAAGAATTTTATGCTGAACGTCTATGGGCGATAAAGGGAGGAATTTTGTGATGCTGCAACATTTTTCCGAGGCATTCTTTTGTCGATAATAGGCAAATGTAGGTTTCATTTTTTTCTATCGTGACAAATTACAACCAGATAATTGATGTAGTTGCTTGCTGTATTTCCGCTATATTTTATACAGGGTGTTATTTCGGTTAAAGAAAATCACTTTTCAAAAAAGTCAGTTTGTTAAATAATTTTCAGTATCCTTACATTTTTTAATGAATGTTCATATTGATTTTCTTTTAAAGGATCTATGAATTTATTTATTATATTATACATACGGCACTGTTATATATAATGTTATACAGGGTATTGTTCCAAAAACTATATTTTAATATATTGACGAAGAAAAAATAATTTACATACGTTTTTTAACGAATTTTTACCCTCTTTCTTTCAGAGGACGTGCTATTTTAATTTTTTTTATAATTTGATAAATAATATCTATAATATATTACAGAGTGATCATAAAACTGTTGATTCAAAAACTCACTAAGAATAAGTAATGTACTTAAAAATATAAACTAAACTAAATAAATAATAAATAAACATTAGGTAATGTTACAAAACTATGATAAATAATAAAATAAAACTATACCGGGTGCGTCTCAAAAGTGGCTCACCGCTATAACTTTTTTTTATTGTTTCATAAAAAAAACGACATTTGGTACCTATATGTTAATATATGGCATAAATTAGGATTGATTGACGGCATTTAATTGTTTTCTGTCACTTACTGTTTCACCGGAAATGACTACAACTTTTGATTTTTAAATGGCACAGTCGCGTCGGTATTTTTTACTTTCCAACTTTTCACATTCTCGCTTTAAAAAAAATCGTATTTTAAATTATATCTAGAGTGCCATGGCTGTGTTAAAAAACTAATTTTTAAACAAGGAGCCTTGGAAACATAGACTTGATTGTCTAATGTTTTTCGTGTCTTGTCCAGGCCGGTTTAAAGATGCCCAAATCGTATTTTTAATCATATCTCAATTTTTTGAAATGAAACGAGGGTGGCTTATTAGCATATCTGGAAAAAGTATTTTTTTAAGAGTAATTTGGTACCATGCACTTGGTATTTCGAGTAAAATTGTCGTTACATTTATGGCCATGGCACTCTATATTAAAGTTTAAAACGCTATTTTTTTTTAATTGAAAATCTCAAAAGTTGACATATGCTATGTCATTCTATTCAGAATGTCATTTTCTATCAAATAAAGTAGAAAACAATACCAAAGGTGATGTCATTTAAAAATCAAAAGTTGTAGTCATTTCCGGTGAAACAGGAAGCTAAGAAAGAATTATTGAATACCGTCAATTAATTCTAATTTATATCATATACTAACATACAAAATCTCGTTTTTTTATCTGTGAGCCATCACTTTTGAGAGGCACCCCGTATTATGTAATATAAATAAAGTAGAAGTGCAAATATTATATGTGTAATGATAAGAGACACTAGTATATTCCACTATTGGTTTATATTTTAAACTTAATAAACGTCATCAATATTATCATCCAATGATTATTTTGCACTTGTATTTAGGAGGAGTTTAAGTTTATTTTTTCTTAGAATAAAATATTTACAAATTATAAAATGATTATGGTAGAAATTGATAACCTTTGATTGGTATATTATACAGGGTGAGTTTTAAAATAAGTGCAAATTTTTTAGGGGTAGTATATTTCGACCCCAGAAACACGATTATGAGATTTTATTTTCGAAAAAAAGAATTGAAAATTAGGAATTTCTTGAAAAACTTTTGGATTTTTTTTTAGTTTTTAGTTAAAAAACATAATTATTTGTTGATAATATGGTAACATAGGTAGTATAAATTAAATTTACAGGAAAGAAATTCCAGAGAAAATCCAGTGGTTCTCAACATTTTGTCAAAAAATCATTTTTTGATAAGAAGAAATAAAATAAATCGGTTATTTTGGATTTATTTGAAAAATAGCAAAGAGAAAATATGTTTCTCTTATCGAGATCTACCAGCCGTGAAAATATTTGCACTTATTTAAGACTCACCCTGTATAAACAGATACAAATATTTAATTGATTACTACTTATTTGTTATTGTTAGTACTGTTATATAATACATAATTTAATCAAATTAAATAGCTAAACTGGAATCCTCATAATACTAAAGCGAGCTATACACGTCCAACTTTGTTGATTCAACAGTCGCACCAACGAAATTAGATATTGCATCCACATTAATATCATAATAAATATATATGTGTAATCATCAGTCGAATCTCGGAATAGTCTCCGTTTTTTTTTTTCAGGTAAGATTTCGACAGACGATGACAGAAAAAAAGCAGATGACTTCCATACCAATCCATTTATTTAACTAAAAAAAGTTTCTAATATTTTTTAAGTTAACTATGGATGGGTTTATATATAAATCCGTCATGCGTCATCTCTTATTGTTTTTAACCAATTTTATTGGTTTATTTCAAAAATGACAGATCATATTTCAATATTATTGGTTTAACGGAACAAGGAACGACAAACGGACACCGATGCGTATGAACTCGACCTAAAATGTTTGAGAGTTATCAAACTCTTGCCAAATTATAGGTTATTATTTTGTGTCAAATTATGTCAAATAGAAATGATAAATATTTTGCATTTTGGACTGTGTACTGTGTTATTACGTGTGTTTCGTGTTTTTTAAAATTAAGTGGAGGAAAACTCAAAGGGGAAATTAAGTGTTGACCCAGACCATAGTTTACATTTAATATTCGGTGCCCAGAGGCCAGAGAGATTTGTATTAGCCACAAATAAAGTTTGTATACTATCTTCTATCTTGTATATGATACCAAAAACTGGAGTATCTGTAAAATAGCAGCAGACGAT
Source organism: Sitophilus oryzae (assembly GCF_002938485.1). Classification (NCBI taxonomy): domain Eukaryota; kingdom Metazoa; phylum Arthropoda; class Insecta; order Coleoptera; family Curculionidae; genus Sitophilus; species Sitophilus oryzae. The sequence continues at coordinate 1,981,698 of NW_022146393.1, forward strand.
AGGTAAATAATAATGATATTGATAAATGTAACAATAAATGCAGGAAGTTGATTGAGCTTGAAACACGGCTTGAAAGTAGGAAATCTTTTTTATATCTTTTTTTGGTAGGTATGTGATGTTTTTTAAAATACACCCTTGCTTGTTTTCTATTAACACATACTGTAATTATCACACATGTGCAGGGCCGGCGGAAGGGCCGGGCGACCCGGGCGACCGCCCGGGGCGCCACGCCAGCAACTAAAATATTTAAAAAAATTGTTCCTTGTATTTTACCTATAACTGAAAAGCTATCAACTTTTTGTAAATATTCTTTCTGTAATTCTTGTTTTTATAAATTTTCTCTAAATAAACTGTTTTGGGTCAAGAGCCAGCAAAATTGACAGTTTTAGACTGCTTGTTGCTCAAAATTGGACTTTGTCTACTACCCACACCCTTTATTTGTTAATGGCTGATCTGCCCTAAAATTATATGAGACAAATATTCATTCGCAAAAAGCTAAATAGGATCCCGATATCCTTATTATCAAAAAAAAAACTTGTAAGTTTGCCTCATTAATTTATTAACAGTAGTGGAAAAAATATCAATCTTTTGGTGATTTTGATTGTTCTGGATTGAATATATAGTAATACATGGTAAATGGTAGCAGAATCGTAGAAATTTCTCATTAGAGCAAGACAAATGAATGTATCTCAAATCTCAAACACTGGCTGATCCTCATTTTGAACCCGACAAAACTGTATCTGATCATACCTATACTGATTCTGCACGAAATAATTGATTGTGAAAAGGAAAAGAAATTTTTCTTAAATCCTTATAGAAAGATAATGCAGTTGCTTGCAACTAACTAGTAATGTTTTCAAAGGTCACTTATACTTATCATTTATATACCGGGTGCGTCTCAAAACTGGCTCACTCCTATAACTTGTTTATTTTTTCAGATGAAAAAACGAGATTTGGTATGTTAGCATACGACATAAATTAGGATTAATTGACGTATTCAATTGTTTTTGATCACTTCCTCTTTCACCGGAAATTAATAAAACTTTTGATTTTTCAATGTCAACCTCGGTATATTTCTATTTTATGCGATAGAAAATGACCATCTGAATAGAATGACATATCATATGTCAACTTTTGACATTTTCGCATATGGATTATTTGAAATTGTAACATACGACAATTTGACTCGAAATATCAAGTGTGTGGTACAAAATTATTCGTAAAAAGTTCTTTTTCCAAATATGCAAATGAGCCACTTGTTCCATTTGAAAAAATTGGCATATGATTAAAAATACGATTTGGGCATTTTTTAGCCGACCAGGACAAGACACGAAAAACGTTAGACGATCAAATCTATTTTTCCATCCTACTCCTTGTTTAAAAATTAGTGTGTTTAACACAGCTATGACACTCTAGATTGAAATTTAAAATACGATTTTTTGAGCAAAAATGTCAAATGTTGACATATGATATGTCATTCTACTCAGAGTGTCATTTACTATCGAATAAACCAGAAATATGCCTATATATTTAAAAATCAATAGTTTTTCGTTGAAACAGGAAGTGACAAAAAACAATTGAATACGTCAATCAATCCTAATTTATGTCATATATACTAACATACCAAATTTCGTTTTTTATCTAAAAAAATAAATAAAACTTTCAAGATGCACCCGGTATAGAAAAAACAAGTGCGGACTAAGATTGAACAAAGAGAAGAATTTTGAAGTACCTTTAAGTGAAATTTTATTGTTAAAGTAGCATAAATATGCTTAGTTGTTATGGTAGCATGTCAACTATTGGGGGGGCGCCAGGTAGGGTATTCGCCCGGTCTCAATATTTCCCTTCCGCCGGCCCTGCACATGTGGATTGGAAAAATGAATATATCTATTTGGAGATTTATTTAATTTGTGAACAAAAAAGTTTAGAGAACAAAAAAGATTTAGATAAAAATGATAAGTGGTTAGTAGTTCTTTGGGTACCTATGTCACTGATGTAGAATACAGAATGTTTGGAATGGGTGTTAATCACCGCGACCTTACATATCTATTGTGTATCTCCCTTTCTTGAGTTATAACGAGTTATAATACATCATGCAGTCTCAGGGCTTTGACAAAAAAGAGTTCTGAGAAATTTCTGCGAGTGTCTTAGACCGTTGAAGGATTCCCATTCCAGGTTACGGATGGAGTCTTTCAGGTTTTTGAGTTCCGCTTTAAGTTGGTTTCCACTTATGAAGCAGAGTGGTTCTGGTCCAGTTGGTGGAGTGTTCGCTCCTTTTCTAGCTAGATCGTTTGATTTTTCGTTGTCTTCTATCCCTTGATGAGCTGACACCCAGAGTAGGGACTTTATTTTCTTGGTCTAATTTGTTCAGCTTCTCTAGGCATTCTTTGACCAACTTCAAATTAATGGTTACTGAGTTAATCGCTGTTAGTGCTGCTTGACTATCGGATAAGATGGCTATTTCCTGTTTACGATAGTTTTTATCTGAGATAAATTGTACGCATCTTTTGATAGTGTAGATTTCTGCCTGAAGGATGCTGGGGTAGGTGTGCCCATTGGTTCGGAGTATTTAGTTTTCGGCCCAAATACTCCTATCCTTGTCCCTACTTTAGTTTTGGAAGCATCAGTATACCACGTTATGGTATGGTATTTTACCTGCTGAGCAAACGATCCTTTTTATTGCTCAAGCGTCACTAATCCGTGCCTTTTATTTATCACTCTAATGGCGGAAGAAATCTTGTTTTCTTTGAGTGTATAAACTTTCAGAAACCGCGAGATTAACATGTCCCATTAGACCACTGCCGTATACGCGGATGAACTTGTATGTAGCATGGTACATTTTTAATGGGCTACGACAAGTTTTATTATTAGTCATTTCACAGAAACGGTAAAAAAGCAGAGCGTGAGATGTCCGGTTCTTGGAAGGATTTGGTGAACGGTGCGAGAAAAATCTTCCTTAGGCCCTCGGCATTTCTTTTGTTTAGTTTTGATGACAAGTTTCGTTATTGCTCAAAGCAACGAATTACCGTCTCGTCTTGTTCACTCAAATAAGTTGAAACAATTCGAAGAAAGTAACTTTTAGAAATATTTTTTACGTCGTTCTAAAACTGAGGTTAAAAGAAAGTCTATTAAATAGTAATATAGTGAAAAAGAGTTTAGAAAATGATTGGTTTTTAAAAATAAGCAAAGCAGGATTATTTGCTTATATAAGTTAAATAAAAGTGCTAATAGAAATCTTAATACAGAGGCATAGGGAGGGCACTTGTAAGTAATGAGAGGGGTGCTGACCTGTTCAATTTCCCAAGTATTTTATTCTGTAAATTTTAACAAATCGGAGTTATTTCAATATTAAAAATAAAAATGATCTACATAGTTGAATTAAGTAATTTCGTGGATATAAAAAAATACATCTACAGGGTGTTTTAAGGAAGATTCCTCGCGTAAAAATAAGATTTATTTTTCATATCAACATAGGTCCGATTCTCCTAGGTTTGGTAGTTACAAAGGATTATATTCTTAATTTTTTTCCGTTTAAATTCTTAATTATAATTTTCTTCCTAATGCTTATACAGGGTTGTTCACCACATACGACACGGAGTATTGTAGCTAAACGATGAGATTTTTACAAATTGTAAGTTTGGGGTTCGTTGAAGGACTATTAGAGCAACAATTTAAAAATATTTTTACAAGATACAGAGTGTCCCAAATAAATAAAAAATATCAAAGTTGTATTTTTTTACACCCTGTATATTATTACATTTTTAGTTTCTACGATTAAAATAAAGGTAAATTTGATTAAGGTTTATTATACTTAAACCTTGCCGTTTTTGAAATATTTTTAATTTTGTGAAATTGCAGTAAAAATTTTAAAGCTTTATTTCTCCAAGGGTATCAATGTTTTTAATACTAAATATTTAATAAAGTTTATTTATTGATCAGTTATTGTGTTGCAAGAATAAAAATAATACTACCTTATACAGAGTGTCTAAAAATTTATTTTAAATAATTATTAGCTTCAAACGGCAATAACTTCTTTAATTTAAATGGAATGCCCTGTATATTCTAGGAGAATCAGATGCACAATTAAATTGTCTATCAAATTGTATTATACCATTTTTTACCTATCCCTTCAAGTTTTCGTAAAAAATGCATTTTCTTATAATTTAGACCTCATTTTAGATAGTTTTTAAAGCAACAAATGTACAAAATGTACAGACTAGTAATATTATCGTTTTTAGCAAAACGATAATATTACTAGCCCATTTGTATGCAAAAAGAAAACTATTTAAATCTTTATAAAAGAGTATACCATTAATTAAATATAACACCATTATTTCCGCCCATATACTAAATAATGACATACTTAATTGTGTTCGTTAATAAATTATTATAAATAAATGTGGATTTTTGAGTCAGAAATCAATATAATAATAAGTTATCAAATTAAAGTCTTTGTTGTTATAAATAAGCATTTATTAAAAAATTAAATATCATTTTTAAGGTGTTACTTTTTATCACACTGTCTAATGCCCATACAAAATTCAGTTTTAGTATTTGGAGTACTATTATTAATCAACGCAAACAGTCAGTTAATGTAGTTTGAATACTGAATCATATTAATTGGTCCTCTTTAAATATTTAAACAGTTTTTTTTATATTTTTAATAAAATAAACGAATTATATCGACAATATTAGTATCTGTACTCTTTAAAATTTGGTACATCTTAAAAAATAATCTAAAATGTTAATAGTCCATGGGTATATTGATAACAAGTTCTAAATTACAAGAAATGCATTTTCTACGGAAACTTAAAGAGATAGGTAAAAATGGTATAATATAATTTGATAGACAATTAAATTGTGCATCTGATTGCAGTATACAGGGTGTTCTATTTAAATTAAACAAGTTATTGCCGATTGAAGCTAATAATTATTTAAAATAAATTTTTAGACACTCTGTATAAGGTAGTATTATTTTTATTATTGCAACACAATAACTAATCAGTAAATAAACTTCAGTAAATATTTAGTATTAAAAACTTTGATACCCTTGGAGAAATGAAGCCTTAGAATTTTTACTGCAATTTCACAAAATTGAAAATATTTCAAAAACGGTAAGGTTTAAGTATAATAAATCTTAATCAAATTTACCTTTATTTTAATCGTAGAAACTAAAAATGTAATAATATACAGGGTGTTCCGTTTAAAAAATACAACTTTGATATTTTTTACTTATTTGGGACACTCTGTATCTGGTAAAATTATTTTTAAATTGTACCTCTAATAGTCCTTCATCGAACCCAAAACTTACAATTTGTAAAAATCTCATCGTTTAGCAACAATACTCCGTGTCGTATGTGGTGAACAACCCTGTATAATTAATTATAATGCTGATAAAAATTAATATTTAATTTTTATTTCTACAGTATGATGCATATACTGCAACAAAACCCGCCTTATCCTAATTATTTTTGCGTTTTTTTTTAATTAAAAAAAAGATTTGCATCCTGACTTGAAATTATTAGGTTTGATATTTTATTAAAATTAGGTAAGGATTTGAAATGGATAAGACGTCTGTCAATAATGACAATAAAAAGTCAATATAAGTGGATAAGACGGATTTTGCTGCAGTAACGTATGCAGGGTATCTCAGAAATAAGTGCAATTATTTTAACCCAGAAACACACCTATGAGGTTTTTTTCGCGAAAAAAAATTTTGAAAACCCGAACTTTTTTGAAAAAATTTTTGAAAATGTTTTTAGTTTTTAGTTAAAAACCATAATTTCTTTATAATATGGCAACATAGGTATTATATTAAATTTACAAGAAAGAAAATCCAGAAAAGATCCAGTGGTTCTCAAAATTTTAGCAAAAAATCATTTTTTTTGGAAATTTTCAATTTAAAACAACTCCGTTATTTTAGACTTAATTCAAAAAACGATAAAGAAAAAATATATCTTTCTTTTATCGAGATCTACCACCCCTTAAAATACTTGCACTTATATTTGGGACACCCTGTATAGTTGGTAGTGAATTTTATATATAGGAATAGGTGACTTTTGCTGAATTTTGGGACTATGTTTATGTAGATTGTAACGTTTTTAGTTCGTTACATGTCTTTTTTATATATAATATATGATGTCTGGCCTATCATCACCGGATTCCCTCTTGTTCAGGCCGGATAGTTTATTTGACGCGTAATTTTTACGTTCCCTAGTCGCCAACCCTGTTATCGTTCGACACAACCCTGTTATCGCTGTGAGGAGGCGCTATCAACATCGCTTCTGTCAACTCTCTCAGTGCTTAACCTCACTTTGTTTTGACGCTCTGTTGTATCCCAGCTTTTGGAAATGGTGATTATTTAAGTCTTGCTGTATAATTTGAATCAGCTGCTATATCGAGGCTACAGGTAAAGATGAGGTATTACCTTTTATAGATCCGATATTATTATTGAATATTTTTAGGGTAGAGTTACGGATGTCCCAACTTGTATTTGTATTTTGCTGGCACGGTGGCGTCCCTTTTCTTTTGTCCTCCAGAATGTCACATGGAAGAAAGGACAGGTTGTTTATTATTTATTGAGCCCTCGGAAGTATTTCGAGGTAGGTTTATTTTGTTTATTAGACCTTGTTTGGTTTTAAACAAGAGTTTCATATTTTTAGGGTCCAAGGTACGGACTGTGTCCAAGGTACGGACTGTGTCCAAGGTACGGACTGTGTCCAAGGTACGGGTAGTGTCTTATGTACGGACATTATCTTATGTACGGATGTCCTGTGGACGAGTGTCCCCAGTAAGAACGATTTTTTCTTACATATAAGTGCCACAGCGTGGATGTAGCTTGAGTCCCACGCTGCTTCGTTCCCAGCTGTAAGCTAGTTAGTTACGGCTGTACCAATTCATGGTGCCCTCATTCTGGCCCCTTTGGTTGTGTTGGATGGCTGAGTACAGAGATGCGAGACCACCTCACGCTGTTACTGTTTAAAGCAGGATTGCATAAAGAACAGCTAAGTGTAGATTTAAGTTATAGTTTTGCATTTAACATTCAAAACATTTACAGTCTTAAACAATAACGTACATCTTAAATAATATCGTATAGACTATGTTGAGTGGTTAGATTGTTAAGAACATTCATGTCGATTTAGTAGTTAAAATATAATTTAGATCTTAGGTTTCATTGCATTATGTCTTGTAATAGTATTACTTTTTTATAGATATTATTATTGCACTCTAACATCATATAAAATATATCAAGTTAATTAAAGTAATGCTACATTTCATACATTCTCTTAAACTTTACATGTCTTGTATTTTATCATAGTCGTTTTCATAGATATTTAGTACAACTCTTACCACCACTTTCTTTGACATATAACCACTATATATATATATTTACTAGAACTCTACAATGTCATGTACCAGCAAAGAACATCATGAGTAAATATAGTCATTAGTTTTAGGTAACATACAACTGTGTTTTCTTTCTCTGTACATGCCTGGCGCCCAATATCTATTTTTTTGTTTATTGTTCTTAATTAGTTTTCTTTCCAGTGAAATACCTTATCACCATACCGACTGCTCTCCGATGAAAAGCTGCCGTTCACAGTGGTAGTTGTTTAAAAAACGCTACAAGATTTTTAGGTCCACTATTAATGTATGTCATTAGACCATTTTTTTTTAAAATGGATCAGGCGGGTTTTGCAACTTGACGCCTCATATTTTCTCTTTGCCATTTTTCCAATAAATCCCAAATAACCGAGTTATTTCACTTTGAAAATGAAAAAAAAAAACGATTTTTTGCTAAAATTTTAAGAACTACTGAATCTTTTCTGGATTTTCTTGTAAATTTAATTTACTACCTATGTTGCCATATTATCAACAAATTATGTTCTTTAACTAAAAACTAAAAAACATCCCAAAATATTTTTCAAAAAATTCCAAATTTCCAATTTTTTTTTCGCGAAAAAAAATAATTATCGTATTTCTGGTATCGAAATATAGGTACTACCCCTAAAAATATTTGCACTTATCTCACCCTATATATCCACCTATGAGTGATTATTGTAGGTAGGTACTAGAAAAAATTAGAACATTTTTATCTATTCCACTTGGTACAAACAAGCATCCGGTTTTCTTTGGTATCCCGCAGCATGACTGTCAAACGGGCCCTGTTCTACGGACGAATTCTCCCACAGTTAAGGGGGTCGAAGGTCGACAGGTAATTCGACAGATTGTCTCCATCCATCTCTCGGACTTCCGTGTAAATTGGACTGGTTTTTGGTTTCTCTTGTCTTCGCTCGGTCGCTCTCGGTGCGATTGCAGCTTTTTTCGGGGTCACTTTCTTAGGTTTGAGAGAGCATTTTTAAATTAGGACATTGAATATATTATAATACATATTTTATAAAATTATTTCTACTCGTAGATTATAATTAGCTCATAAATGTTTTTCTAATTTAGTATAATTACAAAGACATTTATGAGTTTGGAATGGATTCTGGGTTTTTCGCCACTAGAAGAAAATGTAGTAAACAAAAAAGTATATATACAGGGTGAGTCTTAAATAGTGCAAATATTTTCAGGGGTTGTATATTTTAACACCAGGAACACGTCTATGAGATTATGAGGTATTTTTCGCAAAAAAAGAAATGTTGAAAATTGTGCATTTTCTTTTAAATTTCCCTGTATATTTTTCGAAAACTTTTTAGAACTGCTTGTTCACGGCAATTTTTTCTATGGTATAATTTTTTAATCTCTGATATTACCAAAGTTACGGCACTAAAAGGAATGCTATATTGCCACTTCCTACATGACCTATATTTCTAATTATTCGTAAGAGAAATTGCCACTTTGAAAATTGCTGAAAAGGGTGAAAAATATACAGGGTGAGTCTTAAATAAGTGCAAATATTTTCAGGGCTGGTAGATCTCGATAAAAGAAACATATTTTCTCTTTATCATTTTTCAGATAAGTAACCGAGTTATTTAAGTTTGAACATTTAAAAACAATGATTTTTTTTTAAATTTTGAGAGCCATCGGACTTTTTTTGCCATCGGACCTTTTTCTGTATTTGCATCCCTTTTAGTGCCGTAACCATAGAGCAAAGCCGTAACTATGGTAATATCAGATATTAAGAAATTATACCGAAGATTATTTAAGACTAAATTAATTGCGTAGAGGTATGTAGTGTGCGAATGGCCTATTAGAACGATTATTTAGTGGGATTGTCTCTGGTGAGAACTAAATTAACTAGCAGCAACTAGCATGAGATTTACCAAACCTGAAAATATTTGCACTTATTTAAGAGTCACCCTGTAGAACTTAAGTATAATACCTATATAAAAATTAATATTTCAAGAAGTGTGACCATATTGACTTTTTAAGGTAATTTCTATTTTTTTTTAATTTTCAAATATTTCTAAAATAATTTCTTAATAAAAAATCATTTTATTTCTATGAAAAATTTTAACGCAATTTTTGTCGGAAAATTCAAACGAGATATATTGTTACTGTAGTGGCTATGACTATGTAATGACTATTATAAAAAATTGCATCTAACGTTTTTCAAGTTGTTTAATTCAAGGATGGCCGCGATCGAGTCTAGGTAATTGGTAAAACTTGTAAGTCGGACTGTGACAGCGTCTTTTTCTTTCTTCGAATTATTGTGCGCGATCGGCTAGCACAGGCGACTTGACGTTATCGAAAAATTAATAGGTCTTAATTGTAGCGCGCGACCTTCCATTGTTTATTAGAGGTGTTTATCTCGATCTACATTTGTGTAGAAACGACCCTATTACAGTGGCGTCCGCTATGAGAGAGGAACCATATCATAAAATTAAATAGACCATATAGCCTATAATAAAATCAGTAGTAATACAGGGTTCAGAATGTCCCCTAAATAAGTATAAGTATTTTACGTTCATGAAGATTTTTGCAAATAAATTGTTGAAAATTTTACATATTTTGACATTTTCCGGGAAATTAAAATTTATTACCTGCATTCTGCATATTTCTCTGTTTATTGATATGTTCATAATAAGTAATTTTCATTTCCTAGACAGTAAATTACGTAAATTATTTCTCACTATATCAATGGCATTACTAATAATTCTAGAAAAACGCACTGTACTTTTTGTATTTTTTAACATACACTAATACATTTTTACAGATATTTTCAAATAAATTGAGCGAATAAATTTGAAACATTATTGTAAATTCAGTATCGCCATATTATTACGAAGTGTTTTCAATCAAATTAAGGCTATGCGCTGGTAGAGATGGGTAGATCCGGTATATTAAAAGAGTCGGGACCGGAGTTACATAAGGCTTCATGTACCTCTATATCCAGGTTCCAGTTCTTCTGGATCTATATCATTCTAACCTTTGAATTTAATTTAACTAGATTTTGTTTTGTATGAAGCAATCCGCGTTCAAAAGTTTTGTAGTCCGTTAGGGAAATCTGATGATTGCGTGTTGTCAAATCTTTATGACCTGATCTTAGCTGTTCTATTTATTTAGTAGAGGTACCTTAAGGTTCAAGTTTATGACTATGAGGCAAAGCATTACGAACTTTACATACTAATAAAAGATCCCGACACAATTACAGACTTCCATCAAAACTGCCGCACAGGAATTACTTCATGCTAGAAGCAAAATGATAGGCATTTAACAGATAATATTTTGAAGGTTGATCCTCACTATACCTTCTGTTTCCCTTCCGTTTACACAAAATATTGTATCATGTAAATGAATAGGACAATTCACACTATCCGTTCCGTTTCCCTTCCGTTCCATGTCCTTTCCTTAGATACATTTTTTGGCAGAGGGACTGAAGCGTATCGGAAACAGCTTTGTCAAGTTCTTACATTTGTACCAGCTCTGTTAACATTTTGCTGATATTTATTTATTCTTTCACCTCTTAATTAAATCTTTTACCTTTTTCAAGAAGTACAAATTTAAAAAAAAACTTTCGTAATGATATAAATTGTACAATAAAAAGTATGAAACTCATACGGAACGGAAGCTTACATATAACGTCAATACAATAAAAAAAATACGGAACGAATTTGAAATGGATATGGAATGGAAACGGAAAGTACAGTGAGAATCAACATTTAAATGGCATCTTTTTTACAAAAAAAGAACTAAAACTAAATTTGAACGCAGTCCTCGTCTGCTGATTTCTTTGACAAATCCTGTACGGTCATAGCATATTCCGTAATTTCTTGAATTTACCAATAAAGTAACAACACTAGACAGAAATTTCAAATAATACAAAATGCTTTAGAATACGGTTGCGGTTCCGCGAAAGTAAACTTAAAAACAGTAAATACAAGTGAACAACATCAGTTATAATTCCCTCTTTATTCCAATATTCTCCAATACTGATTTATTTCGCTGCGCTGTCGTTATGTTTTCGTTATCTGCCGACGATGTTGCCGGTTGGCGATCAGCAATGCAATTCCGCTGATGGGGGTCGATATTCAGTAAGATCTACATCTATCAGTACCGGCACCGAAAAGAGGTCCGTGTATCCGTATCCATCCAGTAGGTACTCATCTCTAATGCGCTAATATGAAATTTTAAATCGGCCGTCAGCTCCATAAGAATATATTGTTTACATTTTTACAACTAATTAATCGGCCGACTTTAAATTGAATGTCAGCGCCTTCCCTTAACTTGATTGAAAATACTTCTCATTGATGTTTTTATTTAGGGCGTTGAATAAGCTAAGAGCCGGCTGTCAGTCGATTGATTTTTAATTTAGAGTTAATTAATTCAGTTATTTTAAATTTATTTATTTAGAAAATGGTAAATATTAAATATGTTTCCTTGTCAAAATCTACCACCCCTTAAAATACAATATGATCGAAAAAAAAGGCGTCAGTGGCGTCAGCGATGGCTATGAAATAAAGATTGTTGTCAGTTTATATGTAAAACTAGCGTGTAACCGCGACTTCGTTCGCGTCGAATTAATCATTCGTAATGGTGATGATAAAGCAAAGCAAGAATTTCCATTATCATATACAAACTGGAGCAGAATCGTGGTTAATCAATTACCCAACTTTTTGGAACACCCTGTATAATTTTTTAAAAAATTTCAAAATATATAAAAACATCAAAATAAATTATGCGTGTCCAAGCGTTTTCCCGAAAGACTAACCGTTTTTTAAATAACAAATATTGTAATATTTGAAGGGCGTTTTTACCCTCTTGGAATTTGAGATTCGAGAAACCCCTCCTTATCGAACCTCTACACCCCACAGTCAATCCGTTTTTAAAAAATCAGCTTTAAACGTCAAACAGTTTAAGCAGAATCGTGATTATAGGTACTCAATGGTCCTATTTTATGAAACACCCTGTATAAATTTTTAAAATATGTAAAAATCTTAAAATATGTAAACCAACAAAATAAAATATACGTGTTTAAGAGTTTTTTCCGAAAAACTCACCGGTTTTTACATAAAAAATATTCTAATATTTGAGGGGTGGTTTCACCCCCTTAGAATTCGAGTTTCGAAAGATCCCTTCTTGTCGAACCTCTACACCCTAAAGTCAATCCGTTTTCCAAAAATCAGCTTGTTACGTCAAGCGCTTTAAGCAGGATCGTGATTAATCAATGACCAGATTTTTGACCAGAAACACCCTATATACATTTTTAAAAAATCTTAAAATATGTAAAAACAAAATAAAATATACGTGTTTAAGCGTTTTTTCGGAAACTTGACCGTTTTTTAAATAAAAAATATTGTAATATTTGAGGGGTGGTTTCACCGCCTGTTAACAGGAATTTCTAAAAAATAAAAAATCTCTTCTTATAGAACCTCTACACCTTAGAATCAACCTGTATGCCAAAATTGAATTTCTTACGTTTGAGTGGTGTGAGCAGGGTCGTGATTAATCAGTGAGTCACTTAAGGATTGAATATATTAGTAGATATAGATTATATGAAGAATGTCATAGATCGTCATTTCCAACACAACTGGACACCGTTTCACTTCTTGTATATCAGTAGGAATACAACTTATAAAAATACTGTAAATCGGCAACATTAGACTGTAATAAAATCCATAATGGGTTGTCTAATTGACGATAGAGCCAGAGAGTCGCATGGCACATGTTTACATTCCCTGCAGAGAGGTTTGTTATTTAGTTTTAATTTATAATGGCATTAGGTCCATTGTGTTGGCATTGTTTGGTTAGAACTCGATCCACAGTGCAAAAACTATTTCTGGACATCGCCAAAGATTGGGAAGGGTATATACTGCAAAATATCTTTAGCCAGTTTGCAATTGCTTGTTTCATCACAATTTTTCTTGTAGTTTTGTAGGTGGGAGTTATGTATTTGATTTTATATGTTATACCGTGTTATCGGTGTAATAAGCAGTAAACTGACCAATAGTTGAATTATTTCGAAGTTTCGTAAACAATATCTTAAAATGTGCTCTTTCTTTTCGTGTATGTCATTTTCTTGCTAAAGAGTATATTAGTTACTATTTCATCATCATCATCATCTTCAGCTTATTCAACCATTTCCAATTATGGTGTAGACTCCCTCACATATTTAGATACTCTCTTTGTAGTTGGGCCCATTGTTGTATATTGTTGGCTATGCGGCTCCAAGTTATCCCTGCTAATTTTCTGATATCATGGTCCCATCCATTCCTCTTGAGTACCATGCTGTAATTTTTGTGGTCCATCTGTTGCTCGTCCTTCTTGCCAGGTGTCCTGCACCACTTGAGGGATTTGATTTTGTGGACGACATCTATTATCTGGGTCTTTTGTCGTGTTCACTCTATTCTTTTACGGTTCTTCTTGGTTATTTCCAGCATATTTCGTTCCATTGAGCATTGTGCGACCTGTAGTTTCCTTATAATGTCCGCTCTAAGTGTCCAGATTTCGCATGCATAGGTAATGACATGATAGTACACATTGGTCGAATGTTTTCTTCTTTAGATAAAGTGACATTCTAGATTTGAATATGATTGAGTTTCTTCCATAAGTACTCCATGCTAACTTAATTCTTCTGGTATCGAATAGTTATTTAGTAGAAGTTATTTAAAAAAGAGTATCCGACGTGACCCCATCTTTATCTCCGTCACTGCTCTAATAAATGCATATATCGTAACTTTATCTAAACTCTCGCCTATTATTGGTAATTAGAAACATTGAACGGCAGGTCAATTATCGCCAAGTATATTGTTTTTAGTGGAGAATGGGACGATAAAATATTCAAATTTAGTTAAATGAGTTGACAGTTTTGTGTCGCTTCTTGATAATAATATGTAGCGTAGAAAAACATAATTATAGATATTTCAAATAATAAGAAATAGTAAAAAATATACTGTATTATTATAAAAAAGTAGTAATTTAATAATATTAACTATTTCAACGTTTGATACAAAAATTATATTAGGTACCTATATAAGTAAAACCCCACTTCTAAATCGCTAACTGTAAACATGCCGAACAGGTTAAAGAATTCTTCTCTGTGGCTACCTGTTATTAAATCTTAATGACTTACGTAAGCGCCTGTCAAAACGGTATTATCTGCATATGACATAGGCAGCGTGTCCGAGTCAAAGGTTGACCACTACCCCAAACTGGTCCGGTAGCTTCTCGAACGATGGTCATTTTAAAGCCATTAAAAGACCTTGTACAAATTTCTCCAACTGTAATCCATTCGTGCATTGCCTTGTTGTTTTGAAGACTTTTAATTCCATGAAAATATGTTCCGCAGAAAGAAATATTTTGATAATCATTGTATTTTTTTTAATTGTATGACAGTAAATCGATAAAAATGCAATATTTAGGCTTTATTACGTTTCTTACTATGGTTTTCTGTTTCGTTTTTATATTTGGCCTGAAATAATTATTATAACGACAGAAAATAAGGAGTAAAAAAAAACAAAAAAAAATCAGAAAAAAAAATATCTGAAAAATCAGTCAAATTAACCAGCACTTAAAGACTGATTTTTCCGATTCGTTTGTCAATTACCTATATGTCATTCAATCTCTTTTTTGTTAACTTAGTTTGTTAACTCTTTCTACTAATTGAAATGTACTACCACTAATTCTGATGTTGAATGCTTACATTGAAATTAGAGGAACACATTTCTACGCCAATTGAAACCACAAATTTACTTCACTAATTTCAACGTTCTGAATAAAGATTTAATCCAGTGACCATTTTATTCCTTTAAGGGAAATGTGTTCTAGGTGATGTCGTTGTTACGTTACCAGGCCCATCTTGTGCCTGACATGAAGCATTAAAACGCAGATAGGTAACTGTTCCCTAATGTTCCCAAAATGTGACAAAACTTTGCTTACTGGGAAGCTTCATTACAAACATCAAAATTAGAGAAATAAATTAGTGGTTCAATTATACCTTATATTAAGAAGTTTACAAACGTTCACATGTCTAAAAAATACAATTAAAATTAATACAATATCCTAGCAACAGCTTTCGGTTTGGTTTGGTTTGATTTGGTTTGGGGTTGCCGTTGCAACACTGCTAAAAAAACCTAATAATATATAGTTTATAAAACAAAAACCTTTTTATCTCTAACCACAATTTCTCTTAACGGATGACAATTGAACTCCAAAATGGCATAACTTACAAATTTTGAGGTATAATTATTGGAAGTTTGTTAACTTTTTCTACTAATTGAAAAGTACTGCAACTAACTTTGACGTTCTGAATGCTTACGTTGACAAACTTTTACGCTAATCGAAACCATTAATTTAATTCACTAATTTCGAGGTTCAGAATAAAGATTTACAACAAGAATATTGAAGTTTAAAAAACATCAATATAATACATTTCTACTATTTTATCAAACTGTTCTGTATTTTGCTGATATTTTTCAAGGACTGATCATTATCGTATTTTTTTCCATGGAATACAATCATGATCAAAATTTTATATTAATATACAGGGTGTCTCAGATTTCAATCGGGAAAATTTAATAGACGATAGAACTTGCAAAAATAAAACAAAAAGTTGATATCAACTTGTAAGATTTAAAGCTTCCTTTTCGAGATACAGGGTGTTAAAGTTACTTAAAAAAGAAAAAAAAATTAAGATATTTGAAAAACTATTTAATCGATTTGGACATAACTTGACCCGTTTATAATACTTACTATGGGACTTAATTTGATGTAATTAGATTTAAGTTTAATGGCCAGGGGCGGCGGTGGGGCATCACTGTTAAATTATTTTAAAGGAAAAAATAGGCACGCCACTGCTTTTTTAGAAGTTTAATATTATTTTTGGATTTAGTAATTAAAAATATTATTTTTTTGTCTCCTGACTTTTTTGTCTATCTTGTTTACTTCTTGCGAAAAAAATTAAATTCTAATTGGTAATTAATATTATAATTGGTATTCTAATGGTACCCTGTATCTCGAAAAGGAAGCTTTAAATCTTACAAGTTGATATGAACTTTTTGTTTTATTTTTGCAAGTTCTATCGTCTATTAAATTTTCCCGATTAAAATCTGAGTCACCCTGTATTTTTATGTTAAGCTTCAAGTAATAAATGAATACTTAAAACTGAATACTTAAAACCAATTTATTTGCGACAATTTTTTCCTGAAATTCTCGTCTAAAGATCTATTACACGGATCGTGCGAGATAATATTGTTTACTAAATTGTTCATTTTACAGAACAAGCCGCGTCTAATTGGCGGGTTCCCAAAGAATTATCCAAGATAAAGGAGATAGTTGTTTAATGTTAAGTCTAAAAACTGTGTGAAAATAAAGAAAAAGTATAGCTTAGTTGGCGCTAAAATTATTTATGCAGTATCTATTTGTTCTTAATAATAATAGAACTTGAACTAGATGAAAGAATTTCAATCAACTGTATTAGGTATGAATTTTAAAGTAGTATGAATATAGGGGTGGCCCATTAGTGTGATGACGTCCGATATCGTCGTTGTTGACAAAGATATGAAAACAGTTTTATACAGATGTTGCATGATTTATAATGGTGTTAATCCTAAAAATATTTTGTTGAATGGAGGGTGTCCCAAAAAAATGTTATGATAAAGTTTTAAAATATTTGGTATTGCACTCTCCCATTTCTCTGTACATAATTATTGAATTCAGCATAAAATTCTGCATATAGTACACTATTTCTATTTGAGGCACTATTGCTATTATTTTTCTTATTTACTAAAACGGGTTAAAAATACTATATCCGAAAAGTGGTTAAAAACTGGAGTGAGTATAACTGTATTAATACTTAGCTATATGTTTCTAAAAACCAAGTATAATAGAACCAGTCCGCGAAGAAAAATTTACATTATCCTGTACAGGATATTTTTAGGGTAAAGGGCCAACATTGCAATATATTAAAAGCTCATTTTTGTTTTAGATTCCGAATTAAAAAATGACACTATTTGTATTTAAAAATAATATACAGGGTATTGCATTTAAAAAAAAAATGAGATTTAGCATTTTAAATACCGGGTGTGTCTCAAAAGTGGCTCATCCGAGATTTGCTTTGTTAGTATATGACATAAATTAGGATTGATTGACGTATTCAATTGTTTTCGGTCACTTCCTGTTTCACCGGAAATGGCTACAACTTTTGATTTTTCAATGGCACCCTCGATATTGTTTTACTTTTTTCGATAGAGAATGCTACCCTGAATAGAATGACATATCACATGTCAACTTTTGACATTTTCGCATATGGCGTAATTGTAACATGCGATTCATAACGACTAATTGACTCGAAATACCAAGTGTATGGTATGAAATTATTCGTAAAAAATGCTTTTTCCAAATATGCTAATGAACTACCCTCGTTCCATGTGAAAAAATTGAGATATTATTAAAAATACGATTTGGGCATTTTTTAATCGGCCAGGGCAAGACGCTAAAAACATTAGATAATCAAATCTAGTTTTTCAAGGCTCCTTGATTAAATATTAGCGTTTTTAACACAGCTAATTTAAAATTGAACTTTTTTTAAGCGAGAATGTCTAAAGTTGACATATTATATGTCATTCTATTCAGAGGATCATTTTCTATCGGATAAAGTAAAAAAATACCGATTTAAAAATCAAAAGTTGAATAAAAAAATCAAAACAATAATTGAATACGTCAATCAATCCTAATTTATGTCATACAGTATAGCATACCAAATCTGTTTTCTTTTATCTAAAAAATAAAAAAGTTATAGGGGGTGAGCCACTTTTATGAGGCACCCGGTATTGCGATGTTGGCGACGCCATAAAATTAACCTTTACTTTCCTTCGCGCAGGTTTATTCTGTTATCCATGGTGTTTAGCAAAATATAGCTAAGTATCAATAAAGTTAAATTCACTCTAGTTTTTAACCACTTTTCGGATATATAACCCAAGTTTCAGTAAATATGAAATAGAATGGCAACACCACATAGTGCTGGAAATAAAAATAGCGTACAGTGTAGAATTATGCTGAATCCAAATCTTTACAGAAAAACAAAGGGGGGGAGGGGGGGGGGGGGTGTAATTTAAAAAAACTTAAAACTATACCCTAACTTTATTTTTTTTTTAGTGTACCCGACATAATAATCTTTACATTTTAAGTATTATTAGAACGCCACTGATGAACAGGAATTGTGTTAATAAGTCATATTAATCCCCCATAGCGTCCCACCTAAAAAAAGTTTTGGTTAAAGCTATAAATGTATATTGGTTTGTCTATCTTTGGTTCATACCAGTGAGTATGAATATATGAGATAGTTTTTATCATATTTTGTATCTCACAATTTAATTCATACATTCAGTAGGTACATACATATTAGAAAATTATAAAATATGATTTCGAAATATGCAATATTTCAGAAAAAAATGAGCTGCCGATATTTCTTAATACCAATTAGCCTGATTTTTCCTCAGTTGAGACATAATTTTTCACACTAGCATAAATATTATATATGCACGTAGCTATAGATTTTTTCAAACCCGTATGTGTGGCGATTACGAACTCATTAATGTTTGTAATTAGACTATTACAGTTTTAGACTGCAATTACATCCAAGACCTCGATCTAAACCTAATTGATTCGGATAAGGAAAAATATAATGTGGAGCAAAATGGAAACTCAAACCATCCAACGGTATTACAAATTTGATCTCAATTAACTAAATAGTCTAAAAATGACATACAAAAATTACCTTAGGCTAGACACAATATGTTTTAATAAAAATGTTGACAGATTAGCTAAGAAAGCAGCCAGTTTAAATATGATTGGATCCGCTCCTCCTGCTTATTTTCTACTTATTGTCAAAGAAGACTGGGGAATGACAATCTATGATAATGCCTAAAATTCAATAATATACACGGTGTTCCCTTAAAAAGACAATCCCAAGCCTCCACAAAATTCCTCAATTTTTTTAATATACATATAGAGGAGCTACAGATGCCCGACAATTGCCGAACTCTGTATGTATGATCTGTCTCTGTATGATCTAAAGGCGGACACTGACGACTCGTGTACTTGTAGGTACAAACATTTTTTATTAACATATACTTACCATGTCATGTGAGCGGTTTTTACTTGTGCAATTATTTGTCACTCGACGCGACGCGTGAGCACCAAGCTTGTTGCAAAAAAATGTTGTTTCCAAAGATTTTACTTGCCCAGGAGCGCATACAGGAATTTATTTTTGGGGGGGGGGGGCAAAATAAAAAGTAATATAGAATATGCTTTTTAGGGCGCCATTTTTAACCCAAAAGGCTAAAATTTAATCCAATTTACAGATTTTAGGGGGGACCCGGGCCCCATGGGCCCCCCTCTGTATTCGCCACTGTACTTGCCGTAACAAGTACGCAAATATTGGCGTACTTGCCAAGTACACGAGTGGTCAGAATCCGCCTTAAGATATTTTCGACATGTACTGTTCTTATCCTTTTACCATAGTTAGAAATAAGACTAAAATCAAATAGTTAGTATTTTCCCCTGTTATCTAAATGTTTTGAGATTTAAATTCTTCCAAGAAATCATCATTAGTCTGGCTCCTACACAATGCAGAAAAGGTAATTAACATAGAAAATTTCCAAAATGGATAAATTAAGGATCCAATCGAGTACCTCGGCATATCCGGCGGTATTTATCTCATAAGAAAACGATTAGGAACGAATTACGTCTTAATTTCTTGTTTAGAAGAAATGTCAATTAGATTTTAATCGATCGAATGACCAAGAGTCAGGGTCGTATTTTATTGAAACACTCTGTAAAAATTGAAATAATGGTACTTACCAACTTTTGATGCTCATAGAATAAAAATAATTAAAAATTGTTCTGTGGTTCTTTCTTTACTTGATCTGATTTGACCTGTTGTAGAACCTAATCCAGAAAATAAGGTGGCAATGTGACTCATGAGCATACTCAGGAGTGTCTTTTGTAAATAGGTTACAGTACACCAGACTTAATTGATTCTCTGAGTGACAATAAGGCGAGGAAGTCCCATAATTCATATATAACTGTATCCTCTTGTGTGTTGATGTGTCCTTTAATTCCAATTTATCCGTTGAGTTGTCAATACCAATAAGAATTTCAGTCACAGTTGCAATAAAAAGGATTGGAAGAGAGAAAAGTTTGCTCAGAATATAAAAGACCGTTCCATAATGTGTTATACTGAAACTTCCTAAACCAAAGCACGGACAGAAATAGGAATATTTGGGCCGAAAACTACAGCATCTTTCAAGCAGCTAAGCTATCGAAAAATGCGTACAATTTATCTAAGAAGATAGAAACTATCGAAAACAGGAAATAGTCATCTTATCAGATAGTCAAGTTATCAGATAGTCAAGTCATCTTACTCTGGATGCCCGCAAACCAAGGGATGGAAGGCAATGAAAAAGCAAACGATCTAGCTAGAAAAGGAGCGAACACTCCACTAACTTAGCCAGAACCGTTCTGCTTTCCAAGTAGAAACCAATTTAAAGCGAAATTACAGAACCTGGAAGAGTCCATCCGTAACCTGGAATTGGAAGTTTACAACCGATCTAAGACACTCGAAAAAATTTCTCAACACTTATGACCGAGAAAAATCAAAGATTTTCCTTGATTTAAGTAAAAACAATCTTCGGATTGTCACGGGTCTACTAACAGGTCTTCTCAACAAACACCTCAGTAGATTGAAGCTGAGAAACAACGGCGTATGCAGATTCTGTGGGGAAAATGGGGAAACACCAGACCACCTCATCACTAAGTACGCCGAGACAATCGTTCGTGCCATAAACTTTGGTACGGCTGATGTCGGAGACGGAGTGTTGGCCTCTGTAGAGCCGTCTCAGATACTAGCTTTTGTCAAAGCCCTGAGACTTTATGAGTTATAACTCGTTATAACTCAAGAAAGGGGAACACACAATAGATCTGTAAGGTCGCGATGATCGATCCCCCTTCTTAAGACGCTTAAAGCTTCATTCAGAACCTCCCAATTAGTGGAATAAATTAATGGTTTCAATTTATTACACTTTATACTTTTTAGTTAACGATCATTCACAATGTCTGATCAGTCATAAAAAACACAATTAAAATTCATAAAATATTCTAGCTTGCGGTAGTCTGTTGTATCCATAGAGAAAGCATAATATTTAGCTTATAAACCAATAAACTTTTGATTTCTAACCAAAATTTTTCTTGACGGGTGATAATCAAATGCCAAGATGACATTCCTCGCAAATTTTGAAGTATAATTAGTGGAAAAGTCAAAAGTTTGTTAACTTTTTCTAATAATTCAAAAATTACTACCACTATAATTATGACGTACTGAATGCTTACATTAAAATTAGGTGAACAAACTACTACGGCTAATTAAAAGTACTAATTTATTCCACTGATTTCGAGGTTCCGAATGAAGCTTAAGAATTTGTAATTTTCAAATAAATTGTGTAGAAAAATTGTATAAACAAACTCATCACTAAGATATAAACATTACCAAAGATTATATAAAACCACAGATAACATAATCTGTGATAAAACTAAATCTAATAAAATTATTAACTAAGCCCGGTCCTGGTAGGATGTTAAAACCCAAAACGAGTAAATTAAAATATTTGTGCGTGAAAGCTCGTCGTGCCGTACTAGTATATCCTTTGAATCACGGTTAAACATATTTTAACGATGTTCTCGTTCGAAAAATCGCCAAGACTTAATTAAAAATTCGATCGTTAACTCCATATTACTTTTGGGCAGTTAATTGGCAAAAGAAACAGAAGCGAATTGAAACAGAGAACTAATTGCGCCAAAAACGGAAGAAAAAGCTAAATGTGGACCAAGACACGGATAATTTCAGCGTTAAATTTCACAAAAAACACAAAATAAACACACCAAATATCCCAGTCACTTAGATTGGTGGACTTTATAAGATCAATTTTCTAACGTTAAAAAACAGTCGCACACACTATACACTATACACACATAATTTTATAGGTAAACATTTTACTAAAATACTCTTGACATTTCAAATTGTCTTAAAGTTCTCATTTACCAAACCATACTGATTCTAACGTTCTAATTCATATAAATTTATGCATAAAGGCTTACACTGAAGGGGAATCACCTTATAATAACTGCCGACAAACTAACAAAATATATTTATCAACTTAAATTCTAGGAAACTCCATTTTTGTTTATTTCATTAGATTTTACATTGTAATACCTTGAAATTTTATCTGAAAATGTTTGAATTGAGGGAGACAATTTCGTTTCTGCGAATCGCTATCTTCGTGTACGAGCTGTTCATAAAAGTGGAACTAATTTGTAGTTACGTAAGTAAATACGGCGAAAGTTAATTAAATTCAATTGAATTATGCAGGCTAATTCAGAACAGTCTTAGATTTAGATATCTTACAAAAACATGCTTGTGAGGATATAACATATATTGTGAAGTAGATGTTTAAGAGAAAGAGAGACGAGGGAAACCACACTTGCAGATTTACATGAGACGATATCAAATATCAAAACAAGGAAAAATAACATGCTACTATCTATGCTACTATATTCAATAATAATAAAATGCAGTGATCGTTGAATTCTAAAGGGGAGTGGGCATAGCCTCTTGGTTAGGTTAGGTTGCTGGGGTTTGGTCCCTGCTACCTGTTTGATCCCTCACTCGGAAGCCTTGGACCCATTGCAATACCCCTGTATTATTATACCAAACTTTCCTCTCATGATTTCTTTGCGTTAAAGCACTTCCAGCTCTATTAAGTTCCCGATGTTGCTGATTGAACTTCTGCTGCTTCCTCTAGTGCCTCCAAAAACCGTGCCCTAAAGTTTTAAAGCGTCAGTATTCCGGTGCTGCACAGTGGTACAGCATCTGATGCTCTATGGTTTCTTCTTCCTCTCCGCATTCTCTGCAGTAGTCTTCATTGGAAATCTTCCATACCACTAGCTTTACACCCTTGGGGCAGTTTCCAATAACGACACCTACAATTATGCGTACTAGGTTCTTTCTGTGCTCTGGTAGTTGTTTTGTCTCTTTGCTATCTACCACTAGTCACAGTCTTCGAGTTGTAGTGCAGTGCTCACGGTGTTGTCACATCTCTTACTGCGTGGTAGTTCCTATAGCTTCCTTTAGTGTGTTGATCGTTACAAATGGTGGGTCATCTGCTACGGCCTCTCCTACGGCCTACTCCTATCTCTTGAGTGTTCATTACTAGGTTTTTTCCAATTCTTTTCGAGCATAGCCTCTACAAGAAAAAAAATCTATTATTTTTAGTACATAAAGTCTATCAAAAATATCTCTTATACAAAAATACAATCAGGAATATCTCGTATAGAGAGATTCAAGGAGCAACATTGGTTTTCTCGATTTGGTTTTAAATCTTTATGACAATAATTTGGTTTGTCTAAATGAAGGTCAAAATTACTATAGGCTTGGTGCATTTCAGTTGATTTCAACAAATTCCGACCGCAGCGCTTCAATGGCAGAAATCAGAAGTTATTAATATATATTACACGCCGCCGGCGCCGGCGCCGTCATGTTGATCGCTTTAAAATAATATTGGAATCGTGGTTTTCTCATAATATTTATGTATTTAATTTTTTTGCTAGTGCAGTTATTGAGACTATAAAACCCCCAGGTACGAGGTGTGTGTGATTCTAAAGGCGCATTCTTACGACTCGTCTGCTTGGCAAGTATTTTTTTTGGGGGATACAGGGTCTGGCGAGAATGCTGCGTAGTTCCGATAATAAATAACTTCTGTATTGAAATTCTGTATAGATGCCTGACGCGCCATGTATACCCTGTATACCAATTACAAATGTTTGTCAAGTACACGAGTCGTGAGAATGCGCCATAACGCTGTTTCGGGTAGTAAAAAGTGAAAAAGTTTGGTTTGGACAATTTCAAATGTTAATAAAATTGTCGAAAAAATGTTAACGTGTAAAGGAGAGCATAATTAGGGCGTTGTAGGGTGCAATAATATTCAATAACTCGATCAACTTTCCCGGATATTCAACTCTTCCGAAACAACATTTTATAGCTTTATAGTTTCTCGCACCGATTTAATTAAAACCGAAAATGGATTCAAGCAGTTCGACGAAATAAGTGAGTAAACAAAGTGCTCCAAAGTGCTGCAAAGTGTTACATATAATCAAAAAATTAAGTAGACATATACTATGAGAGGATAAAATATAATTTGCAATATTAATGGTATACTTTTTTTAATCAACTAGTGATTAAATGATTTATGAATATCTTTTAAAATTATAATTATGTACCTTTAAAAAAATTCGTTATAGCCATATATTTAGGAAGGTTATAGCCGAAATAGCCCCAATTATGCTTCACTAGCAAAACCGGTGAAGACCCTCTGAAGATTACACATTTACTTTTTTATTTTTATTTTTAGATTTTTCACAAATCATACTTCTTAATACTTTTAGAATAATTAAATAATATTTTTTTGCATACTGGCTATTTAAACAAGTGTATTTCTATATACTAGTTGTTTCCGATATTCTCCGATGATGGCAGCACCGGCTGAAAATGCACCAAGCCTATACAGAGTCTTAAATAAGTGCAAATATTTTTAGGGGTAGTATATTTCATCTCCAGAAACACGTCTATGAGGTATTTTTCGCGAAGAGGAAAAACAGAAAAGATCCATTACTTTTACTTTTTGCCATTATACTATCCGTATACTTAGAAACACACAACCTGTCAATTTATTTATATCCAAAAAAACTCGTCTTAATTTGCTAGTACACACGTTTAACCTATCCGAATAAAGGCGATGTTACAATAGAAAAGGTCAACAGACAAATGGGGCGCCATATAATAAGGGGAGATGAAAAGAGCAACTGGGGTGAAGCTGTAAAGCTGAAATCCACCCTCTTGATGGCGCCGAGAACAATGCGGCACGGTTTGACGTATTTGACTTCTATTCAGGCGCCCGGCCCCAGTTGAGTAGATTATGTCAATTTGTGAACTGCGGTAAATTAGTTTGTTACACCGAAGAGTATTATGAGGGTTGAAACGTTGTAAATCGGTTTGTGGGTATACAAACGTCAATGAGAGATGAGAGTTGACGTTTGACGTTTATATACCCAGAAACCTTAAATCATAGATAAATGAAATAAATGTTTCATTTATCTATGTCTTAGATCTTATAAACTTCCCCAAAAACATAATGTTGTCCTTACCTAAATGTATTATAAAAGATTAGTACTATACAGGGTGAGTCTTAAATAAGTGCAAATATTTTCAGGGGTGGTATATTTCGACCCCAGGAACACGTCTATGAGTTTTTTCGCTAAAAAAAGATGTTGAAAATCGTGCATTTTCTTTTAAACTTTCCTGTACTATATTTTTCGAAAACTTTTTAGAACTGCCTATTCACCGCACATTTTCCCACGGTATAATTTTTTAATCTCTGATATTACTATAGTTACGGCTTTACTCTACGGTTACGGCAATAAAAAGGATGCAAATACAGAAAACATCCGGTGGCTCTCAAATTTTTTTCAAAAAAAATCAATTTTTTTTAAATTTTCAAACTTAAATAACTATATTATTTTGGACTTATCTGAAAAATGGTAATGAGAAAATATGTTTCTTTTATCGAGACCTACCAGCCCTGAAAATATTTGCACTTATTTAAGACTCACCCTGTATATATAGATTAGACAGTTTATGCATAATAAGAGTTTATTTTTTTTTCCTTTTTCTTAAACCTTTAGAAGTTTATATATATTATTCTTCTATATAGACTGGTGGTAACAAGGCTTCAAGAATAAAGTGCCTGAGAAAGCCCACCATGATGAGGCAAAACGTCGCATAATAAAAAAAAAGTTTCCATTTTCAATTAATAACCTCATACCCAAGAAAGGAGAAAAAAAATATATATTTATGCATAATTAAATACCTATCATTTTAAAGCTTTATTTATAGTATTAGTGATTGTGACATACAATATACAATGAGTATATGTATCCTACAGGGTAATTTAGTTTTTGTAAAGTTAGTCACAAGGAACTAACTGCATATAAAAGATAGCTTTCAAAGAGGATATTATGAAAAAAAGGCGTACATACCTGTTATCTAACTTAGCCAAAATATCGTCATTTGAGATAGGACAAAATTTTGTTTCTAGTTGATTGTTACAAAATATTTTCAGAATTAACTAATTTCAAAATTCCCCATCTCGTCATGCGTTGATGCGGTTCATCAATGCGTTGATTTAATGTGTCGATGCGATGGGTTGTGCGGCGCCGACGGTTCGACAGAACGTCGATATTTTGGCGAACCATCAAAAAGAAATAATAGAAACACAATGGAGAAGTTTCCAAACGAACTAACGGATCGCATCGACGAACCGCATCGACTTATCACACCGACAAACCGCATCATACTTACTATGTGTGCATGGACGCATCGATGCTTCAAATCGACGCATCAGCGCATAGTGAGTATGGGGGTTTTACCGGGTAAAGATTTAAATAAGCGAATAAGTAGTCATCAGCAAATGCAAGACCAAGATCAAAACCCACCTGGTCTTGGTCTTGGACGTGGTCTTGTTGCAAGACTCTTGCATGTCTTGCATTTCTTTAATAATACACTCACCGGCACGAAAAACGGGCACCTTAAAATTTCGAATTATTTTAAAGTTATATTTTGTTCTAGTAGGCCGATTTTGATGACTTTTTAAGCAAATTGTAGCTAAATTATTTGACTTCTTAGTATCTCTCTCTAAATTAAAAATGAAAGTTCGCATCTGTCAATTATTATACGAGGGAAAACAAAATGTTGATATTTTTGTGAAAGTTTGAAACATCCTATGGTATATGTTAAAACACCAAGGAATTTTAAAATAATTTTATTATATCATCTAGGTACATCCTTTCTCGATAGTTTGTTTTTTTTTGTTGATCTCAATAGCTTTATTTTTATTGGAGTCATTCGCTTTGAATAAGACAGTGACGATTTACAGCAATTTTATAGCATTGAAAGCATGCCTTTGCTTTTGGGTCTTGGTTTATGCACTTTTAAAATAGTGTTTATTGTTTTTGTAATGCCATTGTCATTGAAAAGTCATATTATTTATGGAGGTTTACTCTTAGTATCTTATCTATGGTTTACGGTTCTAAAGATGGTTTTAAGTTCTGAAGTATCAGCTATAGTTGCTTTAATTGATCATGGCAGAGATCAACTTTTGGACTTATGTTAGAGTAACTGCCCAATGGAGAATAATAATATTATTTGTAAAAAATACGAAAACATTTTAGTATCTCGTTCAAAAACGAATATCTCGAAAAAAAATAATCTATTCAGATGAAACAAAGAAAAAAACTATCGACAAAAGATACATCTAGAAAATAAAATAATTTTTAAATTCCTTACTTTGTTAATATACTCCACAGGGTGTTTGGTTTGGTTAGCAAACTTTCATCAAAATATCTACATTTTATTATAACTAGTATAATTGATGGAAACTTTGAAAGTGTGTTGAAAAAAAAAAGTGTTTACAAAAAATAACTATTTTATTTTGTAGATTTTCTTGCAGTGCAGTGGCGAAATACCCATAAAGGATTTTTTGGACAAATACTTTAGCTGCAAATTGCTTGAAAAATCATCAAAATTGGTCCACTAAAACACAATATATCGGGTGAGTCTTAAATAAGTGCAAATATTTTCAGGGGTTGTATATTTCGATCCCAGGAACAAGTCTATGAGGTTTTTTTCGCAAAAAAAGATGTTGAAAATCGTGAGTTCTCTTTTAAATTTCCCTGTATATTTTTCGAAAACTTTTTAGAACTGCCTGTTCACCGCAAATTTTTTCACGGTATAGTAACGGCATTAAAAAGGATGCAAATACAAAAAAAAATTCGGTGGCTCTCAACATTTTTTCAAAAAAAAAATTATTTTCAAACTTAAATACCTCGGTTATTTTGAACTTGTCTGAAAAATGGTAAAGAGAAAATATGTTTCTTTTATCGAGATCTGCCAGCACTGAAAATATTTGCTCTTATTTAAGACTCACCCTGTATAGAACTTTAAAATACATGAAAATATTAAGGTGCCCGTTTTGCCGTTGAATGTATTATATTGTATCAGCATTTCTTTCTTTAAAATGTTATGCAATAGTCGGCAAAACACTAATTGTAATAAATTAAAACAATAATTTTGAACAAATGAGTAATTTCTTATATCATATAGACTGTGAAAAAAATGGCAAGACCACAAAACCGCACGAGTCTTGCATGCTTGGTCCTGGTCTTCGACTTGCGGAAGTTTTGCACTGGTAAGTTTTGGTCTTGATCTTGCAGAACAAACGCTAGTCTTGGTCTTGGTCTTGCTTTTTGGGTAAGGCCAGTCCCGCTTATAAGGACAGTCTCGACTCAAACACCTAATAATCTTCTTACCGCTTTACAGATTTATATCCCTCTTTCTTATCAGAATATTTCCTTGTATACTCGACTAAAAATAACCCATGTACCCGTTGTTATATATGAAAATACCGGTTGTTATACAGTCTCGTGCGAAATACCGGCTCTTTTGAAACTCGTGTCACAATAATTTAATATTTTTGACCCTACAAACCTCGGGTTATCTCGTAAATTAAGCCCTTATTGTACAATATCGACATTTGAACCCCCTAAGAAGAAATACAAGTCTTAACGGGTAGTTTCACTCCGGATTCTCTATCATAACAAGTCGTAATTCATTTCGGTGACCCCTTGGGTGGGTTAAAATGACCGTTGACCAGTCAAGGGCGATTTCTCTTGTGCCGAGTGACATTTTAAGTATCTTGTTTATGGGGTGCGTTGTAATTTTTGGGGGCTGGTAGACCAGGAGGCAATGACGCGCTGTAATGATAGTTGTAATTGAAGTGTAATGGGAAGGTACCGGGCTTGAATATTTATTAATGATACTGGTAATAAATCAGTTAGCATTTCTTTATACAGTGTGGCTCTTAAATAGTGCAAGTATTTTAACTGGTAGTACAGTTCGACTTAGAATTAGAAACATACTTATTAGGTTTTAAATTGTTGAAAATTTTAATTTTCTGGAAAATTAAGAAAAATAGTGTCTCAAGTTCATTGTAGTAAAAATGTCTTGACTGTGTATCGAAGCCCTGCAATACTGCAATCTCCATGTTATTCACATTCTGCTCATTTGTGTGATTATAAATTGCGAATAATAAAATAAGAAAATTAATCTGCTTTTAATTTTACTACTACTAATTAATCAATAAGTAATACTCTTATTTGTACACCTTATCTATTTATAACTAAACTGAAGGAATATCTTATGATCGAAAATAAAGGGCGCCAAGATGGCTTGGAAATGACATCAATGGCATCATATAATTTTACAAACAAAGTAGCAGCGATCTTATGTTCTAATGCGATCTTTTTGGATTGAGTTGTACTACTATAATTGCTGAGATATAGGTTATACATTATAATACATATTATCATACACTATAATATATACCGTATGATCGAATAAAAACGGCGTCCAGTTGGCTTGGAAATGACAATCGATGACATATCCCATATAAATTTACATATAAAATGACAGCGATCTTCATTTCATAGCCATCGCTGACGCCGTTTTTATTCGATCATACGGTATTATCCCAGTTTATTGCAGATTCTGTTATTGCCATATCATCATCATCATTTTCAGCCTATTCAGCCATTTTCATTTATAATAAAAAGGTTTCTCCCAAACTATGGCCAGCGAATATGAGCATTGTGGTAGAACTCAAGAATAGTAGATAATATATCCAGAGATATACCTGGTACATCTCAAAAGTGGTTTACCCCTATAACATATTTACTTTTTCAGATAAAAAAGAACGAGACTCGGTATATCAGTATATAATATAAATTAGGATTGATTGAAGTATTCAATTGTTTTTGGTCACTTCCTGTTTCGCCGGAAATGACTACAACTTTTAATTTTTATATGACATCTCCGGTGTTTTTTTTTACTTTATTCGATAGAAAATGACACTCTGAATAGAATGACATATCATATGTCAACTTTTGACTTTTTCGCATATGGTTTATTAGAAATTGTAACGTGCGGTTTATAACGCCGCGCCGATTGATTCATAACGCCGATTTGATTCGAAACACCAAGTATGTGGTACCGAATTATTCGTAAAAAATACTTTTTCCAAATATGCTAATGAGCCACCCTCGTTCCATTATTTCAAAAAATTGAAATATGATTAAAAATACGATTTTGGCATCTTTTAACCGGCCAGGGAAAAACACGAAAAACATTAGACGATCAAATCTTTTTTCCAAAGCTCCTTGATTAAAAATTAGTGTTTTTAACACAGCCGTGGTACTCTAGATTGAAATTTAAAACACGATTTTTTTTAGCGAAATGGTCCAAAGTTGACATATGATATGTCATTCTATTCAGAATGTCATTTTCTATCGAATAAAGTAAAAATATACCGAGGGTGCCATTTAAAAATCAAAAGTTGTAGTCATTTCCGGTAAAACAGGAAGTGACCAAAAACAGTCGAATGCGTCAATCAATCCTAATTTATGTCATATACTAACATACCAAATCTGTTTTTTTTTTTTCATTTTCAAAAATTATAGGGGTGAGCCACTTTTGAGATGCACCTGATACCTGATATACAAAAGCGTCCACAATAGCCATATTCATATAAAATCTTTTTTGTTGACAAATCGAATATTGATACATTAGATAAAGCGCTCATGTACCGTATCATCGGAAAAAAAACGGCGTTCAGTTGGCTGGGAAATGATGGTCGGTGACATTTCCCATATAAATTTACATATAAAATGACAGTGATCTTCATTTCATAGTCATCGCTGACACCGTTTTTTTTTCGATCATATACGGTACTTTGAACCAATAAATCAATAATATAAAAGTTAGTTACTTTTCTAAATTATTACTTTAATATATTGTAAATAATGTTTTACCGACATTTGAATAAATTTTTAAAAGAAGCTGTTTCAAAATACCAGGTGCGTCTCAAAAGTGGCTCACCCCTATAACTTTTTTATTTTTTTCCGATAAAACAACGATATTTGGTATGTTAGTACATGACATAAATTGGGATTAATTGACGTATTCAATTTTTTTCGGTCACTTCCGGTTTCACCGGAAATGACTACAACTTTTGATTTTTAAATGGCACCCTCGATATTTTTTTACTTTATTCGATAGAAAATGACACTCTGAATTGAACATATCATATGTCAACTTTTTACATTTTGACATATGGTTTATTTGAAATTGTAACATGCGATTTCTAACGACAATTTGACTCAAAATATCAAGTGTGTGGTATCAAATTATTCGTAAAAAATGCTTTTTCCAAATATGCTAATGAACCACCCTTGTTCCATTTGAAAAAAATGAGATATGATTAAAAATACGATTTGGGCATCTTTTAACCGGCCAGGACAAGACACTAAAAACATTGGACGATCAAATCTATTTTTTCAAAGCTCTTTGATTAAAAATTAGTGTTTTTAACACAGCCATGGCACTCTAGATTGAAATTTAAAATAGAATTTGTTTTTGAGTGACTCTGTCAAAAATTGACATATGATATGTCATTCGATTCAGAGTGTCATTTTCTATTCAATAAAGTAAAAAAAATACCGAGGGTGCCATTTCAAAATCAAAAGTTGTAGTCATTTCCGGTGAAACCGGAAGTGACCGAAAACAATTGAATACGTCAATCAATCCCAATTTATGTCATATACTAACATACCAAATCTCGTTGTTTTATCTGAAAAAATAAAAAAGTTTGGGGTGGGTTGGGGGTGAGCCATTTTTGCACCCGGTATAAAATATAAAAAATATAGAAAAACAACTACCTATTGAAAATAAATATTGAAATATAAAAATTTTCATCACACAAATATTGTTTCTTTATTTAAAGTTTCATTTATTCGAAATTACTTTAAATACATATATTATAAATTATTTTTTTACTATTTTATTTAAATATCTTTTGATGTAGAAAGTGTTTCTAGTAAAAATCTATCAAAAATGTCCAAGACTTGCAAGGGTCTTGCGCAAGACGAATACCAAAACCAAGACAGAACCTTATAAAACCAAGGCGAAGACCAGAACTATTTATTACACTGAAAGATCCAGATGTGGATAAGACCACTAGTGTTAAATGTTAAATGTTAAATAAAGTCGGTCCACACTAAACCAGGGAATATTTCGACAGACGTCATCCATAAAATGTCATGTATATCCTATCGTTGGAGAGAATTTTACTCGTTATTTTCAACTTATTATAAAAATATGAAATAAAAAATAGGTTTCTTCTGTATAGATCTCAAAATATACCTACAGGATTCGGCAATAGTGCGTCGATCATCTGCAGCTCCT
This sequence comes from Sitophilus oryzae, assembly GCF_002938485.1. Lineage (NCBI taxonomy): Eukaryota > Metazoa > Arthropoda > Insecta > Coleoptera > Curculionidae > Sitophilus > Sitophilus oryzae. The sequence goes on from NW_022146393.1 coordinate 2,014,546, forward strand.
AAAATAAAAAACTTGGGAATTTTGTTTAAGTGCAAACCTAAATTATGTACTAGTATGTTTTTCAGGAAAATATTTTAACTTCTATAGAGTGGCTCAAAAAAGTGTAAGTGGATCGGGATGATTTTTTTTTAATGGAACACCCTGTATATTATTGTATTTTTGGCTTTCTTTCAGATCACTTTACATAATCCCAAGATATAAGTAAATATATTTCGATAATTTCAGAGATATTAATAAATAAATAAAAATTACAAATTTTTCAGCCTTTCTTAAAAATTATTAATAATACAAGAACTGTCCTGAAATCAAAACTATATTAGATATTTACTTTGAATGGTCTGTACTTACTTTGCTATAACTACCTATGGAAATCGTACATCATACAGGATGTTTAAAATTCTACGCCAAACTTTCTAAAATATAAAATAATTTTTTAACACCCTGTATATTATTTTTTCAATAGATGGAGAATTAAAAAATGAACATTTTTTATATTTAGAGTATTTAAAATGTTTTTAACGGTTTCGTAGATATTCCCGGTTTTGTATTTTATATGGTATTTTCCACAGTAAATCCACAAAACCACCCAATGATTTTTCTCTCGTATTTTACCATTGAAGGCGCCATAGGAAATAATACTGCGTGTATCCGGAAAACTATTAAAAAATTTGAAATACTTTAAATACATACAAAAAATGTTCATTTTTTTAATAAGAAAAATTATTTTATATTTTTTAAAGTTTGGCTTAAAATATTGAACATCCTGTATTATTTACGATTACCATATTTATAGCAAAGTAAGAACAGACCATCCAAAGTAAATATCTAATATAGTTTTGATTTCAGAACAGTTCTTGAATATATTTTTTATTTATTTTTTAATATCTCTGAAACTATCGAAATAGATTTACTCATATCCTAGGATTATGTAAAGTGATCTGAAAGGAAGCCAAAAATGCAATAATATACAGGGTGTTTCATTTAAAAAAAAATCATCCAGATCCATTCACATTTTTTGAGCCACCCTATAGAAGTTAAAGTATTTTCCGGAAATATTTTTCCGGTACATACTTTAAGTTTGCACTTGAACAAAATTCCCAAGTTTTTTTATTCTAGGAGCTACAGATGCCCGACGCTAGTGCGTTACTAGCAGCAATAGTTTGCCGGGCCCTGTATAGGTAAGCCATACACAACCCCATAACATACTTGCATTAATTTAAGAGACACACTGTATTTGATCGATAATAGATGAAATTTATTAGCTAAACATAGAAGAACATATTTTCATGCTTATTGTTTCTTGCAGTTTTTTAACTGAACGTCTCTATATGTTTATATTTATTTATACGTACGTAAAAACTGTCGATGGTAGAGAAGTAATATGGGTCACGGATATTTTCTATGTTGCATATATCCAATGTGGACGTCGATCTAAGTTAATTACCTGTTTATTAGCCGTCGCTTCGTTCGATACGTGATTGGGACCCGGTTTATTACATCGCGGACTATGCGAATGTTTTCGTTCTCAGAATCTCCGGTTCCTCGAATCTATACCGAATCATTAATGAGCTTTTCTATATACGACATCTTGTTTTCATTTGAACCTTATTGATTTTATTTTGTTTTTCATATTGTACAGGGCGTCCCAAATGCGAGTGTCATCATTGGGATCTAGGAAACTAGAGGAGATATACGAGGTCGGTTAAATAAAGGCAAAGTTGCGTATTATAATGATAATGCTAAAAAAGGATGTTCAGCTATTATTCACCGTTACGTCATCATTATTTGTCAAATATGAGTTTTAGGACGTGTCTGAGATCAGCTCTTATTGTTTAGAAAATGTTAAGTACGTTCTTATATTGAGCGAGTTCCATTTTTTTCGGCATTTATTATTTTTTTCTTTAACTCTTCATCAGTTACAATCCCTTTAATTTCAATCCTTTGGACTGTTGAAATTCTTATTTCTAAAGCATCTCGCTATACCGGGTGCGTCTCAAAAGTGGCTCACCCCCTATAACTTTTTTATTTTTTCAGATAAAAAACGAAATTTGGTATGTTAGTGACATAAATTAGAATTGGTTGACCTATTCAATTGTTTTTGGTCACTTCTTGTTACACCGGAAATGACTACAACTTATGATTTTTAAATGGCAACCTCGGTATTTTTTTACTTTATTTGTCCTTGCCGGGCTTGCTACTTCTTGTCCTGGTCGGTTAAAAGATGATCAAATCGTATTTTTAATCATATCTCAATTTTTTTCAAATGGAACGAGGGTGGCTCATTAGGATATTTGAAAAAATCATTTTTTTTACTAATAATTTGATAAGACACACTTGGTATTTCGAGTCAAATTTTAGTTATGAACCGCATGTTATAATTTCAAATTAACCATATGGGAACATGTCCAAAGTTGACATATGATATGTCATTCCAATTTCATTCAAATTAGGTAGAATTATACCGAATATGCCATTTAAAAATCAAAAGTTGTAGTCATTTCCGGTGAAACAGGAAGTGATCGAAAACAATTGGATGCATCAATCAATCCTAATTTTTGTCATATATAATATACCAAATCTCGTTTTTTTTACTGACAAAATAAAAAAGTTATAAGGGTGAGCCACTTTTGAGACGCACCCGGTATTATTTAAAACGCTATAATTGGTATTTTACATAGGAATAATACACCTTTGCATTGTACTTTCTTCATATGCGGCGTACACGGGCAAGAGTGTTCTACCAGCGTCTCTTTTTTAGCAAGTTTAGCAATGAGCTCTTGCTCATTTTGGTTAAATCTTTGAGGCATTCTTGCAATAAAAATATTTGCATTTTGTTTTACAGCAACAATCAAATTTTAATTTTGATATTGATCGATGTCCATCAATGAAATTATAAACCCAAATCAAATGACAGTGACAATTACTAAAAAGAATATGCAATAATTTACAAAATGCCGTAATGACGTCACCATCTCTTTCATCTGATTGGCAAGTGATTGAGAGAGTTCGATAGTATAAGACGAACCAACAAAAGTTTTCCGTTCTCGAAGTGTTTTCAAAAAGATGGTGGCAATATGTGGCTGAGAAATGCGTCATGTAGCAATGATTCCTCTGAAAGATCGAAACTGTTACTGCTGATTGGTAGATATTTATCTGTTTGCCGGAAATAATTGCTGAGTTTCAAAAGACCAATCCTCAACGACAAATGATCCTCCACCAAGACAATGCAAGTTCCGACACAGCTCGAAAAACAATTGAGTTTTTAAAGCAAGAAAACATCGAATTGTAAGTTCTAAGTTTTAAGTTTTAACGATTTTTTTACTTTTTTAAAAATTAATAATGAACTGCATGGTTCAGTAAAAGGTTCCAGTCCTCAGAAGATGCAGTCAGCACATTCAAAAACGCAATTTTGAAGGTGCCAAGACGTGAGTGGAATAACTGCTCTCAGAATTGGTTTCAACGGATGCAAAAATGCATTTCTCTTCGTGGAGAATACTTCTAAAACAATAGTGTTTAAAAGTTACCTACTATTTTTTTCTTCCTCTACATGGCAAAAAACACAAACCTCGTATAAGCTCTTAAAATCCTTAAAAAAGAAAATTTATTATGGCAGCTCAAAGACAAAACGATGGAGTGAAAATCTGATAACACCATCCTGCAAAACCATCCTGCAGAACAAAAAAAAGTTGTATAACAATGTGAAAAATTAATAAATCAAATAGAGTCATAATAAAATAAAATCACGAATGCTAACTTATTTCCAAAAATCTTTGTATTCGATATGTTAAGATGGCATTTTGATCAGTATCAAATTGCGCAACTTTGCCTCAATTTAACCCCGTATTTAAGACACTACGTACAGGGTGAGTTTCTAATTCGATAATATCCTCTGAAATTTAGAAAACAAACAGAGAAGAAAAAAATATTTCGAATACTTATTACTTTCAGAGACAGAAAATAAGGTATAAACATTATAGCCGACTCTCGGTCTACTTCTTTCAAGTTTGATAGGGCATCTCGAAAGTGGAAACGAAAAGAAAATCCTCAACAACAACGACAACAAACTGTCGCCGATTATCTAAATAAGTCGTATTAGTTTCGCAAAGCTGCCTCTTTCCTTTTCCTATCTCGTGCGTCGACCATTATTATATTTTTTCATGCCATGACGCAGAATTATTATCTGTTTTTCGAGCGTCGTCGTCGTCGGCCGCTTATGGCAATTTGCTTTTTTACTCCGACAAGGAAAAGTTTCGAATAGGATAAAAAATAACGCGACAGGCACGATTTTTAGAAAACGCTCTAATTTAGTTGAAATTATTAAAAACGTTTAAAAAAATATTAGAGATGAGGTCCGAATGGATACGAATCTACAGACTTCTCGCTGGTACCGGTACTGATGGATATATATCCTGCTGAAAGTGTTGAATATCGACCTCTATACGCGAAATTACCGGCCACTTCGTCAGCAGATAACGAAAATATAACGATGCAGCGAAATAAATTATTATTAGAGAGTATTGGAATAAAAAGGGAATTGTAACTGCTGCCGAGTTCTATTTAACAGTTTTTTAAATACACTTTCATTTTATATGCCGGCGAAGAAAGTGCCGAGATTAAGTGCCCCAACCTAATCCAATTGACTTCGGAAAACCTATACTGCAGCATCGCTACCGGAGCGGGAGGGCTACAAGGTCAACGAAAAGGGACATGGTATGGTGAAACAAGACCAAGATCCAACAAACAGGGCTCTTTCGATCTTGCATTTTATTTCCCATTTTTTTGTGCTTTTTTATTCATATTTTTATTTCACATTGCTCTTTACTACTTTTTTGCACTTTTTTATATTACGTTATTTACCATCTCATTTTTCATAGTACCTAATTACCTAAAACACCTCAAACATTTGCTAAAACAGTTTTTGCGTATTATCTCGAAACATCGGTTTTAGAATAAGACGGGTTTTTTTTTAACTTGTCGCCTCAAATCAGTGCTGTGTTAACCTGACTAGAACATTTATACAGAACTAGCGTGTACCCGCGACTACGTTCGCGTCGAATTTACCATTTGTAGTGGTGATGATAAAGCAAAGCAAGAATTTCCATTAACATATCTACTAACCGGATAAAATTTTCTCACATTTATGTCAGCATGAGAAAAAACAATATGGCGATATTATTATATTTTGGCGGTTACTAAATATGAGAGATAAAAACTTTTTCATCCCATTTAACTGGCGTTTTCGCCCTTTTGGAATTTGAAATTCGAGAAACCCCTCCTTATCGAACCTCTACACCCCACAGTCAATCCGTTTGCCAAAAATCAGCTTTAAAGGTCAAACAGTTTAAGCAGAATGGTGATTACTCAATGGTCATATTTTATGAAACACCCTGTATAATTTTTTAAAAAGTCTTAAAATATGTAAAACAACAAAATAAAATATACGTGTTTAAGAGTTTTTCCGAAAAACTCACCGGTTTCTAAATAAAAAAATATTCTAATATTTGAGGGGTGGTTTCACCCCCTTAGAATTCGAGTTTCGAAAAATCCCTTCTTATCGAACCTCTACACCCTAAAGTCAAATCGTTTTCCAAAAATCAGCTTTTTACGACAAGCGCTTTGCAGGATCGTGATTAATCAATGACCAGATTTTTCGAAACACCCTGTATACATTTTTAAAGAATCTTAAAATATGTGAAAAAAACAAAATAAAATATACGTGTTTAAGCGTTTTTTCGAAAACTTGATCGTTTTTTAAATATTGTAATATTTGAAGGGTGGTTTCACCCCCTTGGGACTGGAATTTCGAAAAATCCCTTCTTATTGAACCTCTACACCCTAGAATCAACCTGTACGCCAAAATTAAGCTCCTTACGTTGAGTGGTTTGAGCAGGATCCTGATTAATCAGTGAGTCAGTCACTTCAGGATTTTATATATTAGTATAGATTGCAAAATCAATTAAAAAAATGAATAATTTCACTATGACATAAGCAGGCGAAACATTTCATAGTAGTATACTCGCTAAAGTTTTCGGTGTATCTAATAATCAAAGACAGGAATACTGTCAAAATTTTATAGTGGATCTAACAGAGCATTGCAAGCTCGATAAGCATTTAAAGCTGATAGGATTAATTAATAAATAAGATCACATTCTATGACGTGCGTTGGCCAGGCAAATGTGTTGCTTCTCTATACAGTTTGTCCCAGAAATAAGTGCAAGTATTTTAAAGGGTAGTAGATCTGGCCAAAAGAAACATATTTTCTTTTTACTATTTTTAAAATAAATTGATAATAACGAGTTATTTAAATTTGAAAATTTTAAAAAAATAATGGCAACATTTTGAGAGCCGCAGAATTAGCAGAATCTCGCTTGTTCGACGCCCAGTGTTGACACATCGACAGGAAAGATTTTAAAACGACTTAGAAAATTCACATTAAAAGTAAAAAACTTACCTATAACATTAGAAAACGGGATACTTATCTATCGATATAGATAGATAGATAGCAGATCAATGTAATTATGTTATATAGAGCGTCGTTTTATCGCTTTACCTAAAACCGTACCTTACCTTTAACAACACTTCATTTCACTGTGATTCTTGACAGCACGTGTATTGGGGATTCTTGACAGCACAGTATATGACACAAAATACATTAATATAATTCATATGCCATCTGAATTATTTAGGATTATTTTTTGGGAATTTAAACTCCGCTGTTTTTCTTAAACTCTTGTTTATGTGAATAAACACCAAAATAATTGATATTTCTATTTGAATAATAAAAGTAGTTTTACAGGCTTACCTTACATTTGTCTATTTTTTTAGTTTTGACGGAGGTTCACTATTTTGAGTAAAATCTCAAATGAATTGGATAAACTAAAAATTCAATCAGCTGATCAGTTTAAATGTAAGCCAAACGGTGACTATTTATATCTAATAGAGTTGTTGAAAACCTATTTAGCTTCATTATTTCAGTTTACTATACTGTAAAAAAGGTATTTAAAATACAGGAGAGGTTGCACTATACTTAACAGTAATCTACAGTAATTAAAAAATCTACAGTGAATAAAATTAATTTAACTATTTTTGTGTAGAAATTTAAAAATGTAAACTTATAACTTATAAACATACAGAATGTGGATAACGTAGGAGGTGGCAACATTGCATTCTCTCGAAGCACTATAAACCAATTTCCGGACACTGAATAAGCGGCACTCAAAAGTTTTTCAATATTTTCCGGAAAATGTCAAGAAAAATATAAAATTTTCAGATTTTTTTTTCGCCAAAAACCTCGTTTCAAAAAAAGAGGCGCGTTTCTGGGGTGGAACTATACCTACTACCAATTAAAACACACGCACTTATTTCTACGACGCCCTGTATATGCGACGATAAGCAAACCGCAAAGATGGAAGATTCAGTCTCCAAAATATTATACATTTTGCGCGAAAGAATATGACTGGAAATTTTAATCTATAGATAAGAGGACCATAATAGAAATGAAAAGGTTGTAATGGAATAGGTTATTGCGATCTTTTAAAATCTACTATTTTTAAATTTTCTGTTTCAGTTAGATACAGTTTTTCTATAGTAAATATTTTATAATTATTGGGCTAGCAATTAAGTTGTTAGAAAATGAAAGTGTATTAGCCATTTTTTTCATGATTCTACATGTGGTTAGGCTAAATTCCACTCATTATATAATTTTTATTTTAAACAAAGAGAGAAAAATGGTATAATCGACTAAGTATGGCTACTTTCCAAGCTCTGTGGTCAACGGCGTGTACCCAGTATCATTACAAACTTTCATATTTGCTCGATGAGGTTTGTTTCTTAAAACGCGCTAACGTAATACCAGTAATCTTGTTTAGATTTGTATTAATTTTAATGAAAACGCTGCTGCGGAAATTGAATAATTTTATTAAATAGATACATATTAAAGAAATGCGCCAATTAAAATGAATAAAAAAATACACATTTCAAACTTTCGGAATTATCCATTTTTAGAAATTTTAATAATTTATATAGTGCAGGTGTAGTTATATCTAGTCACTGGATCATGTTAAATTAAATGACAATATGACGAAATCGTAGATTTTAGATGATACACTACACATATTATAGCCTAAATGGCTTCAGGTCGCTGATGAGGGTCTTCCACATGTTCTTATAATCAATAGTGGGTAGTGGGCTGACTAAAAATCTTCCGATTATAGTGCATGTAGGTAATTTCATTGAATTTTCTGCTAAATTACTGATCACTGGCTACATTTGGTCATCGCCCCACTATGTTCTATGTTGATTGCTCCATTCATATTCTACGATACGGGATTTCGTTGTTTCATCTCTTGGTACGTTTTTCTGATGTTCTTTGATTTTGACTATCAGTATCTAAATCTGCCTTGATCTCACAGATCTGAGATGTACCACAATTATTTTTTTTTGAAATTTTTGGTATATTATTCGTAATAGCATTTTGAATTCTAAGGTTTTGCTTGCATAAAACAATCTTTAGGCTGTGCCTTATAAGGATGTTAAAGCCCTAAATATTCCTATTCCCTTTTTCAAACTTTATTATCCAGTGTTATTTCGATCTATACCGGGTTTTTCTCAAAAGTGGCTCACCCTTATAACTTTTTTGTTTTTCCTCATAAAAAAAAATGAGATTTGGTAGGTGTACAGGGTGTCCCAGGCTGAGCGTGCATTAGAAGTTTCTAGAGAACTACAATATCTAGATCGGAGATTTTTTGTAAATAACTGTTTCACAACGAGATCTATCGATTAAAAATATTTTCAATATGGCGACACTTCCGGAAATACCGGAAGTTGACAGCAACTTTCTTATTTTAAATGGGTACCCCAATTTTTTATTACATACTTAAATTCTCTGTAAAATTTTGTGAATTTGGATCTCAAACACTCTATAGCTAACATTAATCGTTTTTGAAAAAAAAAATTAATATTTTTGAAGGAAAATAACTGCCTGTCAAAATAATTTGTATAGACCAAACGTCAAATTTAGCGATTACCACAGCCACTGACATAAAGAGAAGACATGTGGCTATCTATTTCAAAAATTAAAATGTTCGAATGTCATATAGTATTGGCCGCAGCTGTCATAGAATTGAACGATTAAAAAATTATCATAAATATTTTTTTTAAATGACAGGCCACTTTTTTCATTTCACTAGTGAAAAGGTTTTTTAATTCGTTACTTTTTGATTATACATGTTCCTGCACCTAAAATAAATGGTTTTTAAGTTGTTTAAGATTTAGTTTTAAAGCGAAATTTTTTCTTGATTTTATCTAGCTTCCTTTGACATTAAATGTCAAACCATCAGACAATTTATTTCCTTCTGTCAAAAAACTAATTATTTGAATTTCAAATGTCAGTCTGACTGGTAGAACTTATTAGAATATTTGTCGAAATATTAACAACAAAATTTTTTATTTTTCAATATCTTGTATTGAATCAGCATTTCTTTTTTTAAAATGTTATACAATATTCGGAAAAATACTATTTGTAATAAACTAAGGAACAAAAAATAAGTATTTTTTTCATCATATAAACTTTAAAATAAGTCTTGCATGCTTGATCTTGCGGTGTTGGTCTTCCACAAAAAGCCATGACCAAGATCAGTCTCGTTCATCACTACCAAAACCTAATCAATAACTTTTTTGGCGTCATTTAGCAAGAATATTGCTCTTATATTGATAAGCATTAACAGTCTCCGATCTTAGGATTGGATATCTGCAATTTTTTCCAGTTAGCATAATTTAATTAAATATTATACTCACATTATTATGGTGAAACCATAAATTTATATTTATTTATTTATAATATATTTCCTGATTTTATTAAATCAATTGTTCTCTCTCAAATTAACTCTTCCAAATCTCATCACTAAGAATACAAACTTTTAGCACCTTACTACACCCTAAGTTTACTACCCCTAATTCTATCAGATAGAGATAATCCACCAATGTAATTAGAGTTAGTAATCCTAAAAATCCATCTATATTCAAAGAAAAATAAATAAAAAGACAGAGAGACAGAAGAAAATGAGCCAGGCGACCTGATAGATGAATTTACCGCCACCATTCCTCTCCTGACCCCCCGATACCCAGCTCCTGCTATCTCTTTCTCCGGAGACGCAAGATCGCCCCCTTCGATCGCCTATATCGCTCCCTCTCTCTCCATCTCATACCCGAATATACAGAGGTAAGGCCGGCTCCATCTCCGTCTAGCGCCGCAGCTCTTCCACCTGTCCCCCACCTTGCGGCGCCGGCCAATTGGAGAGCGGCATCAGTCGCAGAGATCACTGGATCTCGGCGTCGACTTCGTCACTTCTTAAGTGGTACCGTTGCAGGAAGGTGGCGTTGAAACTGAGACTGTGTGCAGAGCCGAGTTTACGTGTGTTTTTATTTGTATGCTGCATTCGGGCAGAGATCGCGTCTTGTGACAATATTTAGAATAAGTGAAGTAAAGAGTGTAATATTTTTTGATTGAGAAAAATTGACGTTATCGGTGATTCAGACATTGATGCTGTTTGGGATTGTTTGTTTACGGTTTCTGTGATGGAGCTGAAACTATGGATTATCGATCGATGAATTTAAGGTAAACAGGATTAGGATTCTATAGAGCATTTTGCGTGTGGTCAAAATACAAAATATATTTTGCTATTTTTGAAAATAGGATAAGTTTCAGTTTTTATAGATATTTTTGTAAGAATTTTACATAAAAATAATACCATACATAGATACATATATCAAAAATCGCAAAACCTCTAAAGAGGGGTAGGGGACTCAAAACCTCACAATCTTTTCAAATTTTTATTTTAAAAATTAATTTTGATTAAGAAGGGGGATGTTTCGGGAATCAGTTACCTCCCATCATCAGACCCAAAAAGACATAAGTCACGTCTTTTTGGGCCTCATGATAGAGTAACTGATTCCCGAAACATTTTTAAACAAAATTAATTTTTGAAATAGAAATTTGAAAACATTGTGAGATTTTGAGTCCCCTACCCCTCGTTAGAGATTTTGCGATAGACATGTACTCACACTGGGTTGGAGAACGTTTAGATAATATATCAAAAAAATCGACGTCACAGTGGCTTTTAAACTCTCAGAGATATGACCAAAAAAACATTTTTGACATCCCTAATAATAATAATATATTCATATTGGGTACCAGTATTCAGATGAATCTATAGGTACATAAAATCTTTAGATACTCCTAATGTATAGAACATGTACCTACCTCTATATAGTAGTGTACGAATTGGTATTGAAAATTCCAATTTGGTTTATTTAGCGCATATTCTTTTATAAAAAAATATCTTTATTTTTTTAATAATCATGAAGTATAGGAATGTGGATGACAAGATATTGTGACACTACATTGAGCAAATTATCTGTGGGACAGCCTTTAATTTTTGACAATTATGATGTGCTGTCCTAAAATATCAACTTGACTTCATTATATTATATAGATGAATGGGGAGATGGTCAAATTTAGTCAAATTTTGATTCTTTTTATCAAACTTTTTACATTAGCAGAAGGCTTGGTAAAGGCTTAGAAAATAATTATAGAATAAGTCTGTATATCTTCGACTTAAAATATATTTCCTTTGTAACTATTTGAAGCTTTTGACCGAGGGGGAACCTTTGTCTCATTTAGATCTCATTATTTTTTGTCTCATTTAAAAATGTATATCGTCCTATTGCTGCCAAAAGTCACTAACTAACATTTTTCCGAACAACCAAATTCAATCACTAACTATGTTTTGAATCGGAGAATCGATTGCAAAAGTCATTAACTACGATTTCTGGCTATTTATGTTTTATTTTAATACCGAATAGTTACTAACTATAACAGCTTTATGCAATGCAATTCTTCTTTAGACGCATTTTTCTCGGAAGTAATAAAAGTAAGTTAGTGACTTGGCAGCAATGGGACGATATGTACTGCCAAAATATCATTTTAGTACCAAGCGACTGCCAAAATAATGTACATGTAAGTAATTTCAACAGTTTTCCATTGATTCTAACTGACTCCTTGCGTTTGACAGAAATTTTTGTCGAAAGTTTACAGGATTCAGTAACTTTTCTTGGTTTAGTTTCAAATAAGATCTCAGATAGAAGCATAAGAGGATATATTCGACAATCTAGGAATAAAAAAAGGAAGAATGTACAAATCTACGGGAAATATGCAGGATTTGTTTAGGACAGATCACTGATCTACAAAAAATTCCAACATTGGTAACAGTACAAATATGTATATATAAAATTATTTATTACTGATTTACAAATTCAATAGTAATAACCTCTATAGGAATTCAATTTAAATTATCTTTTAATTTATATTCTTTCGAACTGAATTATCAGGAAATCAGTTCTATAGTTGATTTCATTATATGTATATCTAGTGTTTGATTTTCTAGATATATCTTTCATTTTTTCTTTTCTCAAACTACTTGAATAAAATATTGAAATATTTATAGACGAAACAATGTTATCTAACTTATAAAATTTATATCATATTTAAAATAAACTGGTAATATTACAAATATACTCTTTCAAAAGGCCCAAAATGTCACTAAAATATATTTTATATATAATATATATATTCTTCTATTATGTCCAGTGTTGTGTAATTTATTAGAATGTCTTCTCTGTCTACTTGTTCGTTATAAATTACCTATTACCTAGTTTTTGCTAAATTTATTTTGAGAACTACTTTGTTGCTGGCTGTGTTTAGTTCGTTAATTTGTTCTTTTAGTTCTTCAGGACTATGCCATCAGCGAATCTTAGATGGTTAAGATATTCTACATCTATTTTTAATGCTTTGTTGGTCCAATCCAGTTAACGGAAGATTTGTTCTAGTGTTACTGCAAATAGCTTCAAGGATATCGCGTGATAATGTGATCGTCATAGTTTGCTGTATGATAGCTGTATATGGACGGCACGCCAAATTTTACAGCTAACACCGAAGAATTTAATCAAATCACTTCGACAGGCTTCGTTCGCTAGCCGTATCTGTACGCACCTTTAGAAGCTAGTTAATATATTTCTAGTTGAATATGTATTTATAAATATTTTTTATAAAATTTTCCAATGCATACCTAATTATTATTTATACCTTTGTTCATGGCATTCATTTCTTCTAAGAATATCAACCAACGCTAGGTAAAGCAAACAATTTATTAAATTAAAAATAAAATTATATTAAAAATCTTTAAACATTTTGAATAGGTATGTATACAATATTTTTGTTTTACAAACTCTATATCTATCCATATAGTTTCATTTAATAATCCCACGTTAGTAACAATTATTATATAGCAACAAATTACTTATTAATTCATAAATAAATAATAATAACTATCGAATGAGATCATATTTATTTATTTATATAGATTTATAGTGTATATTTCGATTTTAAAAAAGCTACAGTACTTATGCTCAAGATGCAAAGTATTAATGTCTATTTGATCAACTTAAAGTGTCTTTTAATTCTGCATTTTATCTGTAATAAATATACTTTTTCTATATAATAATTAGAGAACAGGTTTAGTTTAACCAAAAATAAGCTATACTTGGTTCACAAATCGGCCATACTCGTATATTCCCAAAATGGTCTACACTAATATAAAAGGATTATCACAAATGCCACTTTTGCCAAAATATTTTCTGCCAGTCTGTCTGATAGTTAATAAAAGATAAGTTCTTTGTTAATTCTACAATATGAGACAGTACAGAAAAGCTTTCATTTTACAATCAATAATTGTTAGACTTCATTACGGTCATTAAAATTCTCAATGAATACACTTCTTCAGCTTTAAAGGTAATTTAGTTACATTTTATTACTTATCCCTTTTGTATATTCCTTTCAAATTTCCCTAATATCTTCAAGTCAGGTTAAAATGCTCCTATTTCTCGGAATAGAACTAGACCCTAGTGATTTAAGACTTAAGATGAATGATTATTATCTGCTTACTTCTTACTGCTTTCCAACTTTTAATTGCTATTTGACTATATCAAACTATTGAGAAAGAGCCCAACAAGAGAGAAAAAGAGAATTGAATAATAAATAAAGTGTCAGGGGAAAAACAGGTACTTAAGGCAATTTCTTCCCAAACTGAGAAAATACTTAATGTTCAAAACGTTACAAAAATAGTACTGCTTGACTTGCCTGCTTTTTTCCCAGTTTAGCGGCTTCTAAAGATGCTTATACTCACTCTGAACCGAATATTTAAATACAGGGATCGGCAATAGTGCGTCGGGCATCTGTAGCTCCTAGAATAAAAAACTTGGAAATTTTGTTTAAGTGCTAACCTAAAGTATGTACTAGGATGTATTTCAGGAAAATATTTTGACTTCTACAGGGTGGCCCACAAAAGTTTGAGGGGGTTGGGATGATTTTTTTAAATGGAACACTCTGTATATTATTGCATTCTTGGCTTCCTTTCAGATCACGATATCATCACGATCCTAAGATATGAGTAAATATATTTCGATAGTTTCAGAGATATTAATAAATAAATAAAAAAATATATACATATTTTTCAGCCTTTTTAAAAAAATTATTAAAAATACAAGAACTGTCCAAAAAGAAATCAAAACTGTATTATATATTTACATTAGATGGTCTGTACTTACTTTGCTATAAATATCGTAGGTAATCTTAAATCATACAGGATGATCAAAATTCTACGCTAAACTTTCTAAAATATAAAATAAATTTTCTTCGTTTTATTTAAATGGAACACCCTGTATATTATTTTTTAGTAATTGAGAATGAAAAAACAAATATTTTCTGTTTTTAGAGTATTTCAAAATTTTTAATGTTTTTTTTAGTAATTGAGAATGAAAAAACGAATATTTTCTGTTTTTAGAGTATGTATTTCAAAATTTTTAACGGTTTCGCAAATATTCGCGGTTTTATATTTCAGATGGCAGTTTCCATAGTAAACTTTTATCAAAGCCACCCAATGATTTTTCTCTCGTATTTTATCGTGTTAAAAAAAAAGCCATATGAAATAATACCGCGAGTATCTGCGAAGCCTTTCAAAATACAATAAATGTTAATTTTTTAATTCTCCATCTATTAAAAGAATAATATAGAGGGTGTTCCATTTAAAATAGAGAAGAAAAATATTATTTTATATTTTAGAAAGTTTGGCGTAGAATTTTGAACACCCTATATGATTTAAGATTACGATATTTATAGCAAAGTATGTACAGACTATCTAAAGTAAACACCTGTTATAATTTTGATTTCAGGACAGTTCTTGTATTTTTAATATTTAAAAAAAAAATATTTTTTTATTTATAATTAATATCTCTGAAACTATTAAAACTTATTTAAAAATATATTACGATTATGTAATGTGATCAGAAAGGAAGCCAAAAATTTAATAATATACAGGGTTTAATATACATTTAAGAAAAATCATAATGGCCCACTCACGCTTTTTTGAGTCACCCTGTAGAGGTTAAATTATTTGCAAAATTGCTAAGTTTTTTATTTTAGGAGCTACAGATGCCCGACGCACTATTGCCGGACCCTGTATTGTAAAAAAATTGGCTTACCTGGTTTTTTTTGCCTGGCCCATCAAATACAAATAAATATATAGCCATCAATTTTTGTTGTTCAGCACCAATGACAAGCTTCTTTTGTAAATCTTACTTCATAATTTTTTTATAATTACAAGATGCCTTTTTAACATTTTCAACCAATTTTACTATACTGGTATTTCATGTTTACCTACTCTCTTGATCCTCGTCTTTATCTGCGCTAAAATCATGCACCAAAATCATGAAAATCGTCGTGATAAGCACCTGGATTGAAATAATTACAGTTTATCTTTTTAAAGATGATCAAAAAAATTGATCTCATCTTTTTCTCTAACTGCATTAGGTAAAACATGCACAATAATCGTGAAAACAAACGTTAAATAAAATGTATTAAATTTGTAATCTTAATTGCAATCTAATTTTCTTAAAAATAATTGATCTCTAAAGTACCAATCTCTAGATTAGGTACTTAAAAAAGTTAGAGTAAAAAAGTTAGTTGTTATATTTTAGACGAGTTTCGCCTTTAAACATGTTAAGTTTAACTATTTCCATAGTAGTTTTTATATTTTTTTTCTAAAAAAAGAAGCCAATTTCATGGTAACACTTTACTATATCCTTTATTCTCTCGATTGATTATTACCAAGAAACGCCTATTTTCGCAGAATTGAAACCTCGTTTTCCGCAATCCTTACCCTCCATCCTATTTTACCTTTTCATCCCCTATTTTCACATTTTTCCACGACAATCTGTACCAAGCGTGCCCCTCGCACGAGTCCATCATCTCACCTCATGGTCTATTCATGCGCTAGATTGGATTGGTTAGCGCCCTATAAACCTTTGACAGCTTTAGGATCATTCATTATAAAGTGTGGGATTTAACATGGAGGCTTTTGTCTAGCGGTCGCTGGTAACGGTTTAGGTATTTGAATGGAAAAGCCAAAGTCATTTTAGAAAATGTACCATTATTGGAAAAAGTTTTTTCTAAGGGGTGAATTGGTGTGAGAGGTCAGGGGGTGATACGGTTGTTCGAACATAAAAGAGGGTGTTTGTAACATTTTTAATAATTTTGGAGGTCGTTCTTAAGAGGATTGATTTCTAATTAATTATTATTATTAAGAAGGAAGATTGAAAAGTTTTAAAAAATCGTATGGAATTAGGTTACAAGTAATACAATCACCGGCACGAAAAAAGGACACTTTAAAATTTTGTTGTATTTTAAAATTTAAATATTTTGTTTTAGTGGGTCGATTTTGATTATCTTTTAAGCAATTTGTATATAAATTATTTGACTTTTTAGTACCTCTTTTTAAATTAAAAATGAAAGTTCCCATCTGTCACCTGTACAAGGGAAAAAGTTGATATTATTTTGGTAAAAATTTGAAACACAATGTGGAATATGTTAAGATAGCGGAATAGGAATTAATAATAGGAATTAGAGTAACTGCCCAACAGCCAAGAGACAATAATAATGATATTGTTGCGGACCCGTGTGGATTCGACCTAACCTAACTATATGTCCATCGCATTAAAGAATAGACACCGTAATGATTCATTCGAAGTTTCGAGAAGAATCGAGTTCCACTGGAATGGAGTAGTATATACGAGAACATTCGAAACCTTCTCTATGCATCTAACGATCTATGGACTATTCGAGAAATATCTTTAGCTGTAGGTATAAAAGCCGGCGGCTGGGGCCTGAAGAGGACAGATATAAATAAGACGAGTACATTTGACGCGCTAAATTCAAAATAAATTCTTTCTAGATAAATAGTTGTAAATCGTTTGTAAATAGTTCTTTAAGTCTTTTATCGTTATTGTTTTTGTTAATTAGTGTTAAATAAATTGTGACTTTCTATCCATACGGAACCGATGAAAAACGTAACAATATGATTTTTCAATAACAGTCACATTATATAAATCATAAACACTAATTCATAAGTCTGTTGACTGGACCCGAAAGCAAAGGCATGGTTTTAATGTAAAAATTACGAAAAAATGTTAGTGTCTCCTTCAAAATCGAATATCTCCAAAAAAAAATAAAGCTGTTGAGATGGACCAAAAAATAGACTATCGAGAAAAGATGGACCTAAATGATAAAATGATTTTTAATTTTGTAGTCTTAACGTATTCCACAGGACCTTTCAAAATTTCACCAAAATATCAAAATTTTATGTTCTCTCGTATACTTGACAGATTGGACTTTTAAACTTTCATTTTTGATTGAGAAAGAGATACTGAAAAGTCAAATAATTTAGCTACAAATTGCTTAAAAGATTATCAAAATCGGTCCACTAGAACACAATAGGTATATAAATTTTTTATATATTTTAATTAGGTTTGTGCCGGTGAGTGTATAATAAAAGTCTTTCTAAATATTTATTTGCATTAATACAAAGGTTTAAATTCCTTCATCAAAAATATTTAAAACCTGTCATTATTTATTTTAATTTTTCACCCCCTCACTACTTAGCTTGTAGCCCTTTAAATTTAATACAAATCGACCGATTTATAGTCAAACAATAATCAATTTGAATCGGTGAACACCATCAATCCGATAAAAAAGCCTCTCTAGGAAAAACCAATCAGTTTCGCCCAACTACTTCATTGTTCCCTCACTCCACCCTCCTCTGACACCAACACGATTAGTAGGGTTGGGTAAATGTGAGAATTTATAATTTTATGTTTTAAATGTTCTGTATCAGTGGAAGTATTTGTTAGTTTATCGAACTCAACAATTAAATTAATTGTAAGATGTTTAGTCAAGTTTTAATACTGTATTACCAAAAATGGCGCACACTTAAATTATTACTTGAGATTATTTAATAAACCATAATACATATTATATGATCCAACCCTAGAATTTAATTTATTTACCATAGATAGAAAACCTAACGACGATCAACTCAAACCCCATCATCGCGGTGTGTATATGTGCCCCTGTCCAAAGTCGGTTGCCATGACAATTAGAACGTAAACAAGCCGTTGTCAGTCAAAAAATAGGGGATACGAGGGTGATTACGGCACATCGCTCTAGGGGAGGCGGTGTGAGGTAGATAGGGGGACGTAATTATCTCCTGTTTATCTGGTGATAAGTGAGGGATATTGAGCGAAAAGGGGAAACCGTTTTATGCAACGTATGCTGTTATATTCGGTTAGTTTTATATTGTTCTGAGAAAATATTGATAAAAATATTAATATTTATTTAGATTTGATTACTTTACCTTTTTTTGTTATATATCATATTGTTCCATAATTCCAATGTATATGAGACACCTTTCTTATTAAGGCAAGTATCTATGGTAATCGCAAAACAATTTCCGATGCACGTGATCAACTTTGAGTGACAAGCAATGGCGACAGCGCTGCCAGATTGTGATAGAATTATGAGATGAATTTTAAATTAAAAATTGACGAACAACATATTTATTATATATCATTTTTTAAAGAGTTTTACGTTTTATTTTTAATTTAATAACTATTATTTTACTAATTAATTGATTTATTTGTTTAATAGCTTATTTTACTTATTACATATTGGGAAAAACTAGTCGATTATGAAGATTATTATAAGCGTTATTATGGGGTTATTTATTTATTGGTGTACATCTTACAACGCCATAAGTGGTAATAACAAGTAAGAGGGTGCTATTAATGTACAAACTAATCACAGAATTTAATAAACACTAACTTTGAAAGTGGTATAATGTGCTTATCAATCAAACTTACTTTTCTGACTACAGCCAAGGGTAATAAAGGATCTTTATAGTCACGTTCTCGTTCAAAATAGTTTTAAAAAAAAATTGAAGCTACAAGCTCTTTGCTTCGACTGTTTAAATGCTTCTGCATATTTTCAACACAACTTTCAATACCAAACTCCGGAAAATTAACTCTTAAAAGAACTGGTTGTGCTTAAAAGTGCAATTTTTAAAAAAAGACTATGAAAATAGGCAAAAGGACGAGAATTACTCACAAAGATTCAACAACACGATATTATACAAAATAATGACCGACACTAGAATAATTGTCAAATAATAGAAGACAACATTGCTGAATACGGCGTAATGTGACCAACATAGCGATAATAAAATTCGGCTTAAACTAATATTTGCAGCTTTAATCTAAATAAAATATATGTTACAATTATTTTTGCTCTATACAGTAAAATGAAGAGCTGCTCGGTATTCGGTATCTTAAATTATACAACAAATTTAAACATTTTTTATAAAAATTTAATTTAGTCAGGTTTATAGACTTTAGTGTCAATATCGATATGAGTGATGACGTGCATCGAAAAATGTTTTGCGATTACAATATAACTCAGTGAAAGAGCAATATTGTCTGTCAAAGTCGTATGACGATAAGAGACTATAAAAGTATAAGGGTATATTCACCATTAAAGAAACTGTTTTTTTCATGAAAACCATGGATGGTGACATTTCTTTGAAATTTTCTCTTTCTATCTTAAGGACTGTTACGAAAAAACTATTTTAATCGATGTTGTATTTAGATTTCGTTGTTTATGAACTATTGCAATGAAAAGTATAAATATATTGGACATCAATTCTACGTGACCCTGAATCAATACATTACAATTTTACTCTGTATTTATTGATGTTAGAAACAAAATAATAACATATCATCTATGTGTACTACCACTACTAAGGAAATGCATAATAAGAATATTTTTTAGCAATCTTGATATTAGATATATGTACTGTGTTATTTGCATTTAAGATAATGATTCAGTGAAATCAGTAAAATGAGAGATTTAAAACTTTGCATTTCCATATCCATCTCTCCATATTTATAAGAACTTTTTTTCCATATTTTTTATCAGGAATCCTCTAAAGATTAGCCCTACATTTTTGAAAGACCTTGTATGATAATAAGCCATTACTTTATAAAATGCAAAAAAATATACAGACAGTGTATGATATAATATAATAATAAATACAGGGTGATCTGAATTGTATTCCGGAAACTACGGCAGCATATTCTACAGATAAAAATAAGTAAAAAAATGCTTAGTTTCGGAAATACAGGGTGTAGAAGTTTCATTTTTATTTCGATTTTTTCCAAATAATTTCTGAAGTAACGTCAATATATGGATGAAAATTGGTGTCTGGCAGTTTGTTGACATGAGAAATTTGATTTTGATGTCAATATGACTCCTACTTGTAGAGGGCGCCCCCTACATGTGTTTTAACTGTTTTGAAGTGTAATAACTTTTCGTCCGTACCTGTATGAAACAACTGAGTGAAAAAATATACATTTTCGTGATTTTATACGTTAAAAATGTCTCTTGTTAAAAATCGCTACGAGCAACCGTTCTCAAGATATTTAGAATGGAAATAGTCAATACCTGTCATTATTTACAAAAAATAAACACGTTGAGTAGATAGTTATTTGACTGAAACAATAAATTTGTGAAATTTTTAACTTTTTTAATTAATCATACATTTTTCTGTGAAAAAATGATATGATAAAAGAGTTTTTGTTGAACTTTTGACACAACAATATTTCAAATTTTGAAATCATAAATTCTAATAACTATTTAGTCAACATGTTTAATTTCTGTCAATGACAGGTATGGATAATTACGACTCCAAATATCTCGAGAACCGTTACTCGTAGCGATTTTTACCAAGAGACCTTTTTTACGTAAAAAAAGTCGTAAATGTATATTTTTTTACTCAGTAGTTTTATACAGGTACGGACGAAAACTTATTACTCTTCAAAACAGTTAAAATACATGTAGATGGCGCCCCCTACAAATAGGAGTCATATTGACATGAAAATCAAATTGCTCATGTCAAAAAACTCCTATGCATCAATTTTCATCGAAATATGGACGTTACTTCATAAATTATTTGGAAAAAATCGAAATAAAAATGAAATTTCTACACCCTGTATCTCCGAAACTAAGCATTTTAGGACATACATTTATGCGAACTTTTTTACTTATTTTTATCTGCAGAATATGCTACCGAAGTTTCCGGAATACAGTTCAAACCACCCTGTATAATGAATACAAGAAATTAAAGTATAGTTCACACCAAATAAACTTTTAGTCGCGTGATTAAGCTTGACCGGCACAGCGCAGCGTTGCCCCCTTTTATATGTTTTCTTTTAATCAAAATATTTTAGGAAACAAAAATTAGTTAATTATAAATATATAAACAATTATTATTATTTACATCAACAAAACTCATCTTCTTAACAGCTCTTAAGAGATATAAAGGGCATTACTAATTACTACCGCTTTCCCGTTCGAACTATTCTAATAAAGTTGCAATGAGTTTTTTTACGGCTATTAAGCTATCTTATCCACTTCGCACTAAAAGAGGTTCAAAATAGAACAATGTTCGACTACAAGGTCTGGTAGTAAAAATGTTTAAGCTTAAAGTATCAAAACACCATTCATTTAAACCAACAACTCGTAAGACAAAACTAAATTGTCGTAAAGAATGACAATGTCAGGAAATAAATAAATAAATATGGCAACTTGACATTTTTTACAGCAGAGCTACCACCTGAACCCCCAGCGCTAAATTTAAATTCCAGTTAGTGAGATTCCAGTTGAAATCGCGCCCTCGATTACGTAACTAAAAGTTTAATTGATATGAAATATATGTGTGTATATTAAGTAAAACTGAACAGAAATGGCAATTGAACAGAAAAATAATGTTTTCCTCTCATAGCATTTTTCTGTTGATATAATCTCGAAATGATCTGGGGATCCACACAATTTTTATTTTCTCCGAAGATTGTAGATAAGAATAGAAGTTTCAAGGCGGATGAATGTTAGAATTTAGATACGTACTTAAATAAATTTTAAAATTATCTTATCTATAGACAAATAAGCGCTATGAGTGTTCGCTGGCTGCATGCTGCAGCTTTTGGGACAAGGCATCAAGTCAAAAGATTCTGCGAATCTAGATTTGGAAATACGGTATTTTTTATTATCTTATCTGTTGACTATAAGTGTGTAAATATTTGTTTTATTGGGCAGATCAGTTAGCTTGCTTCGAACAAACATTTTTTTGGAAATTAATTTACTCTCATCGTTCGAGATTTTTTCCTGTTTAAATAATACATAGTGTGTTCAAGATATCTTGACGCATATACAGGGTGACGCCTCTCATACGCCGCGGAAGCTCCCAGGAGAACGGTAGTTTATATCGAAATGAAATTTTGGCAGCATATGTAGGTTAACTGAAAGCGTTTTATAAAAATATATAGAATTATACAGGGTGCCCCCAAAAAAATTACACATCAAAGTTGTGTTTTTTCTAATGGAACACCTTATACCTATATTAATTGATTTTCGGTTGAGTTTTATTAAAGAAGCATATACCTGAACTCTAAGGATTTTGATATATTTCACGTTTTGTGAAAATGAAGAGTAAATTTTAAATTTCGATAACAGCTACCTAAATTTTATTTGACCTTGTATAGCCTGATATTTAATTACAGTAACCATTGTATGTTAAAACAAATTGAAATTATACCCGAAAAGTTATACAGGGTGGGACAAAATTGTATGTTAAAACAAAAAATATGGAACATTAGTCACCTTTACAAGCAAGTTACTCCTTTATTTTAAATGGAACACCCAGTAGATCTTTATTATTTGAAAAAATCTAGGTTGGATGTGAGATATGCATTGTGTTAATTTAACAAAAATTAAAGATTGTAGAGTAAAATACTCAACGGTAATAAAAAGATACACGTTTAAAACATATTTTAATTATTACAGAATTAAAACTAGATGTAAACCTATAAATGTGACAAAAATTAGCTAAATGAAATCAAATGCTTCCTTTCCTGTTAACTGCATAAAATGAGTGTCTTTGCAAAAGGATCGTTTCATTTTAAAAGGCATATGTGGAGTTCTACCTCGAATAGCAGCTACAATAGTTCCTCTCATGTTGTCGACAATAGTTGGTCGAGTTTTGTAAACACTGTCGATCTTTAACATATTCCCATAAAAAAACAGACAAGATAAAATCAGGAGCATTTAAGTATTCTACTAATTGGTGAATGCACATTGCATTCACCAGTTAATAGAATCATATCAGTTCTTTCTGATGTAGGATAAGTTTGCATTTTCGGCAAATTTCTGAGAAATTTTTTTGTTTTAACTGACACAAAATGATAACTAGTTGTTAAAATTGGACTAATTAGATAGCTATGTTAAAGTAACATCAGACCATATCACAGCCACCTAGATTTTATCAAATAATAAAGTTCTACTCAGATCAAATCATGTAAATGAAAATATCTAGAAAAATCTTTGTCTGAGGGGAAGGCAACCTTAATAGTATTTTGAAGAGACATGAATTCTCCATTGAATATCGGAATAATATACTGGGTGATCCATTTAAAATAAAAGAGTAACATGCTTTTAAAGGTTTGGTTTGGTTAGGACGAAATTAATATTGAACATTGGTCGTTCAATATTAATTTCGTCTCACCCTGTATAACTTTTTGGATCAAGTTTTAATTTGATTTAAAGTACAATTGTTAATTTAACTATATATTAGGCTATACCGGGTAAATTCCAATTTAGGTACCTTTTATTGTAATTTAAAAATTGTTCTTTATTTCTAGAAAATATTAATTTTGTCAAAAACCTTACATTTTAGTCATATACTTCTCTTATAAAACTCACCTTTATTTTTTCCCCAGAATCCGAAAATCAATTAATATATAGGGTGTTCCATTAGAAAAATCACAACTTTGATATGTAACTTTTTTTGGGGACACCCTGTAGAACTCTCTATGTTTTTAAAAAGTGCACTAAATTAACCTAGATATGCTCACAAAATGTCATTTCAATACAAACTGTCGTTCTCCTTGCAGTCTCCGCGGCGTATGAGAGGCGCCACCCTGTATTATGATGTAAGTTTTTTAAGATATTTAAGCATTACTTTTAAAGATATTTATATTTTAAATCTCTGCAGCGCAGCAAACTATGTTCTTCTCAGTGAAAAAATAAGTATAAAACAGCTACAGTTATATATTTTTGTTGTCTGTCATTTTAAATCAAAGGTATGTTGGTTTTTCGGTAATTTTTTTGGATGAGAGAGAAAATCATTTGTCCAAAAAATCACAGAATGTTTGTTTTACTACAGCTAAAATTTGTTTTTATTTTTACTCGGTAATGAAACAGAAAATATAAATATAGTACTTAATAACTAAATATAGTACGCAATAAGTACATAATAGAATAAATAATATATGTATGATAGTTTTTAACTCTAATAAAGACTTGGGTATACAGAAATGCAAGTGTGTTTAAGATAAAATGCATCAAATAATGTCATACTAGACTTCCTGTCGCAATAACTTATGAATCATTAAGATAGTTTACTTTGTCATATTACTGAAACAGAATATACAATTTTAGTAAACTTCAAGATAAGCTAATTTTGTATATCTCTTATCTGCAACTTTATTTTGATGAATTTTAAATAAATGATTTATACATCTTAAAATTATTGTAATATATACATATTCCGTTTTAAAAAATATTTATACTGTATATACAGTGTGTTTAAATTAAAAATGTATCTTTCAACACTATAACCAAAGTAGCAAATACTCAAGTTCTAAAGTTAGTAACATTATAGATAATAATATAGTATTCACAAATATTTATACAGGGTGAGTCTTAAATAAGTGCACATATTTTCAGGGCTGGTAGATCTCGATAAAAGAAACATATTTTCTCTTTACCGTTTTTCAGATAAATATAAAATAACCCAGATATTTTACATTGAAAATTTCAAAAAAATTGATTTTGATTTGATGAGTTTTCATTCTTGTAAATTTAATATACTACCTATGTTGCTATATTATAAGGATATTATGTTTTTTTAATTAAAAATTTAAAAAAAATCCCAAAAATGTATTTCAAAAAATTTCCAATTTTTTATTTCGCAAAAAAACTTCATAAACGTGTTTCTGGGGTCGAAATATACTACCCCTAAATATATTTGCACTTATTTAACACTCACACTCAATATTAAAAGGTCTCTGTTTCTAGTATAAATAATAGAAAAAATATAAATAATGGTAAATCAAAGCTTTGTGTTAATAAATTATATATGTAATTAGTTTTATCTCTGTAGTACTATATATAATAAATAATTTTATTACATAAAATGTGGTTCCCCATATCCTCCAGAATCGTTCATTTCGTTTGATTCATTTGATAGGTAGGTACATATCTTTCTGAGATTTTTTTTTCTTTTTTGATTTCGTAAGATTTTCAATAAAATACAACGTAAATAGGTACTTGAAAAGGATTTATCTAAATATAATATTATTTTTAAATTAATGTAGTTGTATGAAGCATGATATAATCCGTTTGTAAAGATATGTAAATATAATAGATAAATGTAAAGTATGTAAATAATACTAGACCAAAAGTTGTATTATAGTATATTCAATTCTATATCCAATGAACTTAGTGGACTTGACATAAAAAAACAAAGCATAACGAAACCAAACAAATAAATAAGTATTGCCGATTTAAAAATTGCTAAAAGAGAATCTATTCTGTTGTCATCATTTTTTGAGATCAATCTGCTTCTGGTCGGCTGATTTAGTCTGTGGGTGTGTCCGTGGTCGCTTGCCCCTGCAGGATCTCGGGAGAGCAGGATCCAAGATGGCGCTCGTCCAACGCTAGCCGTATCGATCGATCTAGTTTTGATCTCTTACCTGGGTCGTCATGGCGATAGATCACATATATACAGACTCGTCCAGTGCCGTAGGCGAGTTAATTATTTATATATAAAAAGGAAAAAGTATATATTATAGTATATATTATATTCGATACCAATTAAACTTTTAGTTACGTAACGGAGCGCGCGATTTTTAAATTCATTGTTGCCAACTATGGACATATTCGACGCTGGGCTAACTAACTGGAATTTAAATTTCCCGCTGGAGATTCAGGTGGCGGCTCTACTGTAAAAAAATGTCAAGTTGCCACATTTATTTTTTTTCTGACATTGTCATTCGTTTTGGCACTTTAGTTTTGTATTAAGTGTTTTTGGTTTAAATGAATTTTATTTTAATACTTTAAGCTTAATTTATTTTACTAGCAGACCTTGCAGTCGAACATTGTTCTTTTAGAACCTCTTTTAATGCGAAGTGTACAAGATCAAAAACTCATCGCAACAAGGAGGTGAGTTTTGTTGATGTAAATAATAACTGTTTATATATTTATAATTAATTATTTTTGTTTCCTAAAATATTTTAATTAAAAGAAAATGTAAAAGTGGGCAACCCTGTGCTGGTCAAACTTAGTCACGCGACTAAAAGTTGATTTGATATGAACTATAGGAATGTAATGTATAGGCCTTTTCGGGGTATTCCATCGCTACTAAGCTAAATAAGCTACAATACAATTTTTTTCTTGGAAATTTACAGAATATCAATTTGATTCGATTTATAGAACATCTATATAAGAATATAAAATATTAACAAGACATATGAAATTTATATTCCGAAAAACTGAAATCCAGAATTTCCCAGAAATGTTCAACCATTTGAGCCGCGACGTTCATGCCAAAAATCGATTATTTGTTTTGTTGGCGTCTCTCTCTATCACCTGCAAGCAAGCTGATCTCCATGCTGCTCGCTGGAAAACTCTTAACAGGATTTTTACTGCCAGGTGAAACATAATATCCGTCCAGTTCATGCCGTATATGTTTCCAATGAAAACCGAGAATAATCTTGTTTAAAAATGAGCAACAGCATATCGATTCGATAATTTCCTTCGTATTAGCTGTTAATAGAATACGAGATTTTGTTTTAGACACTATTTTACGTATATACCGTGTGATCAAAATAAAACTATTTATTGTTAAATAAGAGTAGATTTCACGATATAGACCCATCATTGCAACTGCAAAAAAATCAACTGTTATTATTGTGAGGTCCCTTTTGCTTATTTCTATTTTATTTGGGATAGTATTTTTCATTCTTAGTTCTTAGCGTGTTTTTTGTTCCTGTTTTTTTATGATGTCGTTCAATCTTGGGTCTGTTTGGCGTCTATATATATGGAGCAGGGGTGGATGGGCCATATGGGAAAACGGAAAAATTCCCGGTAGGGCCGGTCCCGATCAGAGCTCAAAAAGATTGGATTGGCAAAAATTAAATGGTTAATCTACTAACTAAAGTGACGGAAGATCCTTAGTGAATCCATAACTAACTAATCAATTTGCATCAGTATAATCGTCAGTTGCTTTTAAACATAAACACCAATTTGTAGAATAACTATTGTAAAATGTCTTTCTCTGGGACTTTGATTTTCTTTCTTGTAAATTTAATCTACTACCTATGTTGCCGTATTATCAAGAAATTATGTTTTTTAACTAAAAACTAAAAAAAATTCCAAAAAAAATTTCAAAAAATTCCGAATTTACTAATTTCTTTTTCTCGAAAAAAACTCATAGGCGTGTTTCTAGGGTTGAACTATACTACCAGTTAAAATATTTGCACTTATTTCTGGGACACCCTGTATATTAATAAATAAAATATGTTTCTTCGTTATGGTCATTTTGTTTTTGTGGATTTGGGCCGATTGCCTGTTTTTCCCGGGCCGGTTTCCACTTCCGTATCCACCCCTGCTATGGAGTATCATTGTATAATTTTTGATAATCTATCTTCCATCAGTCCTTTTCACTAGGTGACTATCTATTGCCATTTGATGAAAAAAAATTATTTTGGTTTTCTGTCTTATCAATTAGGTACCTATGTCCTCTTGTAATATATCTTTGTCATTTCGAGTAAACGTCACTCCACAGCGTTTTGTGGTTCCTATATAGTTTCAAAAAAAAGCACTAAAACTACAATTTGTTGGATGTTTGTATTAAATAAAATTATTTCTTTAGAGTACCAGCTCTTTGCAATGTTCATATTGGTTATCTCATGTGTTACCATGTCAGATTAAAAAAAATAGAAGGTGTATCAATATAATATCCATAAAAAAGTGTAATATCCATAAACTTGTAAATATGTGCAATGGAGTAAGATTACTTCAATCAAAAACAAACATTATTTATAATAGGTATAATACTGATATTTTAAAATAATTGATTGATGCAAGTACCTTGAATTTCAATATTTTTAGATAATATTCCTCTCGAATTATATAAGTGTAGTCAATGGAGTATTGCCTACATAAAATGTTTAAAATCCAAAGAGTGGATTAGATATCATAGGTGCAATAAATGCATCATTATCTAAGGAGAAGTTCAAGATGAAGGTCAAATTTTCATTTATTTAACTTTTATATCTATCCTATCCCTATATTTTAGCCAACTGCGATAATGTTGATCTAGGTTTAGCGCGCTTGAGTTATAAATTTTTATCAGTTGTTGTTAGATTCAGAAATTTAGTATCATTTATAAATTTACAGTTTTTATTTTTTTTCCACTGATTGAAAATAAATGCTTGCACAGTTCGATTTTTATTGAATCGTTACTAATTTAAAAATAAGAAATTTGAATAAAAGAAAAAGACACCACATTAGGATAGGGTTGACAGAACCAGACGTGATAAACAGTTAAATCCATCAAATGGCAATGGGCAGGTCATCTAGCATCAAAATTACATTATGATGGTGGTTTTTAAACGATTATAGTATGTCACATTATCCGTCTTCTTGGCTTTCTTTGTTATACAAATTCAAAAGAGCCACCAAAGTTATTCTTAGACTGTTTTAGAGGTTTTACTTGTTTTAAAGGGATAGCATGTCAAAACAAAAAAAAATACAAATACCTATTTACTTGTAATGAGCAAATGCAAGACCAATACCAAGACCTCCATGGTGTTGATCTTGGTCTTACTACTGTAATAACTAGTTTTGATCTGATGGGTCCGCAGTTTTGATCTTGATTCTAGGTTCTTGCAAGATTTTTTTACACAGATAATATTTAAAAAACAGTTTTTTATGTATTATTTTTATATTGTCAAATACAAATACTGCAAAAAGATCTAGTTAAGAGATCGCTTGTTGAAGTTTTTCCCTGTAATATTGAATCATCCGATGTATTATAGATAATTGCGGCGTTAACACTTGAACTATTTTATTCAAGTGTGTATGTTCTATTATTTATTTTAATATATGAATGGCCATAATTGAGATAAAATTTAAGTATTTTTATCTATTTCTCTAAAAAATCTCTAAGTATATTAAGAGCAGTCTGAAAGCACATGTTAAAATAATGACACTTTTCGACTACCGCAGCATTATTATCATATGGCTTCCTTTAAAATTTCATGCAAAAGTAGAGAAAAACGTGAGCTAATTTAAGAAGCGTGAACATAATTTTTTATATCATATTAATTTAAGTGGTTCAAAATCGATAGGTGTCTCCACCGTACAGCACTTGAAACGTAAGGGGAAATCTAATTAACCTTGTCACAAATTCGCCCATTAAGTTGCGTATCTTCTCAATTCTTTCAATCAACGGTCTTTATCTTTCAGATTTAAAGCTAGTCTTGGTATTGGTCTTAACTTGCTTTTTCTACAAAACCGTCTCCCTCATCACTAATATTTACTACTAGTAATTGGCAAATGCAAAACCAAGACTACAGACTTGCAGTTAATAAGTAGTCTTGGTCTTGCGCATCTTTAACAGTATTTTTGGAAATTTAATGGAAATAAAACTTTAAAGAAAGAAATTATTAGAATATTTATCTGACGAAAATATTTATTTTTTATTAGGTATATTATTTTGAATTAGCATTTCTTTTTTAAATTTTATGCAATAGTCGGCAAATCACTACATATTTGTAATAAATTAAAACAAAAGTTTTAAACAAATAATAGTATATTGTTGTATTAGGAATAAAAATGACTCTTTTTGTTGTCTTTTAGCAAGGCTGTACATTTGACTTGGTTTTGATACAGGCGAGACACAAAAAGTCATTTTTACTCCGAATAGAACATGCTATTTTTTCAAACATCCCAAATAATTTTTTAAACAATTTCAAACGTACCAAATAATATAAAAAGATTTAGAAGTAATACCGTATGATCGAAAAAAAAACGGCGGCCAGTTGGCTGGGAAATGACAATCGATGACGTTTCCCATATAAATTTACATATAAAATGACAGTGATCTTCATTTCATAACCATCGCTGACGCCATTTTTTCTCGATCATACGGTACCTTGTATGTAATAATTATATATCGAGAAACTATGGTTACGGTCGTTGAATTTGACACTTTATGTCAGTTTAATAATACAGTTTCGTTGATTTTTTTATATTGTTAATTACGTCCCAAAAATTAATACTTTTGTGACGTTTAAAAAAATAATTTCTTATATTACATAAACGTAAGAAAAATGCAAGACCGCAAGAGTCTTGCATACTTGGTCTTGCGTGGTCTTGTGGAAGTCTTGCACTGGTCGTTCTTAGTGTTGGTCTTGCCGATCAAATGTTAGTCTTGGTCTTGAACTTGTACAAAAAGCAAGGCCAAGCTATTTACTACACTTTTTTATTTTCAAAATAAATTATTGTTCCTGCTTTTTGATTAAATGGTTGTGATTGCAAATAAAACAGTATAGGTACATACTACGCAGATTTTTTTTTTATAACTAGTTAATTTCTCGACAGTAATGAAACACCCCTTTATTCGGTATTTAATATAGTATTCATCTGTCTACGGTAAGCTCCAGTCCATCGACCCAACAATTCCATATTTTATCTGAATTAGAAAAAAGGGGTCCAGATGATAACGTGGCGTAACCAGCACGCGCTCGCTCGCAGTGCAGGTGTTTGTCTGATCGGGGCTGCGGTCTGCGATGGGGGCAGGTGGGCCCGGCATATGCCCCGGGGCGCGTCGCCCCGACAGATACTTTATTTACATCCGCGCAACGGATCCCTATCGCCTTATAACGGCTTCAACAATGACGGTATCATTTGGGTTTTAACGTTCAGAAGGGTATATTCAGAATGTCTTCTTCTTACAGTGTCATGGCTCTATGACATCTACAAATTAATTTTTATCTGTACAATATAATTTATCTGTACAATATTATTATCATTTTTATACAGGGTGTCCCAGAAATAAGTGCATTCAAATATCTCATTGCTTTGTTGTCTTTTTACTTTTTGGTTGTCGCCGTTAACTGAGTTTACAATTCTTCTCCATTGAGTTCTATTGTGAGCTGCTTCTTCCAAATCATTCTGCATGTTAATCCCCTTTAAGTTTTCTTGGAAAATGTCCTTGTACCTTTTGAGTTGTCCACCCGGCCTCCTCTTACCGTCTGCAAGCTCACCGTAAAGCAGACATTTTAGTATTTCTGCATACGTGACCATTTTCTGCATTCTGCATACGTGACCAGCCCATCTTAAGCGGAGTTTTGTAACCATGACTTCAATACTCTCGCAGTTAGCTTTTTCAAGGACCGATACGTTTGAGACATGATGCATAGGACCACCGGATCTTAAGAGTTTTCTAAGGTGTCTCTGTTGCAACTTGTTTAATGCGTTCATGTGTCGGCGGTACGGCACCCAGGTTTCGCTCCCATACAACATGGCGAGGATTATAATTGCTCGGTACACTGCAAGTTTCGTTGTACTCAAGTCATGATTGTAGAAAACCCTGTCTTTTAATTTCCAGAATGCTCTTGAGGCGCTGCTAATCCTATGCTGAATTTCAGAGTCGATATTGGCCTTTTTCGAAATCAAACTGCCGAGGTAATTATTTTAAGGGGGAGGCAGATATTTTAAGGGGTTGTAGGTCTAGTCAAAAGAAACATCTTTTCTCTTTATATTTTTAAAATAAATTATTTATTTTAAATAATGAAACTATTAATAATATTATTAAACTATTATAGGTAAATTAAATAAAAGTAAACTGCTATAAATTTAAATAATGTCCATAAACTAATTTCTATTTTGAAAATAGCTACTAGTTGTCACTAGAAAAATACCATCAAAATCAAAAGCATTTAAATCTGCTTCCACTTATTTTGGAGAATACAATGTTATATTTGAAATAACGAAGTTTTTATGTAAAATGAATATTTAAAATAGACCAGCAATTTTTGATACCCCTGTATACATTTAAGGAAACAATCAAATTTTTTGTTCAAGTTTATTTCTCTCGCTTAAAAGTCAGCATAAGAAGTCATTCTGAAAAGTAATGTACAAGGTGTTGAAAATCTTTTTTATTGTAGGATGCATATTTAAATATCTTTAAATATCTCAAAAACCGAAGCTTTTAAACATATTTAACCCCCATAATAAATGCATTATTTTATGTTCAAGGATTCAAAAATGGAATAAAATACCGGATGTTCCATAAAAATATAACTTTGGTATGGATCTTAGTTAAATAATTTTAAACTATGCACATTACCTTCTCACATATACCCATAAAATATTTTGTTTCTCGTGTTCCCGTTTTTGTATAATTAACTGAGGCGAATGAGGTGGGCCACACTGTATACAGGGTGAGTCGATATACTGTATACAGTGCGAATGTTTTCAAAGCTGGTAGATCTCTATAAAAGAAACATATTTTCTCTTTACCGTTATTCAAATAAGTCCAAAATAACCGAGTTATTTTACTTTGAAAATTTCCAGGAAAATAATTTTTGCTTAAATTTTGAGAACCGCTGGATCTTTTTGGATTTTCTTTCTTGTTAGTTTGACCTACTACCCATGTTGCCATATTATCAAGAAATTATGGTTTTTAACCAAAAAAATCCATTTTTCAATTTTTTTTTCGCGAATAAACCTCATAATCGTATTTCGGAGATCGACATATACTATTTCTAAAAATATTTGTACTTATTTAAGACTCACCCTGTATATACAATAGTGAAATAGGGCGTCTTCTCCTATGTACAGAGAAGAACGACAACGACAAAAAATAAAAGAAGTCGAAAAAAGAGACGAACGAATCCGTTTGGCTTTTGTTATCTACGCTTTCTTGATTCGGAGATGAAAACGCGAACTTGTTCGAGCGAAAAGCGGTGTAGCGTACTCTTATTTAGAAACTATGGCGGGCCTCCGTCTTTGGCTGCGTTTTGTGTGTTGTTAAAGTGTGTGTACATACTTGAAAGTAATTGATTTCGTTTTTGCATGAGAAATTACCGTTGTTCAAGATCGAAGAAGCCGTTCGCTTTTTATTTTTTAATAATTACCACGAACGAAAACAAGCGATGGAAAGGAGGAGACAGCAAAGCGGATTTTTCCGACCGTTCAGTGGCGTAACAAACGGAAAATGTTTGTTTATCGAAAATAGTTTTATTAATTTTTTAGTCTATTCATGAATGCGTGTGCATTGGTAAACCGCAAATTATTCAAAATTAACGCATTTTATTCTATATTCTTCATTTTGCCATTATCATTCTTCCTCAAAATCAAGTTAATTATAATTACATAAACAAAAAATAAAATTCCAGTAGTCACATCAAATAAAGGAAAGTTCATTATTTTTCTAAAAAATTTAACCATTTCAACGACTATTGTTAAGTAAAAACCGACAATATACATCATTTTATTCTATTTTTAGGTTATGAATATTAATGATATGGATTATATTTATCCCATCAAAAACATAGAATGTAAAAAATGACAAGCTTCGCAATACAATTCTTCCACTATAAAAACTTGTGAGATCTCATGTAAAACCAAGTCAAGTTTATTTTATTTAGTTTCTCTTTAAGCACCTATTCAACAATTTTGTTACAAATTGTTAGTATCAATATTAGACATCTGCATTTCTGTAGTTATTATATTGACTTGGCAATTGCCGATATGATATTCTCTACTAATTAATTTTTTTTATTTTTAATTGCACTATTTATTAGATTTACTTAGTATACGAAATGGTAGATTATTCTTTTTTGATTATGGTTCCGTGCAAGAATTTTGATGATGGTGAGTGAGTCAAAGAAGTTTGAATGGCACTAATTCATAATCCTTGAATTATTGTTGTTACATTCATATACAAATAAAATCAGAAGAGACCGCTTCGATTAATTCTAGTTTTCTACCTTTTTCTCGACTGGAAAATCAATTACCGGTAGCGGCTAGACGGCTGACTTTTAGTCCATAAGGATATTTTGAGATTTTTCATTTTTTCCTTTGGTTATAAGCTTAAAGCTACCTAAAATTCAAAATTTGAAATTTGTGACAAATCTAGAGGTACCTTAGAATTTTGATGATGTGATTGATTGACTCATTGAGTCAATTTCGAAAATAAAGAAATTTGACAAGCGATAATTCATAAACTATGAGGTATAATTAATAACTACTAGATATTTTGGTAATCTAGCCAGCTATAGTATGTCATCATGTTTAGTTAAAATTAATATTCTTGCTTTATCCACAACGAAGTTACAGGGTGGTCAAAAGTGCCGGTAATACCTTCGAGAAAAGGATGGTACCGCTGTGCTCGACTTGACGATAAGTTTTTTAAGAATAATTTTACACGTACCGGTTATACAGGTACCATATTGTCAGAAAATATATGCAATATTTTTTCACAGATACCTTATTGGATACACGGGAAAAAATTGTTACAATATTTAGGACAATAGTAGTATTTATTTCTACTATTTGCAGTGAACTAGGGACAAGTACAAACTGTAGTGAAAATATATACACTCACCTGCACGAAAAACGGGAACCTTAAAATTTTGATGTATTTTAAAGTTTTATATATTGTGTTGTAGTGAACCGATTTTGATTATCTTTTAAGCAACTTTTAGACAAATTATTTGACTTTTTAGTACCTTTTTCTAAATTAAAAATGCAAGTTTTCATCTGTCAATTATACGAGTGAACATAAAATGTTGCTATTTTAGTGAAAGTTTTGCAACACCTTGTGGAATATGTTAAAAAAGCAAGGAATTTGAAAATAATTTTATCATCTAGGTGCATCTTTCTCCTTAGTTTATTTTTGGTTCATCTCAATACGAGCGCGATACTGCGACTGCCTTAAGACTGCCAATGACTGCCAGCGACTGCCAAGAAAATGTACATGCAATTTCAAGAGTGAGATACCCCTCGGATCAAAATTATGTCACTAACAGTGCAATGGCTTCTTCGGGACAAGTTCATATATATGCTAGACATCTAGAAATCTTCGTATGATAGCTTCGAATCGAGACGATCGACTTGTTAGTTTATCGCTAACAAAACCGCCGTTTGTCAGCTTTTCAAATTTATAATGAATTGCTCCTAAATATTGCATGTAAGTGAACGGATTGAAAGAAAAAAAAATAAACGAAGCAAATTTTATGTCAAGAAGGCCTGCTTTAAAACCAAACTTACTAGGTCTGTTGACTAGGGCCAAAAGGAAAGGCATGATTTTAATGTAAAAATTACGAAAAAATGTTAGTGTCTTCTTCAACAGCGAATACTTCCAACAAAAATAAAGCTATTTAGTCGAACCAAAAAACAAACAATCGAGATAATATACCTAGATATACCTAGTACCTAGATAATATAATGATTTTTAAAATTCTTGCTGTCTTAACATAATCCACAGGGTGTATCAAACATTCAACAAAATATCAAAATTTTGTTTGCCCCCGTATGTAATTGACAGATGGGAACTTTCATTTTTAATTTAGAAAAAGATACTATATAGCCAAATAATTTGGCTAATTAAATTGCTTAAAAAATCATCAAAATCGGCCTACTAAAACAAAATATATTAAACTTGAAATTACACCAAAATTTTAAGGTGCCGATTTTTCTTGCCGGTGAGTGTATGTTAACTAGTTTATTTTGTAAGTTTCTGTGTTTAAAAGATTATTATCAGCAGCATTAATTTAATAAATATAAAAAAATATAGTATCTATTAATTCGTCATATAAATAGTATGAAAATAGTTATGATGTATCCAACTATTGCTTAATTTTTGTTGGGGATATTTCACTTTTAATGACAAACGTCTTCTATAACAAAGCGAAAGATCAATGATGTGTTTTATTCTCAAAAAGGCACCTACAAAAATGTGAATGTTTTAAGATTTAAACTACTAGCGCCATTTCATTATTTAAACAAAATAGCATTTATTTAACTCACCTATCACAGAACGATAATACCTAGCGTTTAGTTCAAACCAATAATTATTTCGCTCGCTATCTTGTAAGTAACGCTAATTACATATTTTTTTTATTATTTAGA
Organism: Sitophilus oryzae; assembly: GCF_002938485.1. Lineage (NCBI taxonomy): Eukaryota > Metazoa > Arthropoda > Insecta > Coleoptera > Curculionidae > Sitophilus > Sitophilus oryzae. The sequence goes on from NW_022146393.1 coordinate 2,051,306, forward strand.
CCTCTAAAAACACTTTTAATGTTACACGACGTTCTGCGCTACATGAAATAATAATTAAGACAATATAAGTAGATATCCTATATTTTTATTTAAATACATGGTGAACCAATAAATAAAAAGAAGATTACAAACCAAGAATGTCTCGTAAATAAGTGCAATTATTTTTAAGATAAACAAACTATAGTAGTATACTTTGAATCCAAAATTACCCCACTGATTTTTTTTTGCAAAATAAATTGTTGCAAATTTTAAAATTGTGCCGCAGATGTTGAAAATCATGCGTTTTCTTTTAAATGTTCCTCGTATATTTTAGAAAACTTTTAGAACTGCTTGTTCGCCACAAATTTTCCCCCGGTATAATTTCTTAATCTCTTCAAAAAAACCCTTTATGGGTATTTCGCCACTGCACTACCAGAAAATCTACAAAATAAAATAGTTATTTTTTGTAAACACTTCTGCGTTAAACCTAAACGGACGCTGCTTGTCAGAAGTTATGTTTACAGTAATACAAATTTGCCTAACAAAGAAAAAAATGCTTAACGTTTTGGAAAGTTATCTCTTTTCGTCGTCGGAAGCAAAAAAATACAAAGAATAAAGAAAAAAACTATGTAAAATATTTAAATTCAACTATTCGAGAACACTTTACTTTTTTTTAAAACAGATACGTCTACAACAGAGAATAGGTACATTAAAGAAATGCTAACTTCATGTTAAAAAATGGAAACAGACGCCACCTGGTGTCGCCTGGCAGTACTAGCTAAATTGAGGGGAATTGAAAGGGCGGGGCTTAAAAGCGGGGAAATTTTTAAAAAAATATTTTTATAAGTATCACTGACTTACTGTTTAAAGTTAATAAACATATTTTTTATTACTTTAATATAATTTAATGTATTAAAAAATATGTCTATTAACTTTACACAGCAAATCAATGATATTATTAAAAACTTATTATTTTCAGAGAAAATTCATAGTAAATAAATTACACATTAGTAAACAATATCATTTTATTTTTAGAGCTGCGATTTATATTACAATAATATTGAAATATATATAATTTTTAACAATGAAAAAGAATATCCCGGAATCTGAAAAGAAAGATGATCAATTAATGACTTAAATTAGTTCAAAATACATTTTGCAAATAACTAGTGAATTGGAAAGATAAACATACTATTAAAAGACATTTTAGTAGTATGTTATCATCTATTTACTGATAATACATAAGTATATAATAGGGAAATAACATGCATAAGGCACTATGATAACTACCTGTATCATGATAACACACTAATATCACAAAAAATATATGCTAATTTAAATTCCTTTAATGAAACACTATCTAGCCTCAATGCATGCCATTCCAAAGGCAAAAAAAAACTGTTATACCAAATAAATATAAGCTGAATAAAACATAAACCAAGCCAACGTGCATAAACAACCAAAAAATGCATCAAAAAATACTTTTATCAGATCATACCCTTGGATATATTATGTATTTTATATATCGCACATCCCGTTCAAAAGTTTACTAACTCAAAATAAAGAATATAGAGAACATTGTCAGGAGAAGTAAAAGAAAATTTAAGTTAAGGCAATATGCTCCTTTTTGCATATTAATGGCCAAATAATATAATGTTGATTTAATAAAATTTTACTGGCATCCTTCTGAGGTATAAATCAGATTAAAAGGACATTGTTTTTGTAATAAATTGTTTGTTTTGTAAACATTTTTTGAAGACAATACAGTTTTGAACGGGCTGTGCGATATAAACAAGGATCTTGCTATTATTTGAGGTTAGAAAGTATTTAAATAATATAAAACATAATCAAAATCATTTTTCATCATAAATTATAGAGGTACTTACGTGTTTTGATATTATTATCAGGAAATAATACGTTTAGTTAAACAGGTACGCTGCCAGGCAAGTTCGATCGGCGGATCTTTGCAAGAGTTGAAATCTAAAAATACAAAAATACGTTTACATCTTAGTTGTATTTACGAATAAAGTATTTGTGTGTAATTTCTGACTTACCAGTTAACTGAATAATCGCATTAAATACATCCAAATGGTAATTTAATATTGTAAAAGCAAAATTGTTTTAAATCACTTGCCAGGACAGCCCGGCCAGCTTCTTTGTTGGCAAAATGGCCGCGGTATCATGATTTATGCAATGTGAGTGACAAAGAAAGCCAATGCCTGGCAGATGTTGCTTTCTTTGTCGTTGTTCCTGGCACGTTTAAATTTGACTGTTGCCTGTTTTCCCATACAAGTGACACCCCCGTGGTCTACAAGAAACCGTTGACGTTCTGTTAAAATGACATTATACATAGATAAAAGAAAATAATCTTCTTGACATTATATCAAATTAAACTTCAAAATTAACAATTAGTACCTGATAACAATTACTTAATAAGGTAAAACCAAAAAGCCCTAAACTTTCTGTATGATTATATTTAAATTTTACGTATGTTATGTTTATTTATGTTTTTTCTTAATATCTGATATACCATAAGTTACGGCTTTACTCTATAGTTACGACATTAAAAGATTAAAGCACAGAATATATTTTATTCTGTGCTAAAAGGGATGCCAATTATGTCAATATTTTTCTTTAAATTTTTAAACTTGAATAACTCGGTTATTTTTTACTTATTTGAAAAACGGTAAAGAGAAAATATGTTTCTTTAAGCGAGATCTACCGGCCCTGAAAATAGTTGCACTTATTTAAGGCTCACCTTGTATATGTAAGATAATTTATAGAAAAATTTTTGTTGATAAATAAATTAATATAAAATGAACAATATTAAATTTCACAACCCAGCGTTACAATTCACGATTTTGTAGTATGAAATTAATTAATTTATGATCAAAAAACAATGTCACAGTGGCCTTTGAATTGAAGACTGTTGTTAGTACTTTATTTTTATTTTAATTAAAACTGTTTTCACTACACCCCTGGAAATTTTTTAAAAAAAACTATATCAACCGATCAAACGTTGTTTTTTAAGTAATTAATTTTAAATATTCAGATAAATTCTTCTAATTATAAGAGGCAAATTAAAACGCAAAAGGAAAAAAAATAGAAAATACGTTAGTAAATAAGATGAAAGTAACAGGTTACTCGGAATTAATTCTGGCTGACGCTTGTTAAACATTATTGCGCTAATAGATCTATTAGAGTGTTATTGCGCTATGTAATAATTTTTTGAAATCGAAAGGCGTAGGTACGTATGTGTTCAAATAACTACGTAACAGTTCAACGATCGATGTACACTGAAAAACAGCTCTGAAAATTTGCAGGAAATCTTTAATTGCATTATGTGATGCTAATTATTTCTATGTGATAACCATAGGGATACGAACAAATTAAAAAAATGATACTAAAATGTAGTATAAATTTGCATTTTTTGTTTTGACGTGAAAACCCATCAGTCAAATGTAGGGTTCAGAAGTAAACTGGATCAAGTCCTAGAAGATAATTATGGAGAAAATGAGAGTTACAATTGTTTAATGTTATACAGGGTGTCCCAGAAACAAGTGCAAATATTTTAAGGGGTGGTAGATCCCGATAAAAGAAACATATTTTCTCTTTATCGTTTTTAAAATAAGTCCAAAATAACAGAGTTATTTTACTTAAAACGCTAAAATTTTGAGAACCACTAGATCTCTTCTGGATTTTCTTTTTTGTAAATTTCAGCTATTACCTATGTTGCCATATTATCAAGAAATTATTTTTTTTAAATAAAAACTAAAAAAAATTCCAAAAAAAAATTCAAAAAATTTCGAATTTTGAATTTTTTTTTCGCGAAAAAAACCTCATAGGCGTGTTTCTGGTGTTGAACTATATTACCAGTTAAAATATTTGCACTTATTTCTGTGACACCCTGTATAATTAAAATAAAACAAGCTGCAGAAGAAAACTTGACACAATGCGTTATTATATTTAAAATTGTATATTGCAAACTAAAGTAACTCAAAATACAACTGTGGTCGTTTTTAAGAATGTTTGTTTATACTTTTTTGAACTTGAACCATTTTATCTCTGAGAACATTTGAAATTTTAGATATAAATTGGTTCATCGGTACATTCTTCTTCGTCATTAAGGGATTTGTTGACTTCACATTGTATTTCTTCACTATTGATAGTGTTTTCTTCGATTTTTATGAAAATTACGGTATCTATATATAGGATAAAGGGAATAAGATCTTTCAAGTCTTGCCTTTAGAGTGTGTTACGTTACGTCTATATGAAATGATAAGATTTTTCTTCCTCATACAGTTTTATTCAGATCAACAGCATTTCAGATATCTAAGTATTGGTAAGAAAATAAGCCTAACTTAATTGATGTAGTAATAGTGAAAATAATGATAAATCAAACTATACTTTCAGAATCGATAGAATCAGACCTTTCAGATGGCTGATAATCTGATTCACTTGGTGCAAATGGATCAGACTTTGTTTCATTGTCATCCATTTTATCAAAAAAAATATTTTTTTGCTCTAAACTTTAGCACGTGTGTTAAAATCACCCACAGCGTTAAATTTTATTGACTTCATTCATTTCACTTCTGAAAGAAATCAACAGAATATTCAGAAACCAAACAGAAACAGGCTATAGCTGCTTAATGCGTGAAGTATGACTTGATTCATTTCTTTACTGGAAAAAACCGTATTTTATAAACGTTTAAAGACGATTATCTTAAAATAGTAAAATTGTCTTAAATTGGACTTGATCTTTTACTATGAAATATTGCCGACATGCAGATTACATTTTACTGCTTATCGGCAATTCTTAAATACATACTTTTGTTTTATGCCCCTTGAATGTAGAATGTAGAATGTTTAGGAGGGGAGTTAATCACCGCGACCTTATAGATCTGTTGTGTGTTCTCTTGAGTTATACCGAGTTATAACTCATCATACAGTCTCAAGGCTTTAACAAAAGCCAGTATCTGAGACAGCTCCACAGAGGCCAGCTCTCTATCCTCGACATCAGACGTACCAAAGTTCATGGCACGAATGGTCGTCGTCTCGGCGCACTCAGTGATAAGGTGTTCTGGTGTTTCCCCATTTTCCCCACAAAATCTACATTCGCCGTTGTTTCTCAGCTTCAGCCTACTGAGGTGTTCGTTGAAGAGACAGTGTCCTGTTAGAAACCCCGTGACAATCCGAAGATTGTTTTTACTTAAATCAAGGAAAACCTGTGATTTTTCCCGGTCGTAAGTTCTGAGGAACTTTTTCGAGTGTCTTAGACCGTTGGAGGACACCCATTCCAAGTTACGGATGAAGTCTTCCAGATTCTTCAGTTCCGCTTTCAGTTGGTTCCCGTTTGGAAAACAGAACGGTTCTGGTCCAGTTAGTGAAGTGTTCGCTCATTTCCTAGCTAGATCATTTGCTTTTTCATTGCCTTCTATCCCTTGGTGAGCAGGCACCCAGAGTAGGAGGACTTTATTTTCTTTGTCTAATTTGTTGAGCTTCTCTAGGAATTCTTTAACCAACTTCGAATTGATGGTTACTGAGTTGATCGCGTTAAGTGCTGCTTGACTATCAGATAGGATGGCAATTTCCTGTTTTCAATAGTTCCTATCTAAGATAAATGACCCTAACTACTGCCATATTAAAACGTTCTACAAAACTATGAACTACTTCTGCAACTTTTTAACTATAAAAACATAGAAAATATTGTTACAACTTGTATTTGGACTATATAACTACCACTACAGTTTGCCACAAAGGATTTTACAATTGTAGCACTATTCACAACTTTTTTTCGAGTTACTCGATACTCAGTATATAACTTTTGTCAATTTAGTATTCCGTATTTCTTTTTAATAATATGTGTACCAATGATAGCAAAAATGTTGTCAGAAAGTGTTGATAACGAAAACTATGTTAACATTAGTTAATACATCACAGAACTTATTAAACAATAGCTTAGAGCTATGCGGAAAATGGAAGAGGGAATTAAAGATAGATACATATCGTAACATTTTCAAAATTTTAAAATGGATGTAATGTTGTAAACAGACAAATTTACCTTATGCTACATAAATCATTTTTTTTCAAAAATTACCTATAAATATATTAGATGAAATCATAATCGGGAAGACTTAACGAGCCTAGTTAAAAATATAGCTCAAACATATTGTTTATTATTTTTCATTGAAATTTGAGATAATGATGTAGTAATTCGAATGTAGTTACGAAATTGTCCAATTCCTTTTAAGCAGCAGTATTTTCCCCCCAGTGACAATGCGTGTTGCGTTTGACTTTTTTTTGTCCGATCCATGCGAAAAAAATCTTACGAAAGCGTCTACTTTCTCAGATAATTGACAAATCATCAAAAACAATTTCCTTTGGATGTTTAAACAATATCATATCGGGTTCGGAATAGATACGGACGCATCACTTTTCTATGAAGGCGCTAGCGCACTGCTTTTTTTTCCATTAAACAGCAGTTTTATGTCGTTGCAACTGTAACAAGAGTAATTAATTTGCTTTTTTGGGTCAATGGATATTTTTAATTCGATTTTCAATTAGTATATTGAGTAAATTTTGATTGAATCAGCAAAAAATATATCAATATTCGGAATATCGATAGTTTTGAAACAAAAAATAATTGACTATGGAAATAAAATACTCTTTCCTGCAAAAGTTAAAAAAATACATTTGTGCGTTGATTAACAAAATACGACGTGACATCATTTTTTTATATGTTACCATGATGCTTTGAGGTAAATATCTTGCGGACTGTACCTTAATAATTAATAAGGTAAAATAATAATTATTGTTGCCAATAACATTTTTTTTATCGTTACAGTCACAGCTGGTCATCGTTACAGTGACCAGCTGGCCATCTTTGCTTGTTCATCAGAACATTGTTAGGAGTCAGGACACCAGTTTTCTCGATAGTTTTTATACCGGGTGTTCCACTAATAATAGGTCTCGGCTGTATCTCGGAAAGTATTAGCCGTACAGCCTGGCAAAAAAATATTTATGACTAATGAGGTTATGAGAAATACTGGAAATTATTTTCAAGCTTGTTGAACGGCCGCTAGAAGGCGCAACTGCCTAGATAAGAGGTATTATAAATAACAGCGTCGTAATCTTCAGCAGATTTCGTTTTTTTTTCTATCTGCTAAAACAAAATGGCGGGGGAAGTTTATATCTACTTTTATTTAAAGTTAATAACGCTGGATTGGGAAATCGAAATCCAACAAACTAGGGCTCGTTTAAAAGAGCATTACTTACTCTATATTGTGCCATATCAATAATTATAATGTACGTTATTGTAAGTTAAATAAAAAATAAAGACAATGAAATTTTAAAATTCTTTTGACATTAGTTGTTATTGTAGACATTAGTTGTTGTTTGTATACGATATTATATTATTTTTATTTCATTTCAGACCATAACTTAGCCATGCAAGGGGTGGTGTTTATGCCTGAGAATCCACAGCAAGGTTCACCTCCACCTTCCACTGCTATAGGTAAGTGTTTTAACCATATCATTAATTTATTGCTAAGAGAAACTTGGATAACTTCTAAACACTGAACTCAGCAACAGTAAAACTTAGACATGTTATCATTTCTTCATAGTTTTAAGATATCTAGATCCATATCTAGATTATATATTCAACAGTTTCAGTTTACTATTAAATCCGTTGTGTATTTCTGTACAGATATTGTTTATTCATAATTTAAATTATATTTTATTTATAAACTTAACAAGTGCGGAAAGAATCTATAGTGGTAACTGTTTTTTCGAATAAATACATTTTACATCTGTATCATGCAAAATCATGTCTTCTTTTTACACTATTTTTTTTTGTTTTTAAATATAAACAATATTAATTATTTAAGCATACGCATAATTATTATTTTTCCAAGCAGATTCATTATTCTGTTTATCACTATAACGTCTATAATTTTATTTAATTAGAGTAAAATATAAAATCTACAAATATTTTAAAGGCTGGTGTGACGAGATAACTATGTACTATGTATATTTACTATATTTCAATTTTCAATATACAAGGTGTCCGTTAAATTAGTGCGAATATTTTAAGGAGTAGTTCTAAAAGAAACATTATTTTCTATTTCCAATTGTTTAAATAAATTGAAAATGTTTTTAAATTTATTTAACTTTGAAATTTTGAAAAAATACTGCTTACATTTTGAGAATTCATTCAACTTATTCATCAGCTTATTGACGCTCTATGTTGCCATGAGGATTGTGCCTGGATGCACAATCGTGCATATTATAATACACAATTTACTTTCAATGGAAATAAACGCCTATAATCTGAATAATTCTTCAAAATATAAAAATTATAAAATATTTTTATTTGTTTGGCTTTGTTAACCTTTGTCAACCCTTTGTCTTCTGGTGGCGTCATACAACTTTCTTTTTAGAATCACCAACCCTCTCAACAGATACTACATGTTAATTACCACAGATGCACATTTTCAACACAATTGCACATTTTAATCACAATTTCAAGGTAAACTACCTTCAGTATAGTTGGGGTTTTGAGGATAAAAACATAAAAATGTGTAGGTTCCGTGTAGGAACTTATAAAAAACTGACACCCATCACGTCTGTACATCGCTGTCTTTACGCTCTTTATGGAGCAGTGCATTTGTAAGATGAAGAATACGTCTGAGTACCTTCATAGCACGAATCATTTTTTTTTCATTTTTTTACGCTATGGAGCCAGTGTGGGAGGCAAGGGGCATTTGCTCCCTCCTCCAGTAATACACCTCGTTAAACACACATCCGATGTATAATATAAGAATAAATAATAAAAAATATCTACATATTATGTACAAATACTTGATATAAATATGTCATATTAGGATTCCCATACGAGTCAACCCAATTTGAGTTTTGTTTATATTTTTTCCCATTGCGTTCAGAAATTTCCAACCACAATAAGATTGCAGTTCGGTTACAATATCAATGTACCATGTTCAGTTTCTTTCGAGATAACGGACTGATGATGTAGTTTTCATTTTCCTAATTTCAGTGATTCTTGGATATCGATAATAAAAAAAATGTTTCAAATTTTCCTCATAATTTCAAGTTAATTTAGTAACTTTTTTAATTTTCACCATCGTCTAGTTAACCACCATCTACTGATTATACCATAAAATAAATAAAAAGACGTAAGAATGAAAAAAAATCAACAAGCTTTACAGCAATACACCAAACAGGGTAGGTTTATGTTAAAAATAGTTGGGGTAGCTACTATTTAAGGGACGATGCGGTGTAAGTCAAAAGCACTTCATTTTAATTTCCTTTCCAAATCCTCAATGCCGGGTGGTCCGAACTGTATTCCGGAAACTTCGACAGCATATTCTGCATATAAAAATAAGTAAAAAAGTTCGTATAAATGTATGTCCTAAAATACTTTTTCTTTAAAATACAAGTTTTGAAGATACAGGGTGTAGAAGTTTCATTTTTATTTCGATTTTTTCCAAATAGGTTCTGAAATAACATCAATATTTATAGATGAAAATTGGGTCTAGGAGTTTTTTGACATGCGAAATTTGATTTTGGTGTCAATATGACTCCTACTTGTAGAGGGCGCCACCTACATCATTTTTAACTGGTTTGAACAGTAATAACTTTTCGTCCGTACCTGTATAAAACTACTGAGTAAAAAAGTTTACATTTACGATGTTTTTTACCTAAAAAAGTCTCTTGGTAAGAATAGCTACGAGTCATCATTGACATAAATTAAATATGTTGACTAAATAGTTATTAGACTGAAATCATAAAATTGAAATGTTTTTGTGCCAGAGGTTCAAACAGAAACTGTTTTATCATCATTTTTTCGCAGAAAAAATTATGATTATTATAAAACAAATAAAAATTTCCCAAATTTATTATTTCGGTCAAATAACTATCTACTCAACGTGTTTATTTTTTGTCAATAATGACAAAAATTGACTATTTCCGTTTTAAATATCTTGAAACGGTTGCTCGTAGCGATTTTTACCAAGAGACATTTTTTACGTAGAGTCACTGAAATGTATAATTTTTCACTCGGTAGGGGTTTTGTACAGGTAAGGACGAAAAGTCAGAAAACTTCCAGATACCAATTTTCATCCAAATAATGACGTTACTTCAGAAATTATTTGGAAAAAATCGTAATAAAAACGAAACTTTTACACCCTGTATCTCCGAAACTAAGCATTTTAGGACACACATTTGTACATTTTTTTTACCTGCAGTACCTTATTTTTATCTGCAGAATATGCTGCCGAAGTTTCCGGAATATAGTTTGGACCGCCCTGTATATTTGAGAAATTCCTCATAGTATTTTTGTCCAAGATATAAATTACTTTTCAATTCTAAGCCATTCTAACAAATAAATTTTAAAGTTGTCTTATTAATTATTTTATTGGTTAATAATTGTCTTTGAACAAAACCAAGTTGATCAATGTATTTTTACATTTTGATGTTAAAAAAATATGTTTATGTCTACGACAAACAACTTCCCAAAGTGGTACTAATCTAATATGGTCACGAGACAAACATAATAATCTTACTATTGTTTTGCTGAAAGGTTTTTCTTATAATAACCGCAATTCTCTTGATTTTCGAACCGTGCAGTACCGCGAATAGGTACTATATACCTATCTTAACGCAGATATATCTCTCCTGCATTTTAATTTGCCTGATTTAAACACAAACGGGTATTTTACAAGAATAAAAATAGAATTGTTTCAAGTGAAACACAGGTAAAATACCCAACTTAAGAGTTTTGAAGTACTGAGTATTAAGTTTCGTTACGTTTAATAATTAACGCACTGCTTTATCGTATACCATATCGTTCCCGATCTCACATACTGGCGTACCTCGCAATTTAATAAATTTGTCAGGAAGAAACAAAATTAAAAATTAGGTACCTGTATTAAAAATATAATTTTTGTAAAATACGTGCAATCCAAAATGTATCAGTGCCTTGATATAGTAATAGATAAAAAATGTCCCTATGTGGCGGATTCATTTCTCCAAAAAATCCTATATTGGTATTTCGCCACTGCAAGAAAATCTACAAAATAAAATAGTTATTATTTGTAAACACTTCTGCGTTAATACCAAACGGAAACTACTTGTCAGAAGTTAGGTTTACATATATAAAAATTTGCCTAACGAACAAAAAAATGCTTAACGTTTTGGAAAGTTTATGTATCTTGTATTTTTTTTGCTTCCGACCGACGCGACGACGGAAAGAAATAAAATTTCCGAAACCTTAAGCATTTTTTTGTTCGTTAGGCAAATTTGTATATCTGTAAACCTAACTTCTGACAAGTAGTTTCCGTTTGGTATTAACACAGAAGTGTTTACAAAAAATAACTATTTTATTTTGGAGATTTTCTTGCAGTGGCGAAATACCCATATAGGATTTTTTGGAGAGATCGTAATAGATACTGTTACAGCACTCCTTGAGATCAAAGTTATGCCTGTAGGGAACTTTCAAATGGTGTAACTCATTTTTTAGATTTTTCAGTTACGCCTGTACCTGAGATAGGGGACGATATGACTTATTTAAGTTAATTCAGGGTGCCTTTTAAATAAAAATATGTATATGTAATAAATATATATATTTAAATGCATATATATTTATTAGTAGTACTTATACAGTACGTCTGTCCGTTCTATAGCTACGGGGTATCCGTGAGAGGGGAAACGATATTCTCTTAATGTTTTTCGTAAAAAATTAGACGACGCGTCTCATCAATAAAAATTCGACAAATTTGCAAGTAGCCAATAAAATGAGTGGGCGGAGCGATTTGCGGTGACGTCGACGAATAAAATATATTGTTGTTTATTTAAATGTTTTTTGTCCGCATTCCTTTCATAGACACAGATCCAGCAGACGTACTGTACATCGGCACCAGTAACAGCCATAAGTTGCTTTTGCGAAAAAAATTGTTGACAAATTATTTACATTTATTACTTTTTCCTGTAAATTTATACCTAAATCTAGGTAATTACCTGACATTGCTTGATGGTTGATGGTGTTACCTACATTCTGCATATTTGTGGGTTGTGGGTTTATAAAGTTCAAGTAACTCTAATCATAATACACATAATGTACCTAAAAAAAATTCAACAATTCACTAAATTCACACAAATTCAATTTCAATTATGAAGTTTTGATTTTGAAATGTTAAACAAAAATTTTGTAAGTTTCAGACTTGATATAATCTCATTTTATAGGTACATCTAACTTGAAAACTAATGTCAAATATTATTAAGTACAGTTCGTCTGCAGGATCTGTGTCTATGAAAGGAATGCGGACAAAAAACATTTAAATAAACATCAATATATTTTATACGTTGACTTGACGAGTACGTCACCGCAAATCGCTCCGCCCGCTCATTTTATTGGCTACTTGCAAATTTGTCGAATTTTTATTAATGGGACGTGTCGTCTAATTTTTTACGAAAAACATCGAGAGAATATCGTTTCCCCTCTCACGGATACCCCGTAGCCACAGAACGGACAGACGTACTGTATCACAGTTTCCGCAGAATGGCATCGTTAAATGAAACCAAACACATCGAAATTAATTAAATCGAATTGTTTAAGTGATATTTTCAATAGTCAATAACTCGGAAACTGCTGGTTTAAGGTACATTGTGTGTATATCGTTTTTTGCTTAGAATTGAAGGAAGAGCCGAAATATGCAATAATATACAGGGGGTTCGATTTAAAAAAATTAAACTTTGATGTATCACGACTTTATGACCGGCTCTGTATTATTAAATGTATTACCCGCTTATAGATATTTAAAAACCCTATACCTTTTATTTTTATCATTTTCCGGTAACTCTTAGATTTTACCTAATAATCGACCGTTCCCATACATATCAGCTACCCTGTATAAAGCGACAAGTCGACTCTATACAAGATGAGTCCTAAATAAATGCAAATATTTTCAGGGCTGATAGATATCGATAGAAGAAGTCCAAAATAATTGACTTGTTCTAGAAATTTTTAAAAAATAGTAGATATATTGTTTTATTAGGAGTAAATGATACTTTTTTAGCGAGGCTATACGTTTGACGTTACAGGCGTGACACAAAAAGTACCGGAAAGCCACCGGATTTTTTTGTATTTGCTCCGTAACCATCGTAATATTAGAGATTAAGAAATTTTATCGTGGGAAAATTTGCGGTTAACATGCACTTTAAAAAAAAATCTAAAATTTAAAAGAAAATGTACGATTTTCAATCATTAACATCATTTTTTTGGCGAAAAAACTCACAGACGTGTTCCTGGGGCGAAATATACCAACCCTAAACATATTTGCCTTTATTTAAGACTCACCCTGTATAATCTCTCAGGCCAGCAGGTAGGCAAACTTGCCGCTGAGCCACGCAAAAATCGAAACCAAACTATCTTCTCTTCATACGTAACGCAGCCGAACAGATTTCTTCGGTTCGGCTTCGGCCCCTTAAAACGGGTATCACGTCTCGGCGGCCGTCGTCTCTCGATTTCCATAAAAAAATTTACGCAAGACCTCGAAACGGAAAAAACAATAACGAGGGACGCAATCCGGGTCAAGTAAATACCGATAAGGAGACGAAGAAAATTTTTATTTATCGTACCGAATGATGATTTCGTGTCAGGTACGCGCGCATGAAATCCGTGTACCCAATCGCAGTGGATTTCTAAGGAATTCGTCCCTCTTATTCATCAGATTCGAGGCTCAGATATACAAGGATAATCTGTATCCTCGCCCTACGGAAAATGGCTTTAAAGAAAACAAAAATTGTTATTTTTAGTTTGAAAAATGGTTTGCTTCTGTTTTTTGAGATAGCATCAGTAGTCATCCTAATCGGATTTATCTCTCCAAAAAACTATATGGGTATTTCGCCACTACAAGGAAATCTACAAAATAAAATAGTTATTTTTTTTGTAAACAGTGCTGCGTTAATCCAACGGAAGCTAATTGTCAGCAGTTAGGTTTACTGATAAACAAATTTGCCTAACCAACAATATAATGCTTAACGTTTCGGAAAGTTTATCCCTTTCCGTCGTCGGAAGCAAACAATACAAAGAATGAAGAAAAAAAAATTAAAATATTTAAATGCAACTATATTCCAGAACCCTTTAATGTTTTTAAAACAGATCCGTCTACAAAACCCGTTGACGTTCTGTTAAAATGACATTATATCCAAGTTAAACTTCAAAATTAATAATTACTACCTGATAACAATTATTATTATTATACAACCAAACCAAAAAGCTTCAAACTTTCTGTATGATTATTTTTAATTTTTACGTATGTTACGTTTATTTATTAATTATGTTCTTTTAAATCAAAGAAGCGATTGCCATACATTACTAGCATCTACAGATGCGTGAGCAATACATTTATTTTTATTAGATTGTATTAAAAAAGCTTCTTTTATTTTTCTTTTAGAGACTATCGCTTCTTTCATTATAATTTTGGCGTTGTTAAAATCTATTCTTTGCCCTGTGTCCCATGAATGCTGACAAATTTTAGATTTGTGAAAGTCTTATTTTTTTAAATAATCTTTATTATTATTATAATCGGATTTAGCCTAACCAATATCAATTACGAGAGAAAGTGCTAAGATGTGTCTGAAAATAAATCTCAGCAAGACTAAACTTATGGTATAGTCGACAGAGTTGAAATTATCCTACGACCGAACGTTTTAAATATATTAAGTAACTAAGGGAGTGTGTGCGAAAAAGAAATGAAAAGGCGATCGACAATGGCACGAGGAGCCTCATAAGCACCTTATAAGAATATGGAAAGATCGTCACATTACAAGAAACAGGAAAATCATCTAAGTAAAATCTTTCATATTCTCAATCTTCTTGTTCAAAGCGGAATCCTGGACGATGAAAACATCAGACATACGAAGAATAAATGCATTTGAAATGTGTTGCTGGCGACGTATGTTACGAATAGTATGGACATGCAGAGTAACGCAGAAATGGATCTATACTAAAAGAGTTGAAGCTCAAAGACACATTGTCCAAGATGTGTCACCGAAGAATACTAATATATGCACTCACCGGCACGAAAAACGGACACCTTAAAATTTTGATTTATTTTGTTCTAGTTAGTCGATTTTGATAATTTTTTATGCAACTTGTAGCTATATTATTTGACTTTTTAGTGTCTCTTTCTAATTTAAAAATGAAAGTTTCCATCTGTCAATTATAGGAGGGTAAACAAAAGGTTGATATTTTGCTGAAAATTTGAAACACCCTGTGGAACATTCCATAAATAATATTTTATGTCTGTTGACTAGGGCCAAAAGCAAAAGTATGGGTTTAATGTAAAAAATACGAAAAAATGTTAGTGTCTTCTTCAAAAAACGAATCTCCAAAAAAAATTAAGCTATTGAGATGAACCAAAAAACAAACTATCGAGAAAAGATACACCTAGACGATAAAATGATTTTTAAATTTCTTGCTTTATTAATGTACTCTACAGGGTGTTTTAAACTTTCACAAAAATATCAACATTTTGTTTTCCCCCTTATAATTGACAGATGGCAACTTTCATTTTTAATTTAGAAATACACACTAAAAAGTCAAATAATCTAGCTACAAATTGCTTAAAAAATCATCAAAATCGGTCCACTAACACAGTATATAAAACTTTAAAACACGTGAAAATTTTAAGGTGTCCGTTTTTCATGTCGGTGAGTGTATACTTTGGATACACTACAAAACACGAGGGAGACAACCTAGAAAAGTTAACAGGTAGTACAGGGAAAGGTAGAAGGAAAACGACCGGGAGGCAGGTCATCTGTTAGATCGATAGACCAAGTCAAGAAAATTTCAAAATACACCACTACAAACTCTATCTGAAGCAATGGACCAACAAACATGGAAAACTCGAGTAAATGGATGTATCTGATTCCATGAAATCACTATTTCTCAGACATGAAAATACGACTAAGAAGAAGGATTTAGAAAGGAAAAACCATTTCAGGAGAACACTACACATCTTTACTTAACAAATTTATATGTACATCAAGAGTTAGTTTTGCTAACCATATTATTAAGTTTTACATTTAGTTATAATGTCGATACTCGATGGTAAATTTTCAGTAAGACTATCCGTTTTTGGTTTGAGTTTTGCTTAAAGTTAGAGTTACCTCTGTAACAAAAATAATTAACATTAACAAATCGACTTTATATTTTCTCATAAGTTGATGATTTCTGTAATTAAAAATGCACGAACGTAATGAAAAATACGTCAAATCATTATATTTGTAAATTAAATATTCCAAACCGATATACTATTTACATTCCAATAGTGATATCTTTTGTCTTAAACGTTAGAAGTCAGATTTGGTGGCCTAGAAAAACCAAATCGATCGATTCTTTGTCTCTAAAAACAATATCGTCGTGAGATGTTCGGTTTCATTGACACACGAGCGATTTAGGGTTGAATAATCTTTGTTTAACGCCGAGATAGGTATAGTATAACGGCCTGACTGAAATCTGGGATCGTCTCTAAACAAACTCATGTCCGATAAAGACGAAACAAGACCACGATCTTTTGGTGATTAATACAGTAAATATGTATACTTGTATGTATGTTTGTGGACAGACGCATGAAACAGTATATTGAATGTGACAATTTAAGATTTATAGAAATATCTACTCTTACTATAAACATACTACCAGAAATACTACTTTTTTTAATTCTGTACATTACTTCATCTGTAATAGGTAGATACTTTATGTCGCGGTCTGCACATTACGTCATTCGGGATCCGGGATACGTATTTCGTCAGTGTGAAAGGCTTTAATATATTTTTTAATTTTAAAAAGTTGAGTTTTTTATTTGAGATCTTCTATAAAATAATAATTTATATACTTACCTACATATGTTAGCTATATGTCATCAAATTTTCTAATTTTTATTATCTTGGTCTTGGTTGCGACTGGAAAAAAGTTAACATGAAAAATACTGAATTTGTTATACTTTAAATATCAATAATAAATCAACTCCACCTTGTTTTTTTTTAATTTAATTAAACTTAATTTGTTTTTTTTTCAGATCCAGATATGGAAGATTCCTTTGAATCGAACCAACTGAAGAAGAAAACTACATCAGCAGATCTGTCAACCTGTCAGAACGACTCTGGAATCTTCTCCGCCACATCGAACACTACCATCGACCAGTCAACGAACTACGACAGCGATACACCTAGCGTAGACCGGAAATTTGTTTGCCCCATCTGTGACAAAATGCTCACCACCCAACACCAGTTCACTCTTCATATTCGATCTCACAACAACGAGACCGAAGACCAGGACAGCGACAAAGGTTACACCTGTAAGATCTGTCATAAAGTGCTTAGTTCCAGTTCTAGTTTGGATCGACACGTGTTAGTTCATAGTGGAGAACGACCTTTTCATTGTAAATTTTGCGGTGATACCTTTACGACGAATGGAAACATGCACAGGCATATGCGAACTCATTCGATGAAGACGGATAACAACTACGAGTCTGATGGTAGCACTGACTCCGGTGCCAGTTCTAAAAGCATCGAATATAACAACAATAAAGTCGATACTAAACATCCTGGTAAAAGAAAATTGGAAGTTATCGAAGAAGACAGCAATAAAAAACGTAATATTAACACAGACAGTGATGAAATAGTCCACAATTTTAAGTGTCCACTGTGTGAAAGATCAGACTTTGATTCTATCACTAACCTTGAGTCTCATTTAGAGGACAATCATCCCGACTATCCCATTAAATGCACTATTTGCAATCAAGTGTTTTCGAATAGCAATATCCTAGCAGTACACAAATCGGCAGTTCATGCAGTTAATAATTCTAAGCAAGCGGTTGTGGGATTTCCAGACCTAACTTTTGTGGACTTTTCCAGCAAGAAGTTTCCTTATATCGCTCGAAGAGAGTGCGAAATAAATCTGCACAAGGCGGCTGGCAGCCTCAAATTTCAATGCAGAAAATGCGGGAAAGCTTTCCCTTGTTCCAGTTCCTTAGAAATTCACGAAAAACTCTGTCTGGATCCACCCGCTGGTACGAATTTATCCAAAAATATTGTTTCAGAAGACGAAATACGAAGAAGCGAATTCTTTTCCAGACTGGACTTACAGGACAACTCTCCCGAGAAACACTTACCACCAGTTCAAACGCTAAAAACTACTCCATCGAATAAATTAAGAGAACAGCTTGCCAAAATTGACGAAACTAAAGATTTGGCAGATTTCCAATCGATCTGGTCAAATATCAACGTACCTCAGTTCCAGGCGAAAACTAAGGAACTTAAAACCCCTCTTTCTAAACCCGTTGATGATATAGATCACTATAACCACGAACAAGAAGAAGAATCTCAGGATAATTTTGTGTTGGAATTTAGAAAAATGAAACTTAGAGGTGAGTTTCCGTGTAGATTGTGTACTGCGGTTTTTCCAAATCTGAGGGCACTGAAAGGGCATAACAGGGCTCATCTTAACGGTAATAACAACGGTACTTACTATTGTAATATGTGCACCCATTCTTCCATGGATAAGGCTGCCTTGATCCGCCATATGAGGACTCATAACGGAGATAGACCTTACGAATGCGCCATTTGCAATTATGCCTTTACTACCAAAGCCAACTGTGAAAGGCATTTGAGAAATCGCCATTTGAAAACAACAAGGGAGGATGTTAAGAAGAATATAATTTATCATCCATCTGAAGATCCTACTAACGAGGATCTCAATAAACTGACTTTAAAAGAAGAAATAAAAAAACATCAACGACCTTCTTCTCCTATAAAACAAAACGATCTATCTCCAGAAAAGCTACATTGCTCTACACCAAAAATTCCATTAAAACCAGAATTGGCAAGTTTCAATCTGGCTTCAAAAATGGCCAATATGCCGTGTATAGGAGACGGGAGGTTTTTGAATGGTATATCTCCTTTCTTCGGTAATCATTTCAATGTATCTTCTACTCTTCCTAACGCAATACCTCAACATTCCAATAATATACCACCGGCGAAGATCCAAGTTAAACCTTTCGAAGTTCTAAAAGACACCAACAGCAGTTTTGAGACACAGTCTGATGACGACTATTATGAAGAGGAAGAAGATGAACCTCCAATGGATGTAGCTTTAGATTTAAGTAAGAAAAAAATGGACGAAGAAGAGGAGAAAAAACGTATTGAAAAAGACGAGGAAGAACCACAAGATTTAACAAAGAAAGTACCTTCAGTAATTCCCGAAGCAGTAGCTTCATTTAAAGACATGTTCGAGCATCCTAAAGTAGATCCAACAGCTTTATACGCTTCTCAGGTTTTAAATTTGTATCGTAATAGTTTATGGTCAGGAATTCCTTTTAATCCTCTGTTCTTACAAGGAGTTTTGCCAAATATGATTCAAACCCCGCAAGAACTTAAAGAACGAATGCAGAGGCTGCAATTGGCTGGAGGCTCTGTAATATCTGAAGAATTGAGGAACTTTCAACAAAATTTTCAACAGAATAGTATAATGCAACAGCGACCTCCGACACTATTAAGTCCAACAGTGGGATTTAATGGATTCAAACCATGTCCTGAACAAAAACCAGATATAAAACATGAAAATAATGTTCTTCAAGTACCTCCAAAGAAGGTTGAAATTGCCAAACCTCTTACTTTGAATACTGATGCCGTATTTACCGAAAACACTCCAAAAATTCACAGTCCGGCTCAACAGTTAAAACCTGACCTAACCCAAACCCAGAACTCTGTGAAGATGGTAATCAAAAACGGCGTTCTAATGCCGAAACAGAAACAAAGAAGGTATCGAACGGAACGACCGTTTACTTGCGAACATTGTTCGGCAAAATTCACATTGAGATCAAACATGGAGAGGCACATCAAGCAACAACATCCTCAGTACTGGTCTCAAAGGCAGAGAACAAATGTTAGTCAGCCTGGTAGAAAGCCTCAAAGTATGCTGTTGAAACCAAATTATTGCGAAGGTATATCCACCCCTGGTTACGGATTGTCTCAAATTGGCGATTTTCAAGAGTCTACAGATCATCATGTAAGTGAGAAGTTGAAACTAGCTTTGCTGGCTCAGCAATTTCAAGCTAAACATTCCGGTCAGGAAATCAAAAAAGAAGATGACGAAGATTGCGACTTGGTTATTGACGAAAACGACAAATCTGAAGAACCTTTATTATCGCCAGGAAGTGAGTACAAAAAGGCTCAAATCTTAGAAGAAAAACTTAGAGACAATGACCGAAATGTTAGAAACGAAGAGGACTTGGTGCCAGTCTCCAGACTGTTGGACAACGCTTCACAGCAGCAGTTCAAAGAGTTCTTTAAGAGAGATAGTGAAGAGCAGGAACAAGGCGCTGGAAGTGAGGACGATGAAGAAGGTCTAGTAGCCAGTGGAAGTACTAGTGAGGAGAATATATCTGGAACGGATGAGAACAGGTGAGTTAAGGTAATTTATACTTTTTTGTTTTGATTTGGTGGCGGGTTAGATATTATTTTAATTTTTGTCAGAATTTTTTAATGTATGCATATTGTATGCACAATATGTTTTGACGTATTTGTATCAATTATTTTTTTCACTTTGAGTGCGCAAAGCAGTTATTTCTTTCAAATTAAAACTTCTTTATCAAGCAGAATCAGAAGAACGTACTGATTCCAAATACTACATTATTCAAGCATACTCTTTTAAAAATCAAACAAAATAGTGTGTTTTACAAAAGTTACAAGTTAATTAGAAAAAAAGAATATCCGAAAAATGTAATACCGTATTATCGAAATAAACGGCTTCAGCGATTGCTATGAAATGAAGATCGCTATCATTTTATACAGGGTGTTTCTTAATGGCATGCTAATATTTAAGGAGGTGGTTCTTGGGCCTATTCTAAGAAAAAAAATCATATGAATATATATATCCTTAACATTTTTACTTTTCAGATACAGGGTGGTAAAATTTTCTAATTTTTTTTTCAGAATATCTCTGATGTTATATTTGATACACGTCTTTCATGCGTCAAAATGCGTATTTTGATATACAAAAAAAATTGTTCTATTTCTTCATTTCCTCCCCAGCCCATGAAGAAATTATTTCGATATAAGTCACCGGTTCAGATTTTCAGGGATTTTACTCTGAAGGAAATTGACTTTATTTTTTTTTAAGGATAAACTATACGTCGGACGAAAAAAAATCAGGAGATAAAAAATGTTTAGAAACGAATGGAGATTTCGAATATAATTTTAATTTAAAAAAAAGTCAGTGGTGTACCTATCACTTTTTTTTCCAAAAATATTCAATGTAAAACCAGTATGGACGCGAGTGGTTGAAATAAATAAAATTCTTTGTACATCAAAAAAGGTATTTTTATCCATAGAAGACGTGTATCAAGTTTCACAAAGATATCTTTAATAAAATCAGGTTTATTATGAAAAAAAATTAGAAAATTTTACCACCCTGTATCTCAGAAGTTAAGATGATTAGGACATACATTCATATGAAGATTTTCTCTTAGAATAGGTCCAAGAATCACCCCCTTAAATATTACCATGTCATTAAGGAACACCCGTTATGTAAAATTACCTATATGGGGAATGTCATCGATGATCATTTCCAAGCAACTGGACGCGTTTTTTTTAAATCATACCGTATATTCATATTGATTACTATTATTATTTTTTTATTAATAACGTACTCTTCGTTTCAGGTCAGAATCCGAAGCTGTCACGAACGCAGCCCCAGCGAAGAAAAAATCAGCATATTCGCTAGCCCCAAATCGCGTCAGTTGTCCATATTGCAGTCGCAAATTTCCCTGGACTTCGTCCCTACGTCGTCATATCTTGACCCACACTGGCCAGAAACCATTCAAATGCAGCCACTGTCCCTTATTATTCACCACCAAATCCAACTGCGATCGCCATCTTTTACGTAAACACGGTAACAGCGCCACTACCATCGTCACCAGCGAAGCCTCCAGTCCCAATGGGGTCAATTACCTGATGAGGAACGTCCCAGAACGACCTTTTAAATGTTCTAACTGTCCTAGCAGCACTTTTTCAACTTACTCCAACCTCAAGAAACACATTAGCTGTAAACATTCAACGAACGCTCAAGGGGATGATATTAAAGCTCAAGGTTACGAGGCGGGTAGCTCAGAAGACGAGAAAGTTAACCAAGCTGAAAGCAAGAACGATTGGGAAAGTCAGATCGCATTCAGCAAGTTTCAGGTTTCCAATAACTTAGATCCAGCTCAGAATTCTCAAGTCAGCAACTCGGACTTGCCTTTCAAATGCCATCTGTGCGAAGGTTCTTTTGCTGAACGAAACGAGGCTTTGGAACATATCAGAGACAAGCATGCCAGTGAATATGATCTTCTCATGTCGAAAAACGCATTAGATACAGGTGCGACCACTCCAGATGAGACCCTACATCATGACGAAGAAGACAACGAAATCAGAGGTAAATTTCCAGATTACAGCAACAGAAAAGTTATCTGCGCATGGTGTATGCGCAGGTTTTGGTCGGCAGAAGATCTGCGCAGGCATATGCGCACTCACACGGGGGAGAGGCCTTTCAGTTGCGATATCTGCCGGCGTAGGTTTACACTAAAACACAGCATGCTGCGCCACAAGAAGAAACATTCCACTTGTAATAGTTTCGATCAGGATACAACTCACAGTGATGAAGATGGTGGCAGTGCTGTATCAACGTCGTCCGCAGTCAAAACAGAAAAGGATTTGGGTGGCAGGAAAGCTGAGAAAACTGACGAATCAGATGTCCAGGAAGGTGGTGATCTTATCAGCAATCTACTCGGATTGAGGGACAGGAGTATTATTGATAAGGTACTGAACGCGTCACCTGATGATGTGGCTGAAATGCTTGGAGTAAAGAATGGAAGCAAAGAGTAATAATTTTATAGATAGGATGGTTTAAGGTGATTATTAGCATGTAGTGTATCATATTATTATTAACATTTGTCTAACAGGCTATGAACTCGCATTTAGATTTTGACTTTTTTTGACTATCGTTATTATTGAATCAAATATTTTCAATTTATGTTTCTTTATTCATGACTCTAACATTAAATTAATTTATTCTTTCTATTACCATTTATTAATAGTGAT
Organism: Sitophilus oryzae; assembly: GCF_002938485.1. NCBI lineage: Eukaryota > Metazoa > Arthropoda > Insecta > Coleoptera > Curculionidae > Sitophilus > Sitophilus oryzae. The sequence continues at coordinate 2,074,445 of NW_022146393.1, forward strand.
TTTTTGACAATATTAGTAAATTATTCACTTATCTAAATATAATTTAGATTTATACTCACTTTGTTTATTTAAATTAATTAAACATATTTCAATTGTTATTTCTTGATTTTAACTTACACAGCGTATAATTTAGATGTTACTGACTATCTAAATTTACTATAACTTATTTATAATCCAATATCAAGCCATATTTATTTCGATATTATCAAAATTATCAAACTACAGTCTGGAACTTGGTGAATGAACTATGTGTGAAATATAATTTCGCCAAAAATAATAATATATGTAAGTATCTAGTTTTATTTTTCGTAATTTATATCTGTTTTTTACGAATTATATTTCAGGGTAAATAAACCATCATCAATGATTATTTATTTATGTAGAGTAAAATTCAAATCAAAATACGTTTTCATGGCCTTCATAATTTTATTTATTAATAATCCTACGATTTTTAGTATGTAGTATGTAAATAGTTAAAACTAGATATAATAATTTTTGTGTTTTGTAAATTCTCTAGTCAGGTTCATCCAACGAAAAGAGTATAAAATACTCATTATGTACATTATCGAAAAAAAATTAAATGAGTATGGACTAGTTTAAAAAATGTTTAAATGATTATTATCTTTTATAAGTAGGGTACCTATTTATTTATAAATTACGTTAAACTAATAAATAATAAATGTAAATATATCAAGAAAATTGATACGGTCTAGGTATACCAAAAATTCCTTATTACTCTGCATTTCTGGATGTCACACATCTGGATTATGTGGAATGTAGAATGTAAAAAAATGTTTGCCTTTTTATCCTTACGAGAGTGTCTTCAATTGCCTTTTTATCTCTAAATGATTACTAAGATATCAGAATATTAGAAGCAATATATAAAATATGTACTTATATTCTATTTTAAGAGTTTATTTATATAGAAATAATACAATTTAGCACTGCACGATTTTTAGTATATTATATCATGTAGGTAACGGTTAAGTATTATTTAAGTAGACAAAGAAATGTACATAAATCATATTATAGGTATGATATCAGATGGATATTGGTCAGTTTTATGTAATTATTTATTATTTAGAGTTAACGCATTTCTATATACTTCAAAAATTTAAATCAAAATAATGTTTGTTTATTATTATTTGTTGAAAAGAAATTTCTATGTTTTATATTGTATTAAAGTTTGTTCTTTTATATTGATACATATTTACGGATATAGTTGCTTATAATTTTTTGTTTTTTTTGTTTCGGGAATTTTAATATTATCATTTAAAAACGAAATGTTCTTTTTTATAAGAGTTTACGTTTGCTCGAGTATATATGCTTAAAGCATTTTTTATACATAATATACCGCGTGTTTCAGTGTAAATATATCCTTGTTTTATTGGAGTATACATCATTTCTATACAATTTCTTTCTGAACTTGTGTACTTTGAATTCTACTATACGGTTTAAACGACATATCTACCATAAGTAAATGAAATTTGAATAATGCCTCACAATATAATATGTAGCTGTAGCTGAAATATTTTACCTATTAGAACAAGGATATTTACTGTGAGAGACCCGGTACATCATTTAAGGCATTAAACGACAGTGGCATGCCCTAGAACTGTTTATAATTTTTTAATAAACTAACAATATTTTAAAATAAGCTTTGAATCTATTAAATATATCAATGGCAATAGAATTAACTGATATTGAAATTATAAGAAAAATATTTGTGACTTTTTGTTTGGGAAATAATTATTTTTATTTTATGTTTTATTTTAATGGTAATTCTCCAGTTTTTTTATACGGTTATGCCACCGATGAGCGTTAAACGTGCGTTAAATTTTAACTATAGGTAGTTTTAGGAACACATACCACACACTAAAATTTTGTTTTTTCCTTTTTGCACATTAAACATTATTGTATCGAACTTTTCACCATTCACAGCGCGTGTCTTATCGAGCTTTGGGCGTAAATCTTTCAATCTCCGATTTTGGAGGTGGTGCAGAAGATTTAGTCTTGGAAAGCTAACATTTAGCTAATTTATAAGCAATGAGTGACTTGATTAGATTTTAAGGAGTATCATGTAGAAAAAAAGCTTCGTGTAAAAATCCATAGTGGAACTATTTTTTGCATTATGTTTGTTAAATGCATGCCATATTTAGACGTGTTTAATTACTGTAATTAAGTTTTATCACGATTGATGAGGATTATAATGTAACACGATTTATTTTTTTGTTTATTCAATAAAGAGATAGATTACATATGTCATTTGCTTCTTTTCTTATACCATCTAACTCACCAATTACAAAAAAAAATACATATAAACTAATAAAGAACTATTTTTTAATTAGTTGCGGTATATTATAAAAAAAAGTTTAGTTTAAGGAAATTTTATTTAAATGCCCGAAAATTTTAAATATAAAGTGACATCTACACAGTTTAATACTGAACTAAAATATTTGAGGATGGCGACATCTATAAATCAGTAGATGAATCAAACTAAAGCTAAATATCTATACTTATTTCCATTATGGAAAATTGCACATATTTTTTAGCTAAAATTTACAACCTGTTCTTGTTATAAAACAAACATACTTAATTATAAATCCATTGCATTCAATTACTTTCGCATTTAACAGTAGTTTTATTAAATAATTTCAATATTTAACCGAGTTTAGTTCTTTCTGACTGTGCATAATACCATAAATATGACAACTAATCTATGGCCACACCGATTGCAATCGTCTGCGTTGTTGACGTTACCATTTTTATTTTTAGGTTAGTTTTTAAATATAAACTTTTAGAAAATGAATAAGTCTAATTTAACTAATTTAGATGTTGATAAATTGTTTGAAGAGAGTAGTGTTGATAATATTATTGAAATTGAGAGGCTGTTGGACGCGGAAATCGAAAAGAAACGAAATGATCTTCGTTCAATGGTTGGGTGTGTATACAAAAATCTAGATTGCATTTGTTTAAGTTTTTCTATTTTCATACGTATTATAATTTGCTCTAAACAATTTTTAGAGATCGCTACAAAGACATTCTGGCCGCGTCTGATGCCATAAAATCAATGCAAACAATGTCGGAGAAGATTGTTTCAAATATAGAAGAGATTACACAAACTTGTGGATCACTTATAGAAGCTCCTGATTCTTTACTTTGTGTAACTTCCTCAAATATAAAAGATGAATCGTAGGTAAGTAGTGGCACTGAGGTACAAAATATAATGTTTTGTACATATTTTAGAACAAAAAAAGAACAACGTATATTGCTTAGTCAATTAAGATTAGCATTTTTTCTAAATGAAGAAATTTGGATTACCTTGGATAAAGGAAATAGTTTAGAAGCTACACAGTTCTATCTTTTAGCACAACATGTTATTATGGGTAGAATATTGTTAAACATATATTAGAAGAAAATTATTTAATCATTTTCAGGTATAAATTTAAGCAAAAAAGAATATTTACAAAGACTGCCTTTATTTGAACATTTAAAGTTAAATTTATCAGCTCTTAGAATAATAATATTTCAGAAAATTACTGAAAAGTTAGAATCAGTGGAAATAACAACTAAGGTAATTATTTTATTGACACTGAATTATGATAGTATGTTAAAAAATATACTTTTAGGAAACTTGTCAAAATTTAAATGCATTAATGTTATTAGAAAATCAATCAAATGAGCAGCTTTTAAATGTATTTATAGAACATCGGAAAACAGCATTACAAACTCTGATAAACTCTCAGTTTTCCAATGTTAGAAAGCAGATTGCCGCTATGGTTAGATGTCTAATTACTACTATTCAACTGCTTCATGACTGTTTTATAAGTAATAGGCATAAAGTTTAATCCAGGATTAATATTTAAAAATGTTAATTTTAGATATACAAAATAAAGATGGACTGTTGTTGGGTGAATTAAATAATATTGTTGGAGAAAATTCCGCATCAACTCTTAGTAAACTAGAACTACCTGTTACCCCATTAATTTCTTACATTCCCAATATTACCAGAGAATTCACGTAAATTATATTTAATGTACCTTAGATTTATGAATAATATAATAATTTTTCAGACCAACATTAAACCTGCCATTAAGATCAGATAGCAAACTTATAAATAAGAAAACAGTTGATAATTGGATTAAATCAACTAAAGAAAGTATTGAAATTGGTTTAAATTCATCTTTACAACATGTAACAACAATTAAAGGTTTATATTTAATTAGAGAAGAAGCTTTAAAAATTGGTAAAAACTCTATATAGGTATCTGTAAGAATAAGAATAAATTTGAATATTATATTTTCAGAACTCCCTACTGCGTGGAGTAAAATATGTGATGATCTAAATTTACCTGATTATTTTGATATTTGGTACAATTTTTTTCAACACATTGTAACTCAGAGAGCTGAAGTATTATTATCTAAAATAGTAGAAAATAATATTTATGGTATGAAGAAAAGCATAGAAGAGACACTGAAAAATATCACACAAAGTGGTAAATCAGAGTTAGATTTAAGGTCGTATGTTTGGCATGATGATAGTTCTGATATTGGTAAAATTGGTGATGAAAATAGAGGTAATTTGTGTAAAAAATATACCAGGTGTCAAAAAATAGTGTATCTAACTTCAGTGGGTGGTGGTTCTATAGATAAAAATAAAACAAAATGTTCCTATGAACATAGTATGCCCTAAAATACATATCCTTATAGATACAGTAATTTCAACAAATGACATAAAAACCTAGGACTTTTTTTATGTAAAAAGGTGCTCTTCATTTAGTTCGAAACGGTAAACGGTTTTCAAGATATTTGCATTTAAAGGTTAGGATGTGTCAATTTTAATACAGTAGAACCCCAATTATCCGAGCTCCGGATTAACCGATCCAATCTAAAGACCCTGATTATCCGAGGTAAATCCATCACAACAGAAACTTTACAATAAATTACTACAAAACCACCGCCTTTACTTTATTCTTGAAACTATTTATATTATTACAGAAGAAGTCGATATCACAATCTTTATCAATAATCTGATTAGCCTCTACACAAAATCTTGTAAGCGCAGATGACATTCCATAATTAGTTCTGTGAAAAGGTATATGGAACAGACCGAACCCACGCAGAATTCTCCTTGGAACATGCAAAGATAGTTCGCTTAGTAAGCTGGGACAGTCAATCTGAGAGTTGAGAATCTTGAAAAGTGTGCAAATATCTATAAATTTTCTCCGATCTCCCAAACTTAGCAAATTCAATGAATACATTATTTCCTCAATTGCAATATCTTCCACGGGGATTCCCATCTTAAAGCCCACAAACCTCAGAATTTTCTCTGTATACATTCTATCTGCTCCACATAGATCTTATTATATTTCCCCCTAGACTGGGCAAGCATATTCCAGTATCGATCTCACATAGGCAATATATAAAGTTTTGATACAGTTTATGTTATTAAAATCAGTTAACGTTCTTTTAATAAAACCCAACATCTTTAACGCTTTGTTTGTCATGAAGTTAATATGATAATTGAAATTCAGATCCTTAACAAAGTATACACCTAGATCTTTCATCACATCAGTTTTATCTAAAATATCATCTTGAATCTTATAATCATAAAATAGCATTACTTTACACTTTGATATATTTAATGACATCCCATTCAACCTACACCATTCACTCAATCCAATCAATTCCTCTTGCAACTTAAAGCAGTCATCCAGTGACTGAATTACCTTGTAAATTTTGAGATCATCCGCGTATAACAAAAATTTAGAGTGTGTAATAAAGTCGGTTACATCATTAATAAATATATTGAAAAGCAGCGAAGATAAATGAGACCCCTGTGGAACTCCGGACTCGACTAAAACCTCCCTAGAAGTGAACCCTTTAATTTTAACGATTTGTCTTCGTTCCATTAAATAACTTTTAAACCATGACAGAAGATTTCCACAAATTCCATACCTCTCCAATTTCTCCACCAGCAGATTATGATCGACTCTATCGAATGCTTTAGAAAAATCTGTGTAAATAGCATCGATTTGTTGTTTCTTCTCTAGAGATGTTTTTAATTCATTTTCATAGACTAATAAATTTGTAATTGTAGATTTTCCTTTTCTAAAGCCATGCCGATAATCGGTTAATATATTTTGAAATTCCGGTTTGATTTTGCTGTCAATAATTGATTCGAAGATTTTGGCAAGTATGGAATTCCTAGAAATCGCTCTGTAATTAGTGATCTCAGATCGGTTACCAGTTTTGAAAACAGGTGTTACATATGACACCTTCCCTTGGTCCGGATATTCCCCTTTGTCAACAAATAGCTTAAAAAGAATACTTAAAATGTGAGACACTATGAAACAACATTTTTTTAAAAACATCACAGGAATCCTGTCAGGCCCTGCAGATAAATGATTATTTAATCTAAAAATAGCATTATATATATATATATCAGTTTCCTCAACATCACATCTCTCAATCACTACACTGTTGCTTACATTAAAATCATAGGTGTGGCATGTTACATTACTATTATAGACCGAAGAAAAATGATCAGAAAAATAATCTGATATCGGAGGAGGTTTCAGAATTGTAAGACATTAGATGTGGCAATTCAGAGTTCTTACTTTTTGAATTAACATAATTCCAAAACTGCTTAGAGTCACTATTTATCGAAATTTGTATGTTTTCAATATATCTCTCGTAGCATGCCCTAGCCAAGGCCTTACACTCCCATCGAAAATGAGAGAAAACTCCATAATCATTCAGCGATTTGGATTCCTTGAACTTTTTATCACGTCTTTACGGAAGTTGTATCTTCTGAAAACAATGTGAGCAGGCCAGAATCTAGGATCGTTGAGGGTTTCATAATGGCTCGATTCTATTCCGATTTTAAATGAGTTGGTTTTTCCTTTCGTTTGAAGTTGCTGAACAACCAGATCACTATCATTCATATTGATTTTCCTTTTTATAAAATTCTTAACTGCCTCTTCATTGGATTTTTCGGTTACTCGCCCGATGTATAGCCACATCCTACCTACTTCTCCCCTAAAATCCTCCAATCCGTCGTTTCCAGATCTCCTGAGGACGGCCCCCATAGAACCAATCTCCCTATTAGGCTTCGTGAGATCCCGAAGCTTGGAGCTGTAGAGAGATCCAAGTGCATCACTCACCGCGACCCGAACAGCTTCCGCACTCACCGGAATACATTCACTCCTTTCAGAAATCCTACCCTGATCATTAGGTGTTAAGGAGTGCTGTATAGCATGGGCTTTCTGAGTATTGAGTAGCTCCTTAAATGCTTCCAATCTGTTAGTCAAGTTTTCCTTCAGATCATCTAACTTCTGGGTGTAAGCGTTAGCAATTTCATCCTTTAATGACAAGACCGATGCCGTGAGTTGGGCCTGCAGTTTTTCCAACTGGTGTTCCATGTGGTTGTTTGTGCTTGTGGGGCTTCTCATCTTCACCATGCTTATACAATGGGAGCACGCGAATAAAAGAATACGCCCTTTCGCCAGTTGAGTGACCCGAGTCTCCGAGGAGGATAGTCCTGAGCATGGGATACAATGGGCGTCATTACAGAAATCACATATTATTTTCGCCTTAACCTCTTCCGCCGAAAGCGTTTTATCGCATCTGGAGCAGGACATATCCTATCATATGCACTGAATTGGGATTCTGAAGTGCTGCTGCCGTGCGGCGGCACGGCAGCAATAATGGAACGAAACAAACTTAAAAGAATTGTCATATTGAAGAAAAATTAAAAGCCATTAGGAGAATTCATGCAGGAGAGACAATAATTAAAATTGTTGCACGAGATATTATGGAGTAGGTGAGGTAACAGAGATTGGAGATATTTGTAACATAATTGGAGATTGGAACAGAAACCGCTCTAAAATAGAAGAATGGTGTATAAAACAAGCCTCTTGGTCTTCAAGAAGAAAATCAATGAAAAAAGGCGACTATGAAAAAGTTAACGAAGCTTTATTCACTTGGTTTACTCAGCAAAGATCAAAAGGTGTGCCTCTGTCAAGTCCCATTTTGCAGCAGAAAGCAATAATGATTAGTAAGCAACTTCCAGAAACAGATAGGTTTACCGGCAGTTCTGGATGGATGGCTTGACCGCTGGAAAAAACGGTACGGTGTACGATAACTGACTATATGTGGAGAAAAACTTTCTGCTGATGTGTCATCAATTGAAAAATTTAAACAGGACTTTAAAAAGCTAATCAAACATTGTGGGTATACATGTGATCAAATTTATAACTGTGACGAAAGTGGTTTGAATTATAAAATGCTTCCATCAAAAACATTGGCATCTCGACAGGAAAAATCAGCTCCTGGACACAAAAGAAGTAAGGAAAGATTAACCATGGCATGTTAACCGGGTGCCCGGTGGCGTAGAGATACAGGCTCTCGTCTACCAATCTGAAGGTAGTGGGTTCGATTCCCACACCCGGCATTTCATCAGCCGACTATTTTTATTAAAATAAAAATAGTTTGGGTACCTAGGTCGACTCAGCCTTAAATGAGTACTTGGGATTCACAATCCTGAGGTAATAATAGGCGGTTGAAGCGTAGTGCTAGCCACATTACCTTTCTTGTATACTGAACGGCTCTAGTATGGCAAGCTGTACCTTGCTACTCCCAAGGCGTTAAACGCTATATACGGGAGCTAATATTATTATTATGTTCCAATGCATCTGGTAAGCACAAAATTCCACTTATGGTGATTGGCAAGTCTGCACATCCAAGAGCGTTAAAAGACATCTCACTCAAAGCCCTACCAGTTTATTACAAAAGTCAGAAGAGTGCATGGATGGATGCGACGTTATTTACTAACTGGTTTAAAGAAGAATTCGTACCATCTGTGACTAAATTTTCGAAGAGAAACGGCCCCCCTGTTAAATCAATTTTGTTAAAGGACAATGCTCCCTCTCACCCTGGAGAAGGACTCCACGTGGGCGAAATTCTTGTAAAATTTTTTCCTCCAATTGTAACCAGCATAATGCAACCAATGCATCAGGGCGTCCTCGAAAACAAAAAAAATTATATGCGTTTATATCTTGAACATCTACTAGAATGCATATAAAAAGAAGAGGATATTATCACTGGGATAAGAAAAATTACACTAAAAAATGTTATTTACCGGGAAAGCCAAGCTTGGGATTCTGTACGCGGTTCCACTATTCAAAAATCTTGGTCGAAAGTTATTGATATTGAGGACTATAATGACAGTGAAGGTGATATTCCATTAAGTATTCCATTAAATGAATTGGCTTTGAAATGGAAAAGCCGTGGAGAACTGTCCTGTACAAATTTATACAGAAGAAGAATAAAGTTTATTAGAATTAATGCAAAACTTAAAAAGTTGCGAAAATGTGACAAGACAAGACGTTGATGAATGGGTTACAGCAGATGATTTAGAAGAAGAAATGTATATTGAAGAAATAGCGAACGCCTTTCGGGAAACCGAAAAATCAGATAACGATAACTATGACGAAGAGGTGGATGAACAGCCTTCCACTAAGATTACCCATCAAGAAGGTTTTGCTTCTCTGGAAACAGCTCTAAGGTATATCGAACAAAAATCAGATGTCACCCCAGCGGATTTGCTTCTTCTTAACAGGTGGAGAAACATGGCAGCGAGAAAAAGAAGATGCAATATAAAACAGCAGCGCATAGATACTTATTTCACTGTTTTATAATGTAGATAGTATCTACATATGTAGGTACTTATGTAATGTTAATAAACTGTTTAAAGTATGTATTGGTGCTTATTTTTTAATAAATTCGGATTATCCGAGTTTTCAGTTATCCGAGGAGGGTGTCCCCCACGTTACCTCGGATAACTGGGGTTTTACTGTATTAGCGAAATGATTAAATGTACAGGAATTATAAATAAATTAAATTTAAATTCTTATGATTTCACTAATAGTAAAATCGACACATCATATCCTTTAAACGCAAATATCTTGAAAACCGTTCATCATTTCGCACTAAACCAAGGGTAACTTTATTGCGTAAAAAAGTCCTAACTTCTTATATCATTTGTTGAAATTATTTTTTCTATAAAGGTAAAAGAAGTACTATCAGTAATACTCCCTGCCCCAATGGAAAGTACCCTTTTAGGGCTGTTACGGAATTTTACACTATCGCCATTCGCTCCGGCATTAAAATGTGTGTAAGAATACCCAATTTAAAAAAAAACGGTTTACCAATGTTCTTAAAAATAAACAAAATAGGTTGCACATCATAATACGACCACCAGCAAACGCCATAAGACGACGCATGGTGTCATTGTGACGTGCAACGAAAGTTGTTTTACTTTCCCTTTATATTATTTCTATTTAACCTTTCGAGGGCTGTAATTTATTTGGGAAGCATTTTAGGGCATATGTTCTTTTATATGGACTTTTTGTTTTATTCAAATTATATACTTTATTCATTAAAATCATCCACCGAAGTTAGATACACTATTTTTTTGACACCCTGTATAATTTTTTTAAATAATAATAAGCCTGTTTTTAGTATTAAAAATGAAAACAAAAGGATTTTCACCAGAAATTATAAACCTATGTGAAAAAATTGACAAAATGTATCTAGAATTACTTGAAGACGTTTCACAGTATTTATATGGCGTGGAATTGAAGGATCTGTCAAGCATACCATACTTAATAAACGATTTCAAGTTTAAAAGAAAATATTCTGACAAAGAGAAATTGGAAAATCACTTAAGAATTGAATGTACAAAGACAACAACTGAGTAAGTAAAATGTTTCTATCATTATTAAAGTTTACTAATAATATTTATTATAGTATTTCAAGATTTGTTGAAGAATGTCTTTCAAGTGAGACAAATGAAAATTTAGTAACAAAATCAATATTTGCTGCTAGATTTTTACAGGCATGTTGTAGCCTGTGTAGTAATTTTAAAAAATGTTGTGAATATAATAATGTAGCTACAGATTGGGTAAAAGTCTGTGATAATTTTACAAAAACCAGTCATAAGTTATGGATAAACTGGATTAACATTTGTGTAAAAGAAAGTGAAACTTTAATAAAATTATTAAATAATACTAGTCCAAGGAGTATGATTGAAAATTTATCAGTAAGTTTTAGTGGAAATAACATAATAATGTAAATTTAAAATTTTTATTATAATACAGAGATGGGATGATATAGAAATTCAAGAACAAACAGAAGAAAAAGTGTTCAAATCACAAATCAAAATTCCTCTAAAACCAAGTGTACCTTTAACCAATGTTTTGGTAAAACTTAATAAAGACTTGAGTAAAGTTTTATCTCATACTTTACCAAAACCAGCACATGTACAATTCATTGAAACTCATGTTGCATTGATATTGAAGGAATATGAGCAAATTTCGTTACTAAACCTCAACCAAGTTCAAGCCTTACAGTCCTTGTTAGATGTAAGGTTTCTTGCCACACTCTGCATTCCAAGGGAAAATACTGAACTTGTCACTTTCGGCCAAAATATCTGTGATACATTGAGAAGTAAAATAGATCCATTTGATTTAGATGTATTTTATTCACATTTGCAAAATAATATCAAGAAATCTATTATTCAATCACAGGTAAAGTTTAATAACGTGCACAATATTTTTACTTTATTTTTTTAAATGAATATTAGTTACAGAAGTACTTAACCATACAGAATCAACACGGGCAATTTTTTAGTGATAGTAGATTTTAAGCGAGTTTATTTATGGACATATTCATATGGATGCCATATTTTTAGGCTATAATTTTAATGATATCGGTTGTCGAACTTTGATTAGTAGGGGCTTAATATCAAGCATGAATGAATATACATACAGGCTGAATATACATACAGGTTGTTAATTTGTTTATTACTCGCGGCAAGAGCTTTATGGTTGAAATATGACAACCTCGGCCCGCTCGTCGGGACCTCGGGACGACGCGCGACGGGACGAGTCGGCAGCTTAGCTTAGTACTCATTTGGAATGTAGGCAGTGTTGCCATTCTGTTCCCCAATAAGTAACCGTCCAGTTAACAATCTGTATAAAATTTTATCAAAATCAGTCAAGCCGTTTCAGAGGAGTATGGTAACAAAAACTTGAACACGAGAATTTTATATATTAGATGTAAAAGGACAGAGGTTTATATACCCATCCTTGGTTAATATTTCCGCTTTAATCCTTTCTAATCATCTTTATAATTTATTTTAAATTGTATTTTTTGTGAAATTTAATGTCAATAAATTTCAACGTCAACAAAGTGAATAAATGTCGCTTCTGTATAGCTAAGGTACTCCGAGACTATATTAATATCTAATATTGTTTATATTTTTAGACTTTATTTGGATGTCTTCTGCCATCTAGCAGCCAGCTAATTAACCTTGGCGCCTATACCAAAGGTAAAGAATCGGAAGTAAGTCCGTCATTAATGGCCTTAAGCACGCCATCTACAAGCACCTGGTTCCCATTGCTGCCCATTACAGTGCCATCCCAAAAATTGCCAGAAAGTTTAACATCTAAACCCAGTCCTAAGGTGAATACCTATATATTTCTGATATCCATATATTTTTATTAAAATTTTATTACAATGATTTTATCACAGAGGTTCGTCATTGTGGATGATAATTAAATCAATATAAATGATGATCTTTTTATACGGTGTATCAAGAAAGGTAATAGTAGTTCAAATGTCTCGCTATATTCTAACATAAAATTTGTGTTTTTTTTTGTTTGAACTGGCGTAAAGAAGCATACTAATATTTTATTAATTTCTTTAAATATTTGTATATGTTACAGTGAAAGTCGGAAATTGAGTGATTGTTAACATTCACTAGGAAATGCTAACAATTACGCACTGGACCAGTGAATGTCGTATTTTAAAGAAATTTGTCGACTTTTACTAATAGTTTCTAACATTCACTAGTGAAAGTAACATTTACTAAAGGTTGCCAGTAAAAGTTATTCTATTGTGCAGGGTGAGAGTGGTGAGGAAGAGTTGGTGAAAGTTAGAACAAATATTTTTTAAGAATACTTACTGGATCACCTCAATATTCAAGCTGATCCACATATCTTTAAATTACAATTTACATATTACATATATTATACATAATTTACATATAAAATGAAAAACAAGCACTATTACATTTTTGCGAGGACCTATTTTGCATTAATTTTTCACAGAAAGTTTCCTCCATTTAGGGAAAATATCGCACAGCACTTTTTACGACGATACTTAACAAAACAATTATACATAACCACAAAAAAAGCGAATTTACGCCAGATGTCTGTCAACGTTGTCACTGTTTAACCCAATTTAACGTTATCCTTATGTTGCATATTATTCTACTTATCCTTATTTATCCTTATATTTTACAACGCGTGGCAACCGCGCAAACTGAATTCCAAACTCACTGCAATTTTATCCTCCAGGGAATGCTAGCATTCACTAGTAAAAGTTGGTTTCAAAGATAGCTGTTGAACTTTTACTGGCGTAGTCTTAGGCAAATCAGTGAATGTCAGCTTTTACTATAGTAATTGATAACAACACTGATTTCCGACTTTTACTGTAACATATACATAAATTACAGTGAAAAAAAAAGTGGTATAAATTAAAGTATAATTGGCTGAAACATCTAGAATAATAAAATACCTTATTGTAGTATGTTCAGTGGAAGACTATTAAAATAAGAATTATATGTCATTTAATTTCGAACGTACTCTATTTTTTCATTTGTTAGATGTTCATATTTATACAGGGTGTCCCAGAAATAAGTGCAAGTATTTTAAGGGGTGGTAGATCTCGATAAAAGAAACATATTTTCTCTGTATCGTTTTTCAAATAAGCCCAAAATAACGGAGTTAATTTTACTTGAAAATTTCCAAAAAAAAATATTTTTTGTCATACGCTCCCAAAAACAGCTATTTTACGGACTCATTTCAGTCCGTAAAATGTTTCTTTTTCGGCCTAGGCCGTAAAGGTCGTCATGGCAACCTTTATGGACTAAAATGTCTAAATTCGTTATTTGGTTGTTTTATTTTGTCATTCGAAATTTGTCACAAAATCACATAATAGCTATTTATGTAACTAGTTTTTTTGACTAAAAGCTTTCCAAAAAATTTTTTCAAAAAATTCTGAATTTTCAAAATTTTTTTTCGCGAAAAAAAACTCATAGGCCTGTTTCTGGGGTTGAACTATACTACCAGTTAAAATACTTGCACTTATTTCTGGGACACGCTGTATATTCCCTCGCTGGATATACCTTACTTATATGTACAACTTTCTTTCGCTGCTATCAATTTAAGTAAAGAACACTTTGTAGGTCATACTAATAATTAATTATCCATTCATAGCTGTTTTCCAGTAAATTTTAACATGTTATTGATTATATTGTATTTAATTATAATTATATAAAGTATGTCCCCAGATTGCCTTTACAAGGGGAAAACTATTTTATTATTGACATTTTGAGAAAAATGCATTCGTCATAAAAATATTTGCTTTTTCTGAAATGGTTAATCCCGTTTATACTTTTTCAAATATCCATACCGTTTAAGAGAAAATTAAGAAAAACACGAAAATGTATTTGAATTTTTCTCCCAAAAAAATAAAAGGCTATGGTAATATAATTTCGATTTCATTCTTTGATAGATCGCATAAATAAAGGAAATAAAATTTGATTTGAATGCCCATCAAAATACTCGTATATAATTGTTTTGGGTCGCGACCGTTGTACGCGATCGACGCTGCTATAGCGGTTGCTAACATGTTGCTAAGAACAACCGCAGAACAACCGCAAACAAAAAGAGAAATAATTTTCTGTTGTCAAAGTCAGAATCTTCAAAAATTATAAAATCTTTCAAAATTTAAACCGCTCTCATTGAAAATATACCGAAAAGTGTTTAAAGCGTCCATTTTCAAAGTAATTATTGCTATCTTGTGAGTTTAAATTAAATTTTATTTACTCAAACCCGAGATAATCGTGAGAAAGTGGCATTAAAAACTTAAAAAGCTGTGCTGTGAACTGCAAAAACCATCGTGGATCAACGCCGTTTCCAATGTTTCATAGGTACCGTATGATCGAGAAAAAACGGCGTCAGCGATGGCTATGGAATGAAGATCGCTGTCAATTTATATGTAAATTTATATGGGAAATGTCATCGATGTTCATTTCCCAGCCAACTGGGCGCCGTTTTTTTTTCGATCATACGGTATTTCATACATGTCCTTATATAAAATAAAGTTTCTTGTATGCAACACACTGTATTGATACATATGATGATAGATCGTTATAATAAATTTTGATTAACGTCATATTTTTTTGTTAAAGTATCACATTTTCCGATAACTATTATCGCCCTTTCCTCTGAAACGGTATGGAAATTTGGAAAAGTATAAACGGGATTAACATGAAAAGAATGCATTTTTCTCAAAATGTCAATACTAAAATTTTTCCTCTTGTAAAGACAATCCGGGGAGATACTGTAGATATTTGTCTGATCACAGCTTCTAAATGATCTACTTTTTAGGAAAAAGACTCAAAACAAAAAAAGTCAACACCAAAAAGATCGCAAGATGCCACATCCGTTGTGCGTCAAGGAGCAGCTTCCTTATTTGGTAATTTAACTACAGATTGGTTTTCGTAACACCTACTGTATATATCTGTTACTGGTTATATTTTTTGAATTGTCTATATCCCTTTAAGAATGACGTATATTTGTAAATATAATGTTTATTAAATAATTAAGTGTACAAAGTTTTATACATTGTACAGGTCAGTATTTATTACACAAATTTCAAATAATTATGTTATATTTATTATTAAATAAATAGTTATATATTAAGAAGATATTTTAATTAAAAAAAACTATCTTGAGGGATTTTTTAAAAAAAATAGGACGTCAGTAATTCCGGAAATACTACTTTTATCATTTCAAAAGTTAGGTTATAATAAAAGACTTTTCAATATGTATATAATTTATTATCACAGGCATAGTTATATACAAATCTCTATACTAGACAAAAATGATCCTAAACAATACTTTGTTCTACAGAAACAAATATAAATATATGTTAAGAAAATACAGTTAAACTTTGATTATATTATTATTATAACTTTTATTTTAACGAGTGAACTGAAGCAAATTGCAGAAATCTATTTACATCTACATGTTGACATAGGTATTAATATCAGAACTTTTAAAACTAGTAGCTAGTACTAATAAAATGTCTAATTTTATTATAACGCAAAAATATTTAACGCAATAATATACAAACTATTGTATATTATAAATGAAGGAATGGATTTTATCAACGGCGACGGCACACAAACGGCGCGGACGCTGCCTTAACCTATTATCCCATAATATGCAAAAATACTGCTATATTTTGATCTACCGTTCATACAAAGAGACGCGCCGCGAAGTTTGGTTTTTATGAAGATTAGAATAGGATCAAATGACCGCGTGTATGTGTCGAGACAATAATTGTCGACAGATATATCGACAAATTTCGACAAGACATCATTTGCCGAATGAACGTTTAGGCTGGATTGTCGAAACGAAGTCAAGTCGACAAAAGACGCTGAGTGTGTACGGGGTCTTATACAGTAATGAGATACTAATATAAATCTAAATTGTATATAATACAAAGTAATGTTACAGTACGTCTATCCGTCCTGTAGCTACGGGGCATCCGTACGGGGGGAAATAATATTCTTTCGATGTTTCTCGTAAAAAATTAGACGACGGGTCCCATCAATAAAAATTCGACAAATTTGCCAGTAGCCAATGAAATGAGTGGGCGGAGTGTTTTGCGGTGACATACTCGTCAAGCCCACGTGAACCCTCTCTAGTTTCTATTTAGATAGCGATTTATAAAATATATTGCTATTTATTTAAATGTTTTTTGTACACATTCCTTTCATAGACACAGATCCAGTAGACGTACTTTACCTACACAGAGTTCTACCAAATGGAAATATTCTAAATTTTATTTGTTTTCTTAAAAACAAATTTAAACCGAAAAAAAAACAACCTTGTGAAACAGAAATTAATGCAAAAAATAGAATGAGCCAATCAGTGGCGCTGTACAGGGTGTACAGTACTCCGTTATTAGTGAAGATAGATGGGTGCGATTTGCACAAACCTATCCCACTTTTTTGTTAAACGGGAGATGCAGTAAACAAAACGTTTATAGCTCTCTTCGTTTCTGAGCTACAGGGTCTTTTTGAATATTTTGTAATTTGGGACACTCCCCGTATCTCTGTTATTGTGAAAGGTATCGAGAAGTTTATTGTAGAATTAAGACTGTTTATTGTAGAACTTTTTACGTAGAATCCAGTGGCGTCGTCTGTTTACGAAAAGTTACTACTGAAGTTATATTTTCTAAAACGGGACACGCTATCAGAATGTCCCATGGGATCACCAAATGATTAACATCAAACTCGAAAATATACATACAAAAAATAAATTAAATACACAATCATATTAAAGAAAATAAATGTTACCAAACTTTTAACAAAATTTTTCAAAAATGTCAATAATCTTTTCAATAGAAACAAAATAATACCGTTACCAATTAGACTGTAATTATTCAGAAAACCTGTGACTAAGCCGTCTTATATTTGGAAACAGTTAATTTACGAGAAAAACGTCAACATAGACACGCGTACATACCTTTGTTCTAGTTACATTATATATAAAACGCATTATACACAAATAATACTAAAACACCTCTTTGTTTAAGTGAGATGAGTCATTTTAATGTTCTACAGTTTTTATGAGGTTTTCCCAATTCAATTCAAAGCAAATAATCATAGGTACGGTAATTTAAGTACAGCAGAAAAATAAATATAATTTTCATTTAGACACATTAACTTGGAAAAAAGGTATAAATGATAATATACGTTCAATGGTGTTTTGCGTGATGTCTACGTAAGGGACAATATACAGGGCGTCTTGAATTATGTGGACAAGTCCATTTTAGGGTTCTCTCGGAGTGTACTATTCTTAAATAAAGTTAAAAATAACAAAAATAGAAAATACATATATTTTTATATTCATGAAATAACTGATACTGTTTTAATTATTTGGTCCACATTATTCGCGATATCCTCTATATCATTATTTGTGTAGATTTTTTATCGATATTTTTCAACTAATCCAAAAATTTGTTGTGTGAGTTGAGGAACCAAAAACCGATTAAAATCGAATACTATATTATCACAAAAAATATAATGTGATGTCGGATTTTAAAAACAGAATTATGTACATTACACAGTCTGTGACTGTCACAGGAAATGTTACAAATCTAGGATACATAACAATAAAATATATATGAATTTATGTTCAATAATATCTAGAACACTTTTCAAAATACAATATATTATTTAATACGGATTATTTTTGCATTAATAAAATATATAGCTAGATTTTTCTGCAATCTTAAAACTGCTAATGAAATTCAAAATATTGCTAAAGAAAAATACTTATTCACATACTGATCAGTAGTTATCAAAATATATAGAATTTTTTTATTAAATACTAAAAAGAAAATGAAATGGCTATATTATCTACATTATTCTGAACTAAGCCGTATACAATAAATTATTATTTTTAAAGGCTAGTTGTACAAGACCTGGAATTCATTGATTCAGAATTCTGAAATTCAAAGGTTTAAGAAATATCTAAACATAAACCAAAAAATATTAGATTTTCTAAGATTTATAAAGGGCTGTACTTTTTTACACTTAATACTTTTTATTTCAAGAGTTTTTCATCTGCTCGTATTTTAGTATTAATTGGACATATTTGTGATATTGGGTTCTTTTTGAGTCATACACATTTCTAACTATTTCTTTTAATATCTGACATTCACTTAACTATTTATAATTAAAAAACGAGATCATATTATCTTCATACCCAAGACAATACTGTTGTAGTTGATTAGTAATTCTATACGTAAAGAAAAATTTGTTCATGTCAAAATTATGCTGAAAATTGCACATCTGGATACCAATACTTATCTTAAAAAAGAATGGCGGTAGGTACATTATTAATATTTAATAGGAATATTTTATAGAAATATGACCGTAGTTCAAATACATTATCTGCATATTTTTTTACCTTTTTAAGGTAGTTGGGATAGGATGACAAAAACCACCCCTATTATTATGTTAAATTAATTTTGAAAAAACGCTTACCCGACAAATTGGGGGAAAATGAAAAGATTCTAAATATACTAAGCTATCAAAATGTATTTTTCCAGGTCGTTGAAGAAATTTAGTGTTTAGTTGCCAAGAATAATTCGGGTGGTCTATTTCAACCAGGGTTGGAAAAAATCATGATTTTAAAAAAAAAAATAAAAAAAAAGATTTTTTTGATTTAAATCAGATTTTTATGATTTTAATTCAAATCAATATTTAAATCTGATTTCCAAATGACTAGAACTTATTTCCAATTAAAGTCCTATCCTAAATGGCTAAATCTTTATAACTCTGCCCAATACCGATAACATTAACAAATCTACGGCGCGTGTAATTTTTCCACATCGGTCACTAATTTATTCTACAAAAAAAGTCGCTAACTTCAGATCAAAAGGATTTTTTTTCAAACATCTCAAAAATATTAACTTTTGTCATTTTAACGCCTAGGCATAAAAGAAAAGCACTGTTACGCCTAAGCACAAAAGTACAAAAATATACTATTAAACTGATATTAAATGTAAAATTCAAGGAGTGTACAAAATTGTTGCTTGATTACTGTTCATATTATTTGCAATGTTTGAAATTGATTAGAAAATTATTTGTAATGTTTTAAATAAATAGTATGTTCTATTCGGAGTAAAAATGTAATTTTTGTGCCTCCCTGTAACGTTGGAAGGGTCCTTCACAGGTACAGCATCGTCAAAAAAGTATAATTTTTACTCCTAATAAAACAATACACTATTGTTCGGAAATAGTCAAGTCGAAAATGAAATTAGTATGTATTATATCTAATGCCAAAGTATAAAGTACTTACTGCAGATCAAAATGTCGGTAAGAATTTGGAAACCATTCAACCGCTTCAAAAAAAATCAACATTTTTTGTGACAACGATTATAGATTCTCGGTAATAAAAATTGTCTCTATATCAGAAGAACCTATATAGTTCTGCACTAGACTTTGCGAATGATATGTATTCGAACAGCGAATTCTTGTCACTTATACATAAATTTTAAAATAAATCCCTGTGTTTAGCAGTCTAATGGATTCACACGAAATTACTTCAAAAATCGGTCCAACATTGATGAATAGATATTTTTATATATTTTTATAACATTTACAATTATTTTTCGATTTATTATCTGTTATATCTGTTATAGAAATATTTTTTCTAGTTTTCTAAGACACATTTTTATAACTTTTACAGTTATTTTTTGATTTAATATAAAGTTTCAATATAAATATTTTTTTGATTTAAATCACATGATTAAAATTTAAAAAATCACTTGATTTAAATCACGATTTAAATCATGATTTAAATCATTTGATTTAAATCATGCCAACCCTGATTTCAACCCATTCCGCTCATTTTAAAATAGGTGAAAAAATATCCAGATAGTGTGTTTTCGTAGTAGTAATATACCACATATATTTCAATATTAAATTGCTTTATGTTTTTAAACAAAAATTAAAAAAAAATATTTTTCGCCATCTTGTATCGCAATATGTACCTAATGGTTGACTTCTGGCCCAACATGTTTATAATAAACCACCAATCTTTATTTTTAACAGGGCACCGCCTCTTAAACGTGTTCGTACTTGTTTTGAAACACCCTGTATAACTAATAATATTTAAAATATATATAAATAAGTCAAAACTAGGAAACTATCACGAGAAGTAATAAAAAATAGGAGGAAAAATAGTTATTTTAAATATATGCTGCCACAGAAAGTCTGTCTGTCATATATGACGTCACGTCAGTATTTTGGTTGTATGTACCTATCTGACCTCCCTCAGAACCCGAATATCCACAAATGGCGGAATTATTTAGACAAAAAAAAACAAGTCACTAGAGATTTTCATCTGGAAAATCCGAGAAAATCGATGAGTCGATCGTCCCAATGCTGCACTGCTTGATACCACCGACGCCTAGTCGGTGGCACTTCATCGTTTTTTGGAGCCGTATCTTTTGTGTTCATATATTCTTCACCCCTGATGCAAAAGTAGCTCTTGATAGGACCCCTGCACATTGGACATCTTTCCAACTTGTTGAAACAACTGGCACAGATACAGGTGTGTCTATAAGGCATAAATATAATTATTTCTAAAAACAAACAGCTCGTCAAATATAGCATGATATTTAAAATTTTAGCCACCGACGCAAATGACAGTATTAGCATTTTAAATTTGAATCTTGAGTGCCTAATGTCATCAATGCCTCAATCTAGTGTAAATAAAAATAAAAAAAAATAGTTGAATTTTCATAAAAGTTGGAAATCCCAAAAATCTAAACGCGTTCTATGATAATATAATTTTGTTTTCATTCTTTGGTAGATGGATATAATTTATTCGGATTAACGTCCAATATCTATCTTAAAATATTAAAGAGGTACAAAATGTATAACCATAATGTAAACCGTTTCCGTAACATTGTAATCCGTAACATAATAAAACAGCAAAAAATATGACATTAATCAAAATTAATAATAACCATTTATCAAATGAAAACCTAAAAATGATATTACTATCATAGAAAGGCGTTTTATTTTAATAATAAAAAAAGTGTTTCCTCTTGCAATGGCGATCCAGGGACATACTGTATACAGGGTCCGCTATTAGTGCGTCGGGCATCTAGCTCCATAATACAAAAGTTAGGAACCTTGTTATGTGCAAACCTAAAGTGTATATTAGAATGTATTTCAGAAAAATATTTAACTTCTTCAGGAAGGCTAAAAAAAGTGAGTTTTTTATTGGGATAATTTTTTTAAAATAGAACACCGTGTATATAATTGCATTATTGGCTTCCTTTTTGATCACTTTACATAATCCTATGATTTTATTAAACATGTTTTGATAGTTTCGAAGATATTAGTAAATGAATAAAAAAAATGTTCATCCTTTTTTTAAAAGATTATTAAATATACAAGAAATGTCCCGAAATTAAAACTATATTAGGTATTTACCATAGTTGGTCTTAGTACTTGTTTTGCGATAAATATCGTAACCTTAAACCATACGGGTTGTTCAAAATTCTATGCCAAACTTTGTAAAATATAAGATAATTTATCTTCGTTTTTTTTTCAACTGGAACACCCTGTATATTATTTCTTTGTTAGAAGGAGGATTAAACAATGAACATTTTTTGTATTTCAAAATTTTTAGCAGTTTTGCAAATTTTCGCGGTTTTATTACCATTATGGATCTTTCAACGGTAAAATACTAGACAAAAAGCATTAGGTGGCTTTGAAAAAAAAATACTGTTGAAAACCTCATATTATGTAATACCGTATGATCGAATAAAAACGGCGTCAGCGATGGCTATGAAATGAAGATCGCTGTCTTTTTATATGTAAATTTATATGGGAAAATGTCATCGATCGTCATTTCCCAGCCAACTGGACGCCGTTTTTTTTCGATCATACGGTATAATACCACGAATATCCGAAAACCCGTTCAAAATTTTGGCATACTTTAAATACAAAAATGTTTATTTTTTCATTTTCCATCTAGCAGAGAAATAATATACAAGGTTTATACAAATTATTTTATATTTTAGAAAGTGTGGCATACAATTTTGAACACCCTGTATGGTTTAGGATTATGATATTTGTACCAAAGTAAGTACAGACCCACTACAGTAAATACCTAATATAGTTTTGAAGAAGACATTTCTTGTATTTTTAATATTTTTTTTAAAAAGGCTGAAAAAAATATGTTTTCTTATTTATTTATTAATATCTTTGAAACTATCAAAATATATTTAATAATATCTTAGGATTACGTAAAATGATCAAAGAAGCCAAAAATGCAATAATATACAGGGTGTCATTTAAAAAAAATCATCCCGACCCGCTGACACTTTTTTGAGCCACCCTGTAGAAGTTAAAATATTTCCCTGAATCCTAATACATAGTTTGGGTTTGCACTTAAACAAAATTCCTAACTTTTTTTATTATAGAAGCTACAGATGCCCGACACACTGTTGCCGGACCCTGTACTCTAAATGAAATTCTATGCAACTAATTTTAAAATCGCCTAGATCCAAGAAAATTTCATATTTATAATTTTCAAATTTTTATATTTAAAATAGTAGTAACGTTTTAAGAAATAGTTCTTTCTAACCTGCAAGGCAAGAGTGCTCTGGATAGGGGATAAGTCTGACACACCACGCACAGCTGCTCCCCCGAACTGTTCCAAAATGTGGAATCTTCATTATTCGGACAAAAGGAACCTACGGAACTGGGTCCTCCTTCCACAGGCTCTGCGACGGCGAGCGGCAGCTGACCTTCATAGTTGCCTGAATTTCCTGTAGCCAAATACAGTTGCTGCAACAAAGACTCAAAAATACAAAATCTGTTTTATATTGACGTACGTATCTTAGATTTAAAATGTTTGTTACCGAGATGTAAAATGCGGTTTGGATGGTCACCTTGATAACTTCCTCAATTAACAAGAGATTTTATTAGGAATTCCGGAATTATAAATTTAGGTTTCAAGAAAATCACTGACAGGTATCAATGAAAAACAATTTTTGTGTACTGTTTTTATGAGATAGAGGAAGGAACAAATAATAATTAAATAAAATAAAAATAATAAAATAATGTGCTTAAATAAATGGAAGTGGTTTTAACTGGTAGAACATTTCGACCATACGCCTATGAGGATTTATTGCAAATAAAATTGTTGAAAATATTGCATTTTTCTTCATATTTTCAGGAACAAAAAAGGCACTACTTTTTCAAGGCATGTTTATTCTCCTGGAACTTCATGGCGATGGCGGTGCGTATCGAAGCCTAGCAATGCTGATACCTCCTACCTCCTACACTCTGCTTATTAAATTTGTATATTTATAAGTTTACAGTATACAGGGTGGTCTAAATTGTATTAGAGAAACTTCGGCAGAATATTTTGCAGTTAAAAATAAGTAAAAATGTTCATATAAATTTTATGTCCAAAAATGCTTCGTTTCGGAGATACAGGGTATACAAGTTTCATTTTTATATCGGTTTTTACCAAGCAATTTCGGAATTATAGCCAATATTTGGATAAAAATTGATGTGTGGGTGTTTTTTCATATAAGGAATTTGGATTTCAATGCCAATATTGTCAATATGATTTCAACCTTTTTTTTGTAATTTTCGTTTTTTTTTTGGTTTTAATACGAATTTCATTGCCTTGAATGTCCGGATTTTAAAACTGAATGTCAAAGTCAGGGTTCGGTGAAAAGAGCCAACAGAGATTTTTTTTGAAAGCTTTTCTGAGCTAAAGCCGATATTCAAATGAAAATAGGTGCCTGAATGTTTTTTGACATAAGATAAGAAATTTGATTTTGATGTCAGTATGACTCCTACTTGTAGGGGGCGCACATATTTTTTAACTGTTTTGCAGAGGAATAACTTTTCGTTCGTACCTGTATTATACTAGTGAGTACCTATCTATATATATATACAGGGTGGCGCACCTCATTCGCCTCGGTTGATTATAAGAAAACGGAAAGATGTAGAAATAAAATATTTTATGGGTATATGTGGGGAGGCAATGTGCACAATTGAAAATTATTTTCAAATATACAGGGTGTCTCAGAACTAAGATCCATACCAAAGTTATATTTTTTCTTATGGAACACCCGGTATTTTATTTCATTTTTGGATTCTTGGGCCCAAAAAAGGCTTTTATTATAAGGGTTGAATATGTTTAAAATCTTTGGTTTTTGAGATATTTAAAGATATTTGAATATGCATGCTACAAAAGAATTGATTATTAACACCCTGTACATTACTTTATAGAATTAATTCTTGTGCTGAGGTTAAAGGTAAAGAAATAAACTTTACTGAAAAATGTTATTGCTTCCTTAAATTTATACAGGGGTACCAAAAATTGGTGATCTATTTTAAGGATTTATTTCACATAAAAACTTTGTTATTTCAAATGCAACACCCTGTATTTTTTTAAACAAATCGAAACAGATTCAAATACTCTTTCAAACTATATTAAGGATTCCTATACCTATCTATCTCAGATTTTTAATAAAAAGCGATTTTAAATAAAATGGCAATCAAGGTGGCTGGTATCACCATGGCAATTTTCTAGTGACAGTTAGTAACTATTTTCAAAATCGACATTAGTTTATGGACATTATTATTTAAACAGTTTACTAAAATTTACCCACAATAGTTTAATAAGATAATAAGTAAGTATTCTTTATTTTACGAAGAAAAATAAAGCCGTATCTGCTGGCGGAACGAATGGATATGTTACTAGTGATTTTATTTTGTGAGGAAAATTATTTTCTTGGCCTCAAGAGCTTATGCTCAAAGATATCCAGATAGGAATCTTCCTGATAAGTGTTCCTTTGAAAAACTACTTGGCCTATTTCCTATTTCACAGAGTTGGTAGTGTAGTTATAAAAAACCTATTAGGCAGAAACCTGTCGTTGGAAGTGAAGAAATTGAATTTGCCGTAATTGGCTCTTTTATAGAAAATCCATATATCTACAAGTTATCGTAAAATAAAACAAAGAACCACTTCTTCGTTTTTCTTGTTTGAATAATAAATACATATTAATAAATATTATTTATTAAGCTATTGTAGGTAATTTAAATAAAAGTAAACTGGTATAAATTTAAATAAAATCTATAGACTAATTTCGATTTTGAAAATAGTTACTGTCACTAGAAAATTGCCATGGCGATACAAGCCATCTTGATTGCAATTTTAGCCAATCGCTTTTTATTCAAAATCTGAGATAAATAAATACAGTTTGAAAGAGCATTTGAATCTGCTTCGATTTATTTAAAAAAATACAGGGTGTTGCATTTGGAATAACAAAGTTTTTATGTAAAATATATCCTTAAAATAGATCACCAATTGTTGGTACCCCGTATAAATTTAAGGAAGCAATAACATTTTTCAGTAAAGTTTATTTCTTTACCTTTAAACTCAGCACAAGAATTAATTCTGAAAAGTAATGTACAGGGTGTTAATAATCTATTCTCTTCTAACATGCATATTTAAATATCTTTAAATATCTCATAAACCAAAGATTTTAAACATATCTAACCCTTAAAATAAATGCCTTTTTTTGGGTCCAAGAATCCAAAAATGAAATAAAATACCGGATGTTCCATAAGAAAAAATATAATTTTGGTATGGATCTTAGTTCTGTACCCTGTACATTTCAAAATAATTTTAAATTGTGCATATTGCCTCCCCACATATACCCATAAAATATTTTGTTTCTACATCTTTCCGTTTTCGTATAATCAACCAAGGCGAATGAGGTGCGCCACCCTGTATATATAAAAATATACGTTTCCGTCATTTTTTACGTAAAAAGGGTCTCTTGGTAAAAATCGCTACGAGTGGTTCTCAAGATATTTAAAATCTAAATAGTCAATACATACCTACCATAATTGACAAAAATTATACATCACACAAAAAAATAATAGGTACATTGACAAAAATTATACGCTCACACGTTAACTAATATCTATTAGTCTGAACTAATAAATTTAAAATGTTTTTGTAGCAAAGATTCAACAGAGGGTATTTTATTGTATTTTTCTAGAAAAATTTATGATTAGCTGGAAAAAATAAAAAGTTAACACACACAAATTTGTCATTTCAGTCAAATGTCACCAGTCAACATATTAGTCAGCTACATAGTCACCAATAATCCTATACGCTTTTCTTCATTTGAAAAATTCATATTTACAATTTAGTTGCGTCTCGATAAAATATTTTTGTCTGGATATGACAGTTTGGCATCTCTCAGAACAACGACGACGATTTTAGTTGATTCCATAGCTAACTAAGTGAAATTGTTTAAAAAAGAAAAGAATTGGCTGTAACCTTGCTGTAACTCAGTAATTTTTCAAAAAAAACATATTATAGCTTATATCGTTGAAAAGCTTAAAAATGGCGCTTTTTATAAAGCCATAGCCAACTATGATTTCCATTAAAAAAAACAAAATTTATTTTTTTAATGGAATGGAACTTTTTGTCTAAAATAGATTATAATGGAATTAGGAAATATTTTTAAATAGCCGAAATTTGATTTTTTCGAAATATCTATTAAGCTTATTTTTAAATAGCCGAAATTTGATTTTTTCGAAATATCTAGTAAGCTATAAACCTTTTCAAAAATCCTAAAGGCGCATAGGGTTTTCCTCACAAACCTGCAATTCTTTCGCCATTTAACCGACTTTTTAGCTCCAGCAGTTACCAAGATACCCAATGAGAATATCATAGAAAACTCACCCTGGGGCGCTATTCTGTAAAATCGTCGGTATCGGTAAGTTACGACAGCTCTCGATACGTATTTGTATATAGTAAAAATGTGTTAATTGTTGTTGTCATAGTTACCGATCGGTCCTATGGCAGATATCGCAAATTTGTACCGACGAAAATCGGTATCTCTACCGTGCCCTTGTCAACCTCACGGTAGAGATACCGAGAGTCGTCGGTACAAATTTGCGATATCTGTCATAGGGCCGATCGGTAACTATGACAACAACAATCAACACGACGCTCATTGGCCGTACGTACCGATAGCTGTCGGTAACTTGCCGATACCGACGATTGTACAGAATAGCGCCCCTGTATAAAATGACAGCGCTCTTAATTTTATAGCCATCGCTGACACCGTTTTTATTCGATCATACGGTATTAATAGGAACATATTTATATGTATGAATGCATTCAAACCTGTTCTTGTTGCTTTGATTAAAGTAATACACTCGTATCATTAAATTTAATATTGATTAATTGTTTATATTTCTCATCTCAACAGTGCGGATTGATACATTTACTGAACCATGTTATTTAACCTTCACAAGAGGAAATTATATTATTTATTAATTTTTATTAGATGTAGATAATCGTTTTTATTGTTCATAACATTTACCTTTAGACAAGATAACTGACCATTGGCTTGCTTGAGATATTGGCCCAGAATACTCGTGGGCAGCGTACATACTGAATCTTTTATGTGCACAACATTGATGAGAGCCACCTGAAAGATAAAATAAACAAGCATAAGAAATCCAGTAGGAACAAATAGCACAGTACATAGTACCATATAGTACATAATCGATTAGTTACATGAAATCATCGATCTACTTACGGTTTCATCTGGATGGACGTTTTCATCTATGTCATTACGTATTAGAAAAATTACTAGGGGATAACAAAGTCTAGGAGGCGTTCCTAGGTCTAAACATTTCTGATTGTTGTAGGTCAACGTCATGAGTTGGTCTGGATGGGGCTTCCTCCTGAAACGGTCAATAAGTAATAACAAAAATATTTTTATGCTATATGTCAGACAAATAATATAAAGAAAAACTTACTGTACCGGGTGTCCCAGTAAGAATAGCTCTCGGCTGTATCTTGGCAAGTATTAGCTTACGGCAAAAAATATTTATAACTAAAGGGGCTATGAGAAATTGCTGGAAATTATTTTCAAGTTTGTAAAACGGCCGCAACTGCTATGGAAAATAAGAAAATAGATTTTTTACAGAATTTTGCCTACATAATGGGTACTATAAATAATAGCTTCATAATCTTCAGTAAATTTTGGATTTTTTTTTGTTAGAAGCAT
This sequence comes from Sitophilus oryzae, assembly GCF_002938485.1. Classification (NCBI taxonomy): domain Eukaryota; kingdom Metazoa; phylum Arthropoda; class Insecta; order Coleoptera; family Curculionidae; genus Sitophilus; species Sitophilus oryzae. The sequence continues at coordinate 2,103,238 of NW_022146393.1, forward strand.
TTTGCCATATCTGCTAAAATAAAGTGGTGGGGAAGGTTAGATCTATTTTTATTTAAATGTTAATAACTCCGGACTGGATGATCAGAATCCAACAAACGAGAGCTCGTTTAAAAGAGCGTTTCTTACTCTATATTATACCACAATATTAATAAGGTTTTGAACGTAGACGCTAGGGGGCGCTTTCTTACAATTTAACAAACATGGCGCGTTTTTTCAAAAAAATTAAATACGATAGTATGTGCTATTTTAGCTGGTAGTAAAGAGTAGTAAAAGCTTAAAAAGTCAGCGAAAACCGCATCTTGATATCTTCTTTCAAACCGAAGATATTAGCAATATTATAATAAATACCAAAAAATAAGCCCTTAATAACCTTATTTTTACAATACAGCATCAGTACCCCCCTTGATTAGGTCCATTAAAAAAAAATAAGATAGAAACAGTTAGTTTATTTTAAAATCGACGAAATACCAGAATACCGTAATACCAGATGTATTAATATCTAATAATTAAGATATTAATAATAGTGAACAAGAAACTATGATTCAGTGAAGTCATGGTAGGCTTTGGAAAAAAGTTGCTTTTCGCGTTATAGTATAAGCGTAGTATAAATTGTTATTAGATCAACATTTTGATAGTCTTAGCAGCGTTTTTTTATCTTTTAAATGCTTTTTCAAAATGCCTTTATTATTTGAAGTAGTTGAAGTTGGTGGCATTTTGAAAAAGCAATCAAAAGATAAAAAACGCTACTAAGACTATCAAAATGTTGATCTAATAACAATTTGACGTTTATACTATTACGTCAAAAGCAACTTTTTTCCAAAGCCTACCATGACTTCACTGAATCATCGTTTCTTGTTCACTATTATTAATATCTTAATTATTAGATATTAATACATCTGATATTATGATATTCTGGTATATCGTCGATTTAAAAAAAAACTAACTGTTTCTATCTTATTTTTAGGTTAGAATGGGCATAATCAAGAGGGCTACTGATACCGTGTTGTAAAAGTAAGTCTAATATCTTCGGTTTGAAAGAAGATATCAAGATGCGGTTTTCGCTGACTTTTTAAGCTTTTACTACTCTTTACTATGAGCTAAAATTACACATACTATTGCATTTAATTTTTTTTTGAAAAAACGCGCAATTTTTGTTAAATTGTAAGACAACCCAACTAGCATTTATAGTGACAGATACGTAACTGCTACTATCAAAGCCACTACAAAGTGGGCGGTGACCATCGGCGGCTACGTCGTATATTCGTAGCTGCTACGTAACTGCGACCAAAATGGGGAAAGATTTTGAGTAGCCGGGTAGTGTCTCGGGTAGTTTTTGCCACTAAAAGAGTTACTATAATGTGTTACTATAAAGTAGCCTACTGGTGAATGCGACTTATCCGGTACGAAGCTGCCTAGTCGCGGGTTCGTGGCAGCCAAGTGTTATCTACCGACATATGGAACTTTCGTTAAACAGTTGAACTTTATTTGCAGCGACCTCTTCAAGCAATTTCACATTTCATAAAAATAAATGTCATGATGGAAAATAATTATGGAAGCCATTATTATTTTTTCGATATTTACCGTGCGATTTTAACGCCTTTTTGAGGTAAATTCCAGAACGCAATCAACTTTACTGAATAAAATAGTAGGTTTATATAACAAAATTTTCGAGCGCCTCTCAAAATATTTCAAATTATTATATTATTTGCAATAAAAACTCATGTAGTGATTAAGAAATAATAAAAATTTGCTTGAAACCGGGGTCAAACTTTAAAATATTAGTCGACCGTCAGAAATAACAAAATAACTAAGGAAAGAAGCTTTAATCTAGGTATATTTAGCTTAAAAACGCATAATGTTTGAGCCATTTGGCTGTTCGTCTAAAAATTCATGAAAAAAATATGGCCGTTTAATCCGAAAAATACTTTATAGTTCCATATGATTCCACAAAGTACCGGGAACTATAACATATTAGGCCAACCCTACCCGTTTGGACCTTTAAAATCTTCGGGTTGATAAAGTGGCAATTGTAACTACCCAGAAGCGACTTTATAGAAACAATAACTTTTTTGGAACTACATGGTCAACGATTTTTTGGAACCATAAAGTGATTTTTTCCAAGAAAGTTCCCTGCGCCACCAAATTGCCACTTAATTGGAGCTTATGCAGGGCCGTCGGAGGCACTTTTTTATTTATTTATTTTTTTAATTTTTGAAAGTATAGATGCCACATTCTAAAAATATTTAATATTTTTCATAACAGGGTTGAAGTATATTTTTATATCTACCAAAGTTATACTATAACAGACAAAAATAGCTATAGTTACTTTTTGAAAATGCAGTTCTGTACATTTTTTCGCTCATTGGATATGTAAGACTATTCCAATAACACAAAACCATAATCTATGTAATAATAATATATAATAATAATAAATCTATACCGGGTGGTATTTAAAATCTAACAATTTTTAACTATAATTATTCTCTATTTATTTTTAACATAATAAAATAGTCTAAATTGCTTGGTATATCGGATGTTTGTCAGAAGTGGCTCACCCCTATAACTTTTTTATATTCAGAGAAGAAATAACAAGATTTGGTATATTAGTATATGACATAAATTAGGATTGATTGGCATATTCAACTGTTTAGTGTGTGTAAAAAGTGTGTACAACTTTTGATTTTTAAATCGCACCCCTGGTATTTTTTTTAATTTATTGGAAAAATAGATTTGATCGTTTAATGTTTTTCGTGTCTTGTCCTGGCCAGTTAAAAATGCCCAAATCGTATTTTTAATCATATCTCGATTTTTCAAACGGAACGAGGCCGACTCATTAGCATATTTGGAATTTTTTTTTGGAATTTTTTCTTCTTTGGATTATATTGATTCTTTTTCAACTTGGTATTTCGAATCAAATTGTCGTTATGAACCGCATTTTACAATTTCAAATAAACTAAATGCGAATATGTCATCTGATATTTCATTCTATTCAAAGTGCCATTTTCTATCAAATAAAGTAAAAAAATACGGAGGGTGGCATTTAAAAATCAAAAGTTGTAGTAATTTCCGGTAAAAGAGGACGTGATCGAAAACAATTGAATACGTCAATCAATCTTGATTTATGTCATATACTCACGTACCAAATCTCGTTTTTTTATCTGAAAAATTAAAAAAAGTTATAGCAGTGAGCCACTTTTTAGAAACACCCGGTATAGACGGTCAAAATTGCTTGGTAATAGGGTCGAAACTAAATATAATGTTATTTTCCCTGCTAATTGAAATGACACACCCTATAGTTTATAAAAAAATAGAGAATTTGTCATTATAATTAGACTTTGTGAAAATGTGTGTGAAAATTTGCGAAAATGTAGGTGTTCTATGTAAGTATCCTAGTCCCGTATAATCGAAAAAAAAACAGAAATTATGATCGATGACATTCCTCATATAATTTTACATATAAAATTTAATCGATTGTCATTTCTAAGGTAATTTGAGGCCATTTCTTAGGATCATATGGGATGTGTGTATTTATCATTAACCTTTCTATTTTCTATTTTTTAATAAAGATTTTTTTAACTTAATTATTTTTTTATTATATATAATATAAGGGCGGCAATTTAAAAATTTGCACCGGGCGGCCCAAAGTCTAGCGACGGCCCTGGTGGCGACTATACATTCCATTGGTGCCACTATATCGTTCCGCCTTGTCCTTTGAAGTTCCCACTTGGAGACGCGACGGCTAAACAGAATAGGACGCCATTAAATTTTTTAGTAAACATTGATACTGTGCATTACTTGTGCATACTTACTGTGCATTTTTTAGTGTTTCTATATAGTACTAGAATACCTAAATTTCTTTTTATTCACCTTAGGCATTTTACAAAATTTTAATAAAGCTTAAAAGCTAGTAAACAAACACTAAAACAGAGCAGTACACGATGCAGTCTGAGGCATGTACATTTATTAGGGTATATTAAGTTATAGTCACTATAAAGTAGCCGTTTTTGATCCCCGTGACTTTTTAGTGGCAATGGATGAGCGACGGCTACTTTATAGTGACCTAGGAAGGTAGCAGTAACCATTTTGCTACTTTCAATGCTACTATAAATTAGAAGTAACTAGGTGTTGTGGCCGCGACTACCCCGTAACTTAAATTGTTACTATAAAGTAACAAAAACTTAATGGAGGCATTATGGTAGCACTTGTTAGTAACCGCTACTTTGAAAAGTTACTATAAAGTTTTTGGTCTTTTATGGTGTCATATTTGAAGATTCGGGTAGTTCCAGCCACTTCTTTAAATTACATGTTTGCGACTTGCAATCAGGGTGTTTATTTTCCACTTTTATTGTAGGTAGGCACTAACCGGTCACTCTCGAAATATACTTCAAAGTGACTATCCCTTATAGAGTAACATTTTAAGTGGCAGAGTGGGCCCAGGAACTATACTTTAGGGGCAGTGACATTTTAAAAAGGACTGGGAACTATATTTGCTAGTTGGGAACGCCCCCTAGCGTCTACGTTCAAAAGCTTATTATTATTGTTTATATGGTACAGAAACGCTCTTTTAAACGAGCCCTTGCTTGTTGGGTTCCGATCATCCAGTCCAGAGTTATTAATATTCAAATAAAAACAGATCTAACCTTCCCCCACCAGTTTATTTTGGTAGATAGGAGAAAATGGCTCTAACAAAAAATATTCAAAATTTACTGAAGATTATGAAGCTGTTACTTATAGTACACCTTATCTAGGCAAAATTGTGTAAAAACTCCATTTTCTTATTTTTTGTTGCAGTTGCGCCCCCTAGCGGTCGTTCTACAAACTTGAAAATAATTTCCAGCAATTTCCCATAGCCTCTTTAGTTATAAATATTTTTTTCCGCAGCCGCTACGGCTAATACTTTCCGAGATATAGCCGAGAGCTATTCTTAGTGGGACACCCTGTACAAAACGATTGTACCCAAGATATACAGATAAGATGTAAACCGAATAAGGCTAGGTTTCCACTTTACTTATAAAAATGTTATTAACAATAATGGTTTCTTCGCTACGCAATATAGACTATAGTGTCCCAGGAGCGTCTTTACAAGATGAAAAAGTTAGTAGAGGATGGGGCTGCAGGATTATTACGCTCATCATATTTTTAATCAAAACCTAATTTTTTACATATTATATTTATGAATAAAGGAATACACTTTAGGGGTTGCCACGGTTCAAAGTTTTTCCTACTACTTTATACGTTTCGGCAACAATACGTCGGGCATCCATAGCTCCTATAATATTTAATAATTTTAACAGTATTTCAATAATTTTGATTGGCACACTGTCAAAAAAATCAGAGTTTTTTCCTACTACTTTATGCGGGTTCAGCAACAATGCCTCGGGCATCTGTAGCTCATGTAATAAAAAACTTAGGAATTTTGGATAAAGACAAACCTAAAGTATGTATTAAACTAACTTAAAGGATGTATTTCAGGAAAATAATTTCAACTTCTACAGGGTGGCTCAAAAAAGTGTGAGTGTATCGGATCGGTATGATTTTTTTAAATGGAACATCATGTACATTATTGCATTTTTGGCTTCCTTTCTGATGCCTTCATAATCCTAAGATCCAGAAATATTACTAAATAAAAAAATATTTTTCAGTCTTTTTAAAAAAAATAAAAATACAAGAAATGTCCTGAAATCAAAACTATACTACGTATTTAGTATTACTGGTCTGTACTTAATCAGCAATAAATATCGTAATCTTAAACCATACAAGCTGTTCAAAATCCTATGTCAAATTTTCTAAAATATAAAATAATTTTAGTCTTCGTTGTAAAAAAGGTTTAGGTTTGCACTTATCGAAAACTCCTAAGTTTTTATTATAAGAGCTATGCATATGCATGCCCGACATACTGTTGCCAGACCCGTATAAAGTAGTAGGAAAAATTTTGAACCGTTACAACCCCTAAAGTGTATTCCCCTACTCATAAATATACGTAAAATTAGGTTTTGATTAAAAATATGATGAGCGTCATAATCATGCAGCCGAGCCGTATCTTGACTATTATGTGTTATTAACATTTTAAGAAATATTTTGGCTTAAACATTTTTGCTTGCTCTAAAATGGCGAATCCATACCGTTTTTGAGAATAAAAAATATGGTTGATTTTTTCAAGTCGTTTTATCACGTCAATTTTTTCAAGTCGTTTTCAAAAAACGTTTCAATGGTAATATATTTCCTTCTGCGGTATTTTCATATATTTTTTAATTTATCTCTAAAATTGTATAGAAATTTGGAAAAAAAATCCATTTTAGAAGAAACGAACTTTTTATAAAAGGATGCATTTTTTTCAAAATGTTAATAATAAAAAAGTTTTCCCTCTTGTAGGGACGATTCATATTGTATAATAATTGTTTGTTTCTGTTATCAATAATCTATAATAACATAACTCGGAATTTAAAAATCATAGACATCTCAGTTTTCGGCTTTTAAAATCCAATTTGACAACACCACAGTTGTTTATTTAAAAGTTAAAGCCTTTTTTTGATTTCAATTTTCTAATTTTTTTTTGTTTTTTTTTTCTTTTTAAGTTTTTTTGGTTGTTTGTTTACATTTTGGTTCATTGTTTACATTTTTAAGTTTCATCTTATGTATGTGTCTTTTTCTGAAAAATGTGTCCTTGGAAATTTCTATAACTTTTCCAAAATACTACAATTCCTAAATACTATTGATATAAATAGAGGTATGTGATTATTTAAACCATTTTCTGTTTTTATGAACAGCCTGAAACTACGCCAAAAAAGGATCTTAAAAAGGATCTTTAGTAAAATTAAACTGGAAATAAACAAACGGTTTGGCTACATTTTGCTTGTATATGTCGGGTTACAATAATATTGTCATATAGTCATTAGTCATTACTTATGTTATTACTATACTAGGTATTTCTGGCCTTGGGTGCTGCCTTTCGTGTGTACGAAAAGTACGGTCAACACGCTTAGTAAAATAAGATGTACTAAATAAAGACAGAAGAGCAAGTATTTTCCCAAATAAATACTTGGCATTTTTGCTCTCTCCGACTTACTACTCGTAGATTGTCATAGCGATTCGCTCCTATACATGTAGACGCCGACCCAATGTTTCGCTTGCCAGTATGGTATAATAATACATAATACATATCTATTTGTATAACCCATATACCGTGTGATCGAAAAAAAAACGGCGTCAGCGATGGCTATGAAATGAAGATCGCTGTCATTTTATACGTAAAATTTAAAATTAAATGGGGAATATCATCGATGTTCATTTCTAAGCCAACTGGATGCCGTTCTTTTTCAATCATATGGTGGCTATAGCCATAAATTGTGTGTTGTTGTAACAAATTCGACTTTGCGATGAATGCTAAGTAAAAATACTAATATTTCTTACTCTAGTTGGATTCCTAAATACTGATAATAGCCTCTCAAGAAATCACCACCAGCACATGCGTTCTTTATGTCTGCCCAAGGCCTCCACAAAAATATATGAAGTTCTCTGATATTGACACCCCAGTAGGCATGGACTTGATACCTTACTTGACTCGACATGCTGCATTGTAATTCTGAAACAACAAATAGAAAAAAATAATTACTAATTATTTATTGTTAAGCGATGTTGTTAACTATTACTAATAATTAAAAAAAAATGTAATAAAAAATGGGTCCCAAAAAAATTACAAAAAGTCTTGTATAAATAGTTTCTGTAGTTTGGTTTGGTATTTTTCGTCACAAAGAATCTTGGTAATCTCATTTTCATATATCTAAAATTATTGTAGAATAAAAACCAATTGCATCTAATGTTAAAAAGTCCCATAATTTAACAACAGTTACTTTTAATTTGATTAAAATTCAAAACGTACAACAGTAGGTGAATTATATATGATTCGGTTCATAGAAAATAAATAAAAAAGAATGTAATAACGTATGTATGTAGTTAATTGAAGTCTTGTCACGTGTAGCCTTTGATTTGTTATAAGGTCTTGGTAAATGAATAAGTTTTTTTTTTGGAAAAACAAGTTCAAGTACATCCACTGGATATAGGCAGATTCGATATTCGATTTACATATCTATATATCCTGAATATTTAGATCGATTAGGAACGCTAAATATATTAATAAAATTATTAATAAGGCATATTAAGTCTGTCTAGACAACACGAAAGCGATATATCATTAATAAGTATAGTTCTCATCTTGTAACTTTTGCATCGCGTCCACGAAAGCAGTTAAAATTGGTGTTGATTTTTTCATTCATTATTTTTAACATTGAAAATGTTTCTGTTATCCTATATAAGGGAGCCCAAATCGAATTAAAATGCTACATTTGCCACACCATGACGTCATATATACAAGGGTATAGGAAATCTCGGCGCAGCGGCGGCAGTCGGCCAGCGCGCGCAAAAACCATTACATCACTAATTGTTTATTGATATATCTTTATTAGTTTAAAAGCAAAAAATATGGGGTTTGCTTTGATACCTTGTCAAGACATAAGCGAAACTTTTAAATTGTTTCTTTTTTTCATTTAGGCCTTCGTTTTTCGTTAAATGAAAGTTATATTAAAAAAAGGCTATTTTTAAACCAAATTTTCGCATGATTGAAATGAGTTATTCATGTTTAAAGTTTTTTTTGGTCATAAGCGCTAATGGAAATGTTTTTTTGTAAATAATTATAAAAAATTACTCCCTACGAAGACTTTATTGTGTACTGGACCAAAAAATAAGTATTTGTTTTCTCTATACGGTGGTATTAATATATCGATTGTTGATGATAGTGCCCTTTACCCGGTCTAATTTTTGTACTACTTTCGGAATAAGGGTCCCCATATCATGTACTGTACTTCCATCCCTGAAAAATTCAGCTTGTGACACCGAAGTGAGACGTAAAGTCAAAATAAGCTTTAATCTACCTACATCATAGGTAGGTGTAGGTACTCTAGGTATATTCTACCTAGGCAGTAGCTGACAGTAGAAGTAATTTGTTATCCGATAAGTAGTTGTCATTATATAAGTTTAATCATCTTATACCTCCTATAACGGTAGGTTTTGGATTTTTTCCTGATTGGTTTGTTAAACAAAAATATACTGGGCATATAAATGTCTAATACAATACATATTGAATGTACTTATTTTAACCAATGCATTGTTTTGTTTTTATAATCTCACAAATAAGAAATGTTTTATAGTTTTTATTATAAAAAACAGTGATTATACAATTTATTTGCACCCCTTACACTGTTTTCTGTAAGGGGTGTAACCAGGAGTATATTTCGTAACCTCTTACGATATAAGAGGGCACAAAGTGTTTTATTACTTAATGTTTAGATTAAAATTTAATAATATATTTGTACATAAAATAAAATAGACTAGAAAGTCAATTAATTAATATTGACGTATATACTAAATAATTACAATATTTTTTTCTAATTATTTTAGTGTATTTTTAGTCACCTAATTATAAAGGAGAGATATCCAACCATTGCATTATTTTACTCACAAATAAATGTTTTATGGTTTTTACTATAAAACAAGGATTAATTTATTATACACCCCATAACCCAAACACTCCAAGGAGGATATTTCGTAACCCCTTATTTAAAGTGGACAAGCTTTATTAGTCAATGTTTTAATTACCCAGCGTCTTTAATAAAAATCTAATGTAATTTTTCATATAAATGATCTGATATAAAAAGCAAGTTTTATCTAAAAACTTTTTGATTATCTACAAGGAGTAAACCGCTGACAAATGTTTGTATACTAATGCCAAAATAATGCCAAAAATACAAATTAAGTACCAAAATTTCTCATATAATGCCCCACTAATGCCAAGCTGATTCCAATATAATACCACGAATACCACGAATAATATGTAACACATTTGTTTAACGAATTAACCTGTAACAATAGTGGTAGGTACGTGCACAGATTTTGTTCTAGGTAACTTAAAAGTCGTTAAAAAGTCTAATTATATTTAAAGAAGATATAATTCCAACTAATTGCATTATAAGGCCAATAATGCACAAGTAGTACCATTAAAAGTTTAGCGTTTTTAATTTGTGTAACATATTTCTTTAAAAAATTAACCTGTAACAATAGTGGTAGGAACGCGCACGGATTTTTTTGCTAGGTAACTTATTAAGTCGTTAAACAGGCCTATAAAAGCTATAACAACATAGGTAACTAATATTTATAATTTCATTCGAGTTTTAATCTCAAATAATAAATGTTTTTACTGGTGTATTTCTGAAGTGTTCATTATTACAAGTAGATATTCTTCAAGTTATGTGAAGTAATAAGTAATGTTTCCGGTGAGACCGCGTATATGTCACCGGATTCTGGTTAGTATAAAGACTTTTTTCTATAGAAAGAGTTTTTTCTATAGCTTTCTTTCAAAATAAGACTAATTTCTTCTTATTCTTTTAAATATTACAGTGTTTCTTTTTCCTAAATTGTTATACTTAATTTTCGCTTAAAATTAAAAAATCACCAAATGGAGGAAAATATACGTTATTGAATAAAGTTTATACAAATCTTTTTATACCATAACAAAAAAGTAAAAACATGTCATGGCGGAAGATATTCAGGTGGCATTTCACATATTTATCTATTAAAATCAAGATTAAAATAATAAACTTGTGTAACATGTTATACATGAGATAGAAAATTTCAGAATCGATTAATAACGCAATACGCTACGCAGTCAACTTGTTCCTATGCGCGGATGAGCGTATTCAAGACTCTTCCATCGGTCAGGGTAACCTGTTGTCGCGCCGCGGGGTTTCCGTCAACAAGTCGAAAGACTTCTCTAGCAACTTTTTTCCGTCTCCCGCGTTTCGGCGCGTTGCAGTGTGCGTACTCACAAGGGAAATAATTTTGCATTCGAGTCTTTTCAGTTGGCTTTTTGACTAGGAACTAGTGATATGTATCAATGGCAGAATTGTATTTTTAAAGGTAAATTAGGCAAATCGATTTTCATAAAGGAATATGATATTTTTTTTAGTCTTCCCTCACCAGAGACAGATGGACGAAATGCCTTTCTATCAAAGATTTAATATAATTGAGGGGTGTAGAGGCAAAACTGGCAATCTCCACTTTTTAACAAAAGTGACAATCTCCAATTTTTACATTCTAATTACCTAAATATATAAAAAAGATCAGGGTTTTTTTGACTACATAACTAATATACACATCAGAATAAATAAGAATTATCAAAAATATTAGTAATTTGTCTCTTCTGAAAAAATATGATGATACCCGGTGTTTTTTCTTCTAAAACCCTCAATTAAGGAGTGCGTAAAATGTTTCCTTTATATTTTGTAATACTGAAAAAAATGATTTTGTCTTTTATTAAATCTGGAAAAAGATGGTAAAATACTCCAAACTTCTTTCTTTTTTGGTTAATCGTATGAGTCCAAACTTTTCCTCACCCCCTCTTCCTCTTCCTCTGTTAGAAGAGCACAAAAAATACGCTTTCGTCCGTACTTGAACTCATTGCTTTAAAAACTAAACTACAGTAAGTAAAAAACACTTCGACTATAACTAAATAGCGTTGCCGCGTTTCAAAAGCGCGCTATAGTGGGCGCAGTTCCTTCGCAGCCGGAAAAAATTCTCTTCCCAGCGCCGCGCCGCGCAGCGGTCTAGTGGGCGACAACCTTTAGGTAACGACGCCACGCGCCGCCGAAGAGGAATCGGCCAACGTTTGGCTAAACAGGCTGGACACGGTGGACTACGATATTGGCGAGTCTGAATATTTATAAAAATTTGCAAAGTAAAATATGTTGGAAAAATAATTAATCCATACATATATAAAAGCTCAAAGGTTTTTTTTGTTGCATTCATCCCGCCAAAACCGCTTCACCAATCTTGATGATTCTTTTTTTAAATGAAAGGTGTAGATTTGTTATCAAGTATTCTTATAGTGCTTAATGGCTATTTCTTTGTGTAAAACGACTAAATACTAAAACATACCTGAAAAACACCTACACACAATACCTCCAGAAATAAATTATTTGTCATTGTCAGTGGTGTGTCAGTTAGATTATATATTAAGTTTTTAGATATTTTAGGAGTGAATTCATACCTCCAGCTTTAGATACATAAATATTAGCACAAAGGTTCGTTTAAACGACGTTAGTGAATTAGCTACACAAAGCGATTTTAGGAAATTCATCCACTTAGAGAGTAAAATTATGTCGGAACAGTTTGTTGTATGAAAATTCCTTACTATTTGGTCTAGAAGAATGAAATCCTACAAAAAGAATTAGAAGAAATTTTTGAAATTCATCAGCCAAATGGATAAAGTTAGTAAAAATTTATATAAAACTTGGTGACCTCTGGATTATACACATAAAAATTGGCACAAAGATAAAGCGAATTTATGAAATTTATACTTAGGGAGTAGAATAGGGAATGAAAGTTTGCTGTACGAAAATGCAATAGTATAACATTATAAACCAGACAGTATAAAATTTTATACAAGGGTTTATTTAGTGACATCATAACAAAATATATCTTCCTCAATTATCCTTCAAAGAATAAAAAATAACCTATAAAGAGAGTATTAGTGCTCTTAATAAATAATAAAAAGATGAAAAATAAAAAACATCTATGCTCACTAGCTCTCTATAAAGAAGTAAAAAATCATTTAAATCAATGCATGAACGATTCGAGGTGTAACGCGAACGTAGTCGCGGGAAAAAGCTAGTAATTTATTAAATTATTTTATTTAACTGATTAATTTTCATTGAAAAGGAATTTTTGTAATTCGCCACTATATTAGTTAAAAACTAAGAAACTCATATCAAATTTAAGTTTTGCGATTTTGACTTATACTTTTTACAAAATCTGAACATTTAAAAGAAAAAAAGCTTTTGATAATATTTGTGTAGATTGACTGCAAGTTGTATAACATAAATTTCTACGACCGGTCTACCTAGTGGTCTGCAGAATCGCCTTGTGGTGCAAACGTGGGCCTGTTAATCTGTGACGTGACGCACAACAGCCAAGAAAAACAGAAGCGTGGCTAAGAATTTAGTAATTTAAAAAAAAATGTCTTTTAGATACAGTAGTAGGTATTAAAAAGTTTTGTGTTTAAATGGGGTTTGTCTTTAACAGTTAAAAAATTATATCGTAAAGTGTAACTTTCCGTAAGAATTCTTTATCTGTCATCGATCATGATCTGTCATCATGTTAACCTGATGTTTTGTATGTTATTTTGTTTTTTTTGCTTGTTTGTTTTACGGATAGGTGCGATCGCATAATTATTATTGATAATGTTTTATTTAATGTTAACATTACTACTTTTTCAGTGAATCTTTAAATCTGTTGTTTTTTGTTAAGTTCGTTATTTAAACATATGTATGTAATACACTCATATTAACACTAATCATATTTTTACGTTTTTATTCATCATTTTCAATGCCCCCCCGGTTGCATCTTTGTAAAGGACTGTGAATTTTTAAATACATAGAATCCGTCCTACTTTTCACGCTAGAACTGATGTCACTATTTGATCGTACAAAATGAACCTAAAATATTAAAATAATTATTATACAGGGCGGTCCAAATTGTATTCGGGAAACTTCGGCAGCATATTTTGCAGATAAAAATATGTAAAAAAGTTAGTATAAAATGATGTCCCAAAACGCTTCGTTTCAGAAATACAGGGTGTAGAAGTTTCATTATTATTTCTGTTTTTGCCAAATATCTTCTGAACTCTGAACTATAGCCAATATTTGGATAAAAATGATGTCTGGGTGGTTTTTGACATGAGGAATTTGATTTCGATGCCAATATGAATTCAACCTGTAATTTTCGTTTTTTTTTAAATACGAATTTCATTGCTTTGACGTCCTGATTTTAAAACTGAATGTCAAACTCAGGGTTCAGTGAAAAAGCCAACAGAGACGATGATCTGTATTATTGTTCAACATTTCCTAATACCGTATGATCGAATAAAAACGGCATCAGCGATGGCTATGAAATGAAAATCGCTGTCATTTTATATGTAAAATTATATGGGGAATGTCAACGATGTTCATTTTCAAGCCAACTGGACGCCGTTTTTTTTTTGATCATACGGTAGTATGCGATCAATAATGTTATTGCCCGGACAACGACTGACAAAAGTTGATAAAGCAGTAACATTTTCAACAATGAACTTAATTCATGGCCATTTTCGTAAATTATCCGGGCTATGACGATAATATCCGATATGAGACTGGATACTTACGTTATTGGCCAGTATGCCCTGTATGCATCATTGTCCATTAACAGATACATCTGTATAACTATTGATGACGTACCTAGACTCTCTAGCTCATTAGAAATACTATAAGAGTATATTATAGGCATATACGTCAGAGATAAAATAGATACGTGACCTTAATTATTTATAGCTTCAGACGAGACTTCAGATGATAGAGAAAAGTACAGATATACACCAGTCTACATTCAAATGAAGAACCACTGGGAAATGTCATCCGCAGTAATCAGAATTTTAATAATAATTTAATCTAACCTTTTCAAGACTTTATAAACTGTGATATTAAACATAGTTCGCCAAAATTCACATATTTTCTTAAATACGATTGAATATTATCTGAAAAAAACTAAAAGGAGGTAAAAATTTAAAACATAGCTCGTCAAAATATATGATGTGCGAACTTCTGGATACAACGCTCCTGGATACAACGCTTGTTTATGAGTAGAAATACAAAGATGCGTTTTTCACATCACTGTGCTACTTTATGAAACTAAAGATGCTACACGCAGATTTTTTCTAGCCCTTTTAGGTCCTAAAATACGAAGTGATGCATTTTTGGACTCCCCTCCTATATCGGTTATCCTATAATTTATCGAAAAGAAGAAGTTTTTCTACGCCTGGCAAGAAGGACGAACAACAGATGGACCACAAAAATTACAGCATGATACCCACGAGGAATTATGAGACCTAGAAGAAGACCAAACCTGAGATGGGACCATGATATTGGGCAATTAGCAGGGATAACTTGGACCCAACCACAAAAAGAGTATCTAAATATGTGAGGGAGGCTACACCATAATTGGAAATGGCTGAATTAATGAAAATGGTGATGATACAACAGCAGATTAAAAATAAAACAATTGTAACATTATTACACATAACTTAAAATCTTCAGATGGCTAGAGTATAGAAACTCTTGCAGTAAGTAATAAGCCTTGACCAACAATTTTTTTTTCTGGCATCGATCACCAGGATCATTAGACATATACAACTTGTATGTTAATAATGCAATTACAGGGATCTATCTCAATATCCTCAAAGGGTTTACTCTTACAAAGACAATTCAAAATTTAAAAATCAACATTGACATAAACATTACAAGTTGGGTAACAAAGGATCAAAAAACTAAAAACAAAAAAGTAGAGATACAAAAAACAAACAAGAAAATAGATAATTATTTACATCACAGTATCACAGTTAGATTAGAGTATCACAGGCAAGTATCACAGTTGGTTGTATATATTAATGTCTTTCATAAAGTTCAAAATATTTTTAATTTTTTCTTGTTCGGTTAAATTTTCTCGAATTTCACCACGTATATTGAATCTACTTCCTTCTATCGTATATTGAGGACATTCACATATAATGTGAGTTACTGTCAACTCTACATCACAGTTTAAGTTTGATTACACTCCTCTATGACATAGGATAATGCTTTCCAGATGGCAAAATGTTCCATGAAGAAAGCCGATGCTTCATGTCTCAAAGTCCATTGGAAAGCCAACCGTTGGTTATAATTGCACATCCAGCACCAGTTTGTGTTTTGGAGCCATCAGTATAAATAACAAAATAATTTTTTTCGTTGTACTGGTCTAGTATTTTCTGAAACATTTGTTGGTATATTTCAGGCGATGTGTCTTGACGTTTTAGTTTGTTCAGGTCTAATATTACTTCAATTTCAGGTATTAGCCATGGAGGATTTTCATAAGGGATTTCATTGATTATCATAGGCAGATGATCTTCCATATGACGGTATAGCATTGTTTCTCTCACTATCTGGCTAGGATTTGCCAATGCCGAAGTGAGGTAGGATTGCGCTAGCTTCCTCCTTCTATATTTAAGGAGCTCTATTCCCGCTTCAGCACATAGGCTAGTTGCGGGGCTTGTGTAAAAAGCTCCAAGAGCTTGCCTTAAACATGCATTTTGTACTCGGTCCAGGAGCTGTAAGGTTGATTTGCAAGCAGTAGAGTATACCACCGAGCCATAATCTATCTTCGAACGAACCAAGGTTTTATAGAGTTGGGTAAGTATTTCCGTAGTTGCCCCCCATGTGGTATGCGAGAGACACTTAATAAGATTTAGAACCTTCTTGCACCGTAACATAAAACCATCAGTTATATGTGATTCCCACGTAAGTTTTTCATCAAATATTAAGCCTAGAAATTTGGTTTCAGTTCTAAGTTCAAGAGGACAATTGTCCGTGAAAAACGTAAAATAGTTTAAAGCCATTAACACTAGCATTTTTAACAACTTGGTTTATGGCATCTTGTAGATATCTACTGCATTCTCCAACAGTTTTTGTGGCACAGGTTATAACAAGGTCATCAACATATATACATTTTTTAACATTTTTATTCATTCCTTCGACTAGATCATTGATTGCTATTAGAAACAGATTATTGCTGAGTGTTGATCCCTGGGGGACACCATTTTCCAATGACTTTGTTGTAGAGAGAACACTTCCCAGACGTACCCTAAAAGTCCTTCCTGTTAAAAATGATGTGATAAGTATAGGTAAGTTTCCACGAAAACCCCATTTGTATATCTTACTCATAATTCCAAATCTCCAGGTCATGTCAAAATGATTTGGCTACTTCATTTTCAAGAAAAATTAAATTATCTAATATTGATCTTCCCTTTCGGAAACCTGATGGATGGCAATAATTATCAATGAGATTTTGATGTTCTAATAACCAGGTTAAACGACAGCTTATCAGCCGTTCAAAAATCTTCCCCATACAACAGGTGA
Organism: Sitophilus oryzae; assembly: GCF_002938485.1. Lineage (NCBI taxonomy): Eukaryota > Metazoa > Arthropoda > Insecta > Coleoptera > Curculionidae > Sitophilus > Sitophilus oryzae. The sequence goes on from NW_022146393.1 coordinate 2,120,268, forward strand.
GGATGATGGGTCGGTAACTTGATGGTAGCAAAGGATCTTTACCATCTTTTAGGATGGGAATAATGATTGCCATTCTCCATTCATTTGGGAAGTGTCCTCCACTCCAAAGTTTATTATACAATTTTAACAGAGCTTGTTTGAATATTCTGGGGGTATTCAGAAGCATGTCATAAGTGATTGAATCTGGGCCTGGCGCTGACCTCTTTGGATTTGAGAAAGCTTCAAGGAGTTCCGCCATCGAAAAAGGTTTGTTGTAGTCTAGTTCCCGATCAGTTTCAAAGTCAAGTTGGTGCTCTTCTTTGTTCTTTGTTTCTAGGAACGTTGCCTCATAATTTGAATCACTGCTGACTGCGGAAAATTGTTCAGCAATTATTTCTGATATTTCGTATGGGTTATCAACAATGGTATCAACATTTCTGATCCATTTTACGGAAGGATGGGTTTTGGAACAAGCAATTGCATGTACCTTTCTCCAGATTTCCGTCAAAGAATGTTTATCTGATGTAGGACTAGAAACATAGTCCTCCCAGGAGCGTTTCTTAGATTCCCTCATGATGTATCTAGCATTGATTCGAGCCTGCTTGAAAATTTCTTGGTTTTCAATTGTGGTATACTTTTTGTATCGATTAAAAGATTTTTTCTTGATTTTACTGGTTACTGTCGTCTTAAACCGCGTTATGGGGAGTTTCCGTATTCCTCCGGTAAGCAATTAAAAAAGTATGGGGGCGTAATAATCATATATTATATTATAAAGTAAAAAAATAGCATTATCGTTACCTATTATTATACTAAAATTCGAAATAATTGAAGAATATAATTAGTAAAATTGACCAATAATAATAAAAACAATGCACCACTTCGAACTCGTTGGTTCGAAATAGCCACACAATTTCTGTAAGTCGGTCAGCGTTACACCGCTGTGTGTCGAATTGCCGAGACTTATGTAATATTGTAATCTCCGATGTACTTAGTGAAAGTATATCGGTTGATAGTCACACCAATTGTCTTAGTCTGATCATAGACAACGCGTAACGAATATATTTCAATATTAAGTCTCACATATCCCTATTTTTTCTTATATTATGAATGTAATGAAAGTAAACGGATTAGTATATTCTTAATATTATGCAAAAATACTCTTATAAGATGATAATTAAGAATTACATAAACTGTTTCTTTAAATATAAGCCAAGGGTATAGAGATGAATTAGGCAACTAGCTGTTCATAAGTAAACCTTTTCACAATATTTAAAAGTTCCTGCTTTATTAAAAATAGGAAAAAGACATATTACGTTATCAAAGTTATTTAAAATGTTTTTACTTTTTATTTAATTCGAAAAATCGGTAATAGTTGTTAACAGTAAAGAATAAAAACCCATAGAATGTAGGACTAAGAGGAGGGATTAATCACCGCGATCTTAAAGATCTATTGTGTCCCCGTTTCTTGAGTTATAGCTCATCATACAGTCTATAACTCATCATACATGGGGATCTTTCTGTTGTAGAAGAGACAGGGTATTTGCCATCCTCTTCTGACAACAGATATTCATCCTCCGTGAAGTGAGCATCTACCTCCTACGAGGGTATTCATCCTTCCACGGTGGGGGTTTAGCCCCCCGTGCCCTTCACAGTCGAGGAGCTTGTCTCCGGCTGAGGTACCCGTAATGTGGAGACTGGAGGCTCTACTTCTACAGAGCCCCTCATGTAGAAGTAAGGGAGACGAGAATACAGTTGGTTGCCCCTGGTGCCCCAAGGTTGAAACCAGTAGAAGCTAGCCTTCTATCTAGCCACGCATCCGCCGCGTCGGCGAGGTTTTCTCCTCTTGGTCCGGGCGGTTAAGCTAAGACCTCCGCACACCCTCTGTCCGTGACACATGACCACAGACGGTAGAGGGTGCCTGATATGACGGACAGGGTAGTCCCATCCGGCATCGTTATACGTCTTGGACCAATTCCCTGGCCACGACACTACAGTCAGGAAACAAGACAATGAGATGCTCCTTAAACCCAGCCAAAGTGCCGGAGGGGATCCCCCCTAGCACTTGACTAGGAGCTTTCCCCCAAACGATAAAGTCTCGCATCTCCTAGAGGAAGATAAAGACCCATACTCACTATGCGCTGATGCGTCGATGTCAATATACAAGGTGTCCCAGAAATAAGTGCAAGTATTTTAACTGGTAGTACAGTTCAACCCCAGAAACACGCCTATGAGGTTTTATTCGCGAAAAAAAAATTGAAAATTCGGAATTCTTTGAAAAAAATTTTGGAATTTTTTATATTTTTTAGTTAAAACATAATTTCTTGATAATGTGGCAACATAGGTAGTAGATTAAATTTACAAGAAAGAAAATCCAGAATTGAGAATTCTCATAATTTGAACAAAAAAATCATTTTTTTTTTAATTTTCAAAGTAAAATAACTCCGTTATTTTAAACTTATTTGAAAAACCATAAAGAAAAAATATGTTTCTTTTAGATTAAAATACTTGCACTCATTTCTGGGACACCCTGTATATCAAATGTCAAAATTAATTGTCATCTTTAGTTAACTTAATACTAAAGTTTTAGATAATAATTTTTTACAATTTTCGAGCACAGTTGTCTCAACAGGAATGTTTTGCCAAATTGGTTTGCTGTTTTCGACAATGAAGCACCACGAAGTGATCAAACCATCAGTCGAGAATATCTCGTTGGTATGGAGAATTTAAACGTGAACGGATTAGGTCCAAGAACAGGCCCACCAATAATGGCAGTCACCCAGGAAAATGTTGATGCTGTACCGATGCTGAACCGAGAAGATTGACATGTCACATGTCGTGAAACCGAAGGTGAAGCATCACTGGGTATTTCAAGACCTCAATTCAAAAACTTTTACATGAAGAATCGTCTGTAAAAAATAGTTTTTCGTTTGATACCGCATCCGTTGACGGAAGAACAGAGAGCAACCAAGACAATGCAAGTTCCCACACAGCTCGAAAAAGAATTGAATTTTTAAGACAAGAAAACATCGAATTATTGGACCATCCTCCATATAATCCCGACTTAAGTCGTAACAATTTTTTTACTTTTCCAAAAATTAAGAATGAACTGTGTGGTCAAATGTTCCAGTCCCCATAGAAAATGCAGTCAGCGCCTTCAAAAACGCATTTTTGAAAGTATCAACACAGATTAGGTATACTATATGTATACAGATAAAAATCTTTTCCCTAATTTGTGGTACGAAAATTGTTTTTTATGACGATGAGCAAACGAGTAAAATTTCCTGTGCGCAAAAATAAACTCGCCTTTAAACAGCGTAATAACTGGGTCGGTCAGGCGCTGCGCTGTGCACAATTTTAGAGGCCATAAGTGGGCGTGCTATGTGCGCAAACTAGTAGGTAACCTAACTAGTGCGCGACTCCGAAAATTGGAACCACGAAAAACAATGCTTTTGACGATAGGTTTATAATCTGTATAATCTCTGGTACCAACAAGCGAGTGCAGTTGGTTCAAACGGATGCAAAAATGCATTTCTCTTCATGGAGAATACTTCAAAAAAGAATAATATTTAGTTATCTACTCGTTTTTTATACCTCTATATGCAAAATATAAAAGACACCCCTCCTATTATGCGGCTGGTCGTTGCGATGCGTCGAAGCGGTTCGTGGATGCGGTGCGTCGATGCGATTTGTTAGTTCCTTTGGAAATGCGTCGATTGTGTTCGTGATATTTCTTTTAGTGCTTCGCCCAATAAACGACATTCCATCGAACCGCTTCACAATGCATTGCATCGACGCACTGGTGCATCAAATCGACCTATCACCCAAGATGAGTATAGAATTATGAGACGCATTGATAAACCGTATCGACGAACCGCATCAGCGCATAGTATGGGGCTTAAGGTTAAGGTTTATAAAAGACAGTAATCTCCCCGTTTCCTTGTATGATTTGGACAATACCAGAAGCCCTTGTACAATACATACGCCGACGCATGCATTGTATTTATATTTTTCTAAGCCTTGGTTGTTTTCGATCTGATCGAATCGTGATTTAACCAGTAATTACGCTATTAGCATTCAGATCGTATAAACTGTGTTTTTTTCAATGTCTAATACAATAGCCTCTTGACATTGCCATGCCATTTGAAGATATCAATCTTTAAACTATATTTAGGATATTTATCTGTCCAGAACAATATTTAACAAGGTTTTTTTTCTAGTTTTCAAACCAAAAACAAGCATTTTAGAAAATACAGGTCGTGAAATACCAGGATGATATTCTGCAATTTTAGTGAAAAAGCATACGATGGACAAGAGATTCTAGATCATAATCTCTCCAAATATAGAAGTACAAATAATATACAACTGCAAGTTATATGGCGAACAAATATCAACTAAACCCTCTGCCGAATCGGATAGTATAGTCAAATTGTATTTCTTGGAGGAAAGGTTTGGGAGTAGTTCTAATTTATTTTTTTCTTTATGTTTTTGGGGCACTGAAGCCAAATCTGTTGTTTGCTAGCAAAAGTTCCCGACGGAACATTGAAAAGATAAAGTTTAAATGCGTTGATGTTAAATACAGTTTAAATTGTTATAAAATTCTGCATCTCTCATTGCAAATATTATTTTCGTTTTAATTACTGCTCAAAGCTAGATTTTTTTTGCTTTACAGCGGCGCGGCGCCGTTTAAAGCCTGCTTATTCAAAGTGGGCGAATTTCTGAAAACTCTATATCTCAAAGAGGAATCGAGCAAAAAATATCAAGCATGCTATATTTTTGGCAAGGTAATTTTAAATAATTGTCCCATATAAAAATCAAATTTTCTGTTGATAATTTTTAAATTATTAATTTAAAAAAAATTACACTTAAACCATTAAATTCTACGTAAAAGGGTGTTTTGGAAATCTTTTCATAGAAATACAAAATTTTTCATAGCAAAAAAGTTACAACGATTTGTTAAAAATGCACATTTTTGGAAAACACCCGGTAACTCCGAAACGGTAACAGACACCGATGTGCGGTTTTCACCATCATGTTTTTGATAAAAATCGAACTCCAAACACCATTTGATCGCCTAATGTTTGTCGTGTCTTGTCCTGGCCGGTTAAAAGAGGCCCAAATCGTTTTTTTAATCATATTTCAACTTTTTCAAATGAATCAAGGATGGCTCATTAGCATAATTGGAAAAAGAATTTTTTTTACGAATAATTTGATACCACACAATTGGTGTTTCGAGTCAAATTGTCGTTATGAACCGCATGAATTACAATTTCTAATAAATTATATGCGAAAATATCAAAAGTTGACATATGATCAGAGTATCATTTTCGATCGAATAAAGTAAACAAATACCTAGGGTGTCATTTAAAAATCAAAACTTGTAGATTGTTCCGATGAAACAGGAAGTGACCATAAACAATTGAATACGTCAATCAATCCTAATATATGTCATATACTAACGTACTAAATCTCATTTTTTTATTTGAATAAATAAAAAAGTTATAAGGGTGAGCCACTTTTGAGACGCACCCGGTATAATAATATAATAATAATAAAACGTCTTTATTCATTAATTTCAAAAATTGAATCAAAGAGAGCTATTCTACCACTTAACCCCTTATTTGTTGTTCTGATTATTTTTATAGCAATTTTAATATTTAAGAAAATGCCTAATTAACTTACAAATTATAAAATTACTTTTATCTACTAAGCCATCAAAGTACTATTACCGCAGGCCAATAAATCTACAATCTACAGAAATAAGTCCTTAACGACGATTTAAAAATAAAAATCTCAGAAATATCGCTAATGGCAAGTTTACGTGACCAAAAACCATATAATAATATTTATAAACATATAATGAGTTGTCAAACACGGATTTTAATTGTTTGTTAACTTATACAAATTATTGTTAAAAATCGATTAACAATATCATTATCGAATAATTAAAATCGCATAGTATTTAAAAGGCGGTACCCGATTTGCTTAAATAGTCACATATTATAGATTATTATAAAAAAATAGATTAGATAATATTATCTGAGGGGTGTCCCGAATTCTCTAGATAAAATTTTCCAAACATGTAATTTTGCGACAGTTAAATATATTCAGATACAATTTATATTGCCTCTAAGAAACGGGACCATAGTTACACCAATTTTGCTTATTCCCAGAGATGAGCAAACACCAGGTATATTGAAATTTGGGTAAATACCCGGTATTTTGCTTCCGGTATATACGGGGGGGGGGGGGAGTGTCTAAAAATAAATTTTTAGACACTCTGTATAAGGTAGTATTATTTTTATTATTGCAACACAATAACTGATCAGTAAATAAACTTCAGTAAATATTTAGTATTAAAAACTTTAATACCCTTGGAGAAATGAAGCCTTAAAATTTTTACTGCAATTTCACAAAATTGAAAATATTTCAAAAACGGTAAGTTTTAAGTATAATAAATCTTAATCAAATTTACCTTTATTTTAATCGTAGAAACTAAAAATGTAATAATATACAGGGTGTTCCGTTTAAAAAAATACAACTTTGATATTTTTTACTTATTTGGGACACTCTGTATCTTGTAAAATTATTTTTAAATTGTACCTCTAATAGTCCTTCATCGAACCCAAAACTTACAATTTGTAAAAATCTCATCGTTTGGCTACAATACTCCGTGTCGTATGTGGTGAACAACCCCTGTATATCCCGTATATACCCAAGTATGTTTACTTTGTCAATTTAACCTACTATAACAAATTTTAACGACAATTTGTGGTTATCTTACTTATCTCACAAAGACTGCACAATAGTACACAATAGCACAACAGCCTTAATTGTATCGAAAATACAGCACAACACAGACAGTTTAATTTATACGCGAATAATCGAATTTGACAGAGGGGGGGGGGTTCCCCGACTAAATATATACTCTCAATAAGTACACCTTAGTACTCTCAATAAGAACACCCTACACCTTCTGGGCATATACCAGATATATGCCCAAGTTTCTTTAGTATAACAATTGGACCGCCAATCACTGCTTATTCCTATGTTTCTTCTTCAAATGCCAGCTAAGATTGACCTATGTAATTGAAATATTCGTAGTAATAGTTTAGTCCAGGCTCAGTACCTAGGGTTTCTGTGTTTCCATAAAGGCTTTTGGAAATTCCGGACAAGTTAACTCAGAAATCCGGACAAATGAACTCTGAAATCCGGACAAAATCCCGACACTCTGAAATCCGGACAAAATCCCGACGCGGAAAAAAATATTAGTCCCCCATTATTAGTCCCTGATAAGAAACGTTCGAGCTTATAAGATTATTAGCTGAAGCTAAACTATTTTGATTAAATAAAATTATGCGTTTAACGTTGATGATAAATAAGCTAAAAACTGATGGACTCTGAGAAATGGCAATGTTTTCAATTGTTTTCCCTCATGGTAATTCTAGTTTTGACTTCCGTGGAACCATAAAAAAAATCAATAAAACCGATGTAATTAAAAACCGCTTAATCTAAAATCACATTTTAGGTAAGCTAATACAAAATGCTCCAAATTGCTCCAAAAAAATATGATGTAGGTTATAGTTATTAGCCTTATATATAAAGTTTCACGACCAACATTTTCCCACAAATACCCTTGATGTTGCCTAACTCTCCCGAAAAGCATGATTAAGCCTACCAAAATAAATTACGTTATGACTACTGGGTGTTTCATAGGTGCTGTAAAATATTGTTGTTGGTTATTTTTAATTAGCTTTAGAAAGGAAACTGTAATATATTTTCTCTTAATCAATTTAATTTTCGATATACAAGGTATTCAAATTTAATAATAATTTTTTAATTGTGTAATTTTAACTAGCTTTTCCCATTTAAGTTTTTATACGTTTGGTGCTTATATGACATTAAATTTAATATTATTAGAAATCTCATTAATTTTGAATAATTATTGTTAATATAAACTTCAAAGATGTGTCAATGTGTCTATGATGCATCAACGTTCAGCACATTCAGTCAACCACTTTTATCAAGCATGTCATGCACCTTCTACTAATTTTCTCGGATATATTAAGAGATCACCAAGACTTCTTCTGTCAAGTAAAATGGCTCTAAAAAACGGCTCTAAAACTTATTATAGATTAAATTATTTTATTTTTTTATCCATTTGCTAAATCCACCTTAAATATATTATTCATCTTATCTAGAAGTTTTAGGATAATTTTTAGTTTCTTTTTCTTGCGTATTAAGTTCTTGTAACTAAGTTCTAATTATAATCTAAGTATAATATTTTTACCACAGGTAGGTAATTACAGATATTTCTAAATTATAGAACATTTAAAAATATAACTAAAATTAAATGGTTGTAAATGGACAACTGTTTACATCTAATACGAAAAGAGCGCTCAGTCTTTTAGATGTCTTGGTGTTACTTTGATTAATAGGTAACTATATAAAATATACAGACGTATTTAGTTTCTTTTTTTTTCTCATGGATATAAATACGTTTTTTAAGTTGAATTTAAGTAATACTTATTGGTAACTAGTTCTGAAAAAAGGATTAATTATATTAAAAATGCGAAATGCTAATTCTATTGTACGGAGCTGAAAATAAAACCCTGTATATTTTTAACCTATATACAGGGTTTCTCACCGTAGCCGTTCGTTAAAGTTTTTGAGATTATGAAAAACTTAGAAGTTTGAAATTTTGAGACTTAGAGTTATTTAACCTTTCCTTTCATTTAGTTTCAAGGTCACGCCACTTCCGGTTACACCAGAAGTCGCCATTAACTTCCTTATTTTAAATGGAACACCCTGTATATTATTTTATTTTTGGATTTCTAAGAAAATTTTATGATGAGTTTCATTAGATTTCCCTATACCTATTTTCAACTGTTTATCAGATATCTTGATTTATTTGAAAATGTTTACAGATTTACCCCTATTTTTAACAGTCGGTCTTTTACTCATTTTGAATCGGTGATAAACGCTTCGGCGGTAAACCGAAGCAGAGGACTAATACTTTCGAAATCCATATTGACAATTAATTTATTGCATACAGGGTGTCCAAAATTTGATAACTGATTAGATTATTTTCAAACTCAAAATTGTTCATTTTTTCAAACGAGACACCCTGTATATTTTTCGATAGTTGGATGCATAATTCAATTCTGCATCCATTTGCTATAACTTTCCCTATACCCATTTTCAACGGTTTTCTTGTTATTCCGTATTTTTTACTTTAATTCAATTTTTGGCAGAATCGACAATATCGTTTGTGTTTTTTAAAAGAAAATAATTATGTTAAAGTAAAGAAATTGTATGTAATTGGAACATACAAACAAAACAGGAACAAAACAAAAGTGAAAACGAATAAAATATAACATAACATAACAAAACAAACGTATTTTCAACAGCAATGTTGAGGCATTAATTATTAATACTAGACGTTAGTGTATCCCTACAATAATAAAAAAAAGTTAACTCAATAATTACAAAAATTTTCGTTCATAGCGATCACTTCAAAGAATAATTTTTGTAATTATTGTGTTTACTTTTTTTTATTATGGTAGCGATACACTAACGTCTAGTGTTAATAATTAATGCCTCACCGTTATACGTTTGTTTTGTTATGTTATGTTATATTTTATACGTTATCACTTTCGTTTTGTTCCTGTTTTGTTCGTATGTTCTAATTACATTCAATTTCATTACTTTAACATAATTATTTTATTTTAAAAAACACAAACGATATTGTCGATTATGCCAAAAATTGAATTAAAGTAAAATATACGGATTAAAAAGAAAACCGTTGAAAATGGATATAGGGAAAGTTATAGTAAATCGATGCAGAATTGAATGCTGCATCCAACTATCAAAAAATATATAGGGTGTCTCATTTGAAAAAATGGACTTTTTTGAGTTTGAACATAATCTAATCAGTTATCGAATTTTGGACACCCTGTATGAGATAAATTAGTTGTCAATATGGACTTCGAAAGTATTAGTCCTCTGCTCCCGTTTACCGCAGAAGCGTTTATCACCAATTCATAATGAGTAAAAGACCCACTGTTAAAAATAGGGGTAAAAATGTAAAAATTTTCAAATAAATCAAGATATCTGAGAAACAGTTGAAAATAGGTATAGGGAAATCTAATGAAACTCATCACAACATTTTCAGAGAAATCCAAAAATTAAATAATATACAGGGTGATCCATTTGAAATAAGGAAGTTAATGGCGATTTCCGGTGTAACCGGAAGTGGTATGACCTTGAAAATATTTTTAAATGAAAGGAAATTTTAAATAACTCTAAGTCTCAAAATTTCAAACTTCTAGGTTTCTCCTAACCTCAAAAACTTCTAACGAACGGCTACGGTGAGAAACCCTGTATATTTGTACCTGTAAACCCTGTACGTATACACTTTTTTTTCATTTTTTAAACTTTACAAAGAATAGAGTATTAAATTAATATGCTATATTTTATACTAATTTAAGTACACTCTGTATACATAATTCAATTTTCTGAATTCGAAGCATCACTTATATACTTAGAAAACCACATTTAACAAAAATAGTTTTAAAAAATGTAGTATTGTTGTTGAGAAATAATTTTTTGCCAATTTTTGGCCTTTTCGGCATCACTCTGCGGCGCAAAAGAGAAACTAAATTTATTTATGAACTTTTATAGGACGCAAATAATAGCCCGGAAATTAATAAAATATAAACCAGGAGTGCACCAAAAGCGAAAAATTTGAGCGCCAAAGTAGAGAAATGGGTTGTAATGGGTGCTTTCGAACATGCGTCCGCGTCGGTTAAATAGAGCTGTAGTATCGTAGAGACTAAAACATTCAACAAAGTAACTGAGACATTAAATTCAACTTTAACTGTAAAATATTTTACTAAGTTAAATTGCTTTTGCGGTCAGGTTTCCCGGACGCTTTTCCAAATCCGAGCTGGACCTCTCCGGGAACTTTAAAAATCCGGACATGTCCGAGTAAATCCGGACGTATGGAAACCCTATTAGTACCAAAGCAACAACTCTGGTTTAGCTGAATAGCCTAAAATAAAAAATAATGGTATCATTCATTTCTACTTAAAACTGAATCGGTAATGAACTGTGTTTTAAAGGAAAATAATGTTAGTTTTGATAAAATGTATTTTCAACCCAAATTTGGAATTTATTGAAAAAAATCAAATAAAAATTGCAGTTTGTGCCACGATTTCGATGTCACCATTTATTAATCTCTACATCCATATCTAGGTATCGAACCTCGTTGGTTTGTTCTGTTCTATTTACCACGAATTGTTTTGTCCGTTCAAACAAATCGTTCTCAATCTCTTTTATTATAGTTTGAATGTATGAAAATGTCACCACGTAGACACAGACAAAAACAATAATCATTTTTCTACAACCGCAATCTAATAAAACTTTTTAAATTAAGTTTTTATGGCACTATGTACAAATTTAGAATGACATAATACACACTCCGGCACAATTAGGGGAACGATCAACATTTTTATGCTTAAGTTTAACATCAATTTTCTCTCGTCATTTTTAACGAATTGTATAGATTGATTTTTTACGAGTACAGTATTATGACATGATCATTTCTAAACGATTAGTTTTTATCATAAATATACAGGAATGGACATAAAATTTAGATTTTTCCATATTTTTTGAGACATTCTGTTTAGTGATTAAAAATATATCTTGATAAGGCAATCTCTATGTTAAACATTGTCTTGTAGGATAGTAACATTTCTAAATCCAACAAACGTCATATACAGAGTGTTAACTGGACAACACTGCCTACATTCCAAATGAGTACTAAGTATCGCGTCGACTCTCGACGAGCGGACCGAGATTGCCATATTTCAACCATAAAGCTCTTGCCGCGAGTAATAAACAAATTAACAAACTTTATACAGCACAATAGTTAAAAGCATAGTTTGCCATAGTAGCGAGATATAGCAGGTAAAAGATAAGACCGTGCGCACCCTGGAAGCGACAAAAATGGATTTCTGGAGACGGGCTGCAGGTAAATCCAGAAGAACGAACGACAGAATACCAGAAATTATGGGGGTCAATCGAACAATAGCTGATGGCATAAGAACGACCCAGGTAATATGGTATGGCCACGTACAAAGAATGTCAGAGGAGAGGCTTTCAAAACAGATCCTCAACCAGCGGGATGACAAAAAAGGGGTAGACCACACAAGAGCTGGAGAGAACGAAAAGGAGCTAAAAGAATGAGAGCTCGAAGATGACCTCTGGCTAGATAATAATAATAATAATAATAATAATAAGTCCTTTATTTCCAACAAGCCATATAGGCCCAATTACAGGAAATTCTCTAAATATACAATATACAACTTACAACTAACATATTTAATTAAACTAACAAAAAAGACAAAATAAAAACCTTAAATAATCGAATATTCAAAAGAACAAGGAAAAATAATAATATCAACGGCAGTAATCCCGATAACAGTAATAAGTAAAAAAAAAGAGAGACGATATTAATTTGGAAAAGAAAAAGAGAAAAAAAAATAAAAAAATTATAGTGGTACCTACATATAATAACAATAATCCTAGGTGATAATCAAGCAGCCAAGAATGGATTCTACTGAGTTGATGTGATGATTGTAAATTGGATTCCATATTATCGAGCAGTAATCAAGCCTTGACCTAATAAGTGAGAAATAAAGCATTTTTACAACATGCAAATTGGTGAAATACCGACAATTCCTGATGACGAAGCCCAAAGTTTTGGCTGTTGAAGATACCATTTACTCAATATGTGGAGCAAAAGTGAATTTTTCGTCAAATATGACTCCCAGATCTCTAAAGACAGATGACCTTGTTAACTCGACATCGCCTATTTTATAATTAAACATGATTGGTTTTTTGAGTCTGTGAAAACTTGCAACAAAGCATTTGCTAACGTTAATTATTTATTGGTTATACATATATATATAAAAGTTTATTCTTTCCGAGTCCAGTTCACTGTTGACTCCAAGCAGGACTCCACCGCCTCTAGAAGCACCAATAACAGCCGACTGTCTGTCCGAGCGATAGACTGTGTAAGAGTTGGGAAAGAGTTCGGAGTCGAGGACGTCAGGCTGAAGCCAGGACTCCGTAACCGCCACGATGTCATAATCACCAGACGCAACCGAATTAAGAAAAGTATGAGTTTTAGTGCGCAAACCACGCACGTTCTGATAGCAGCAGGTTATTACACTTCTCCGACTTCCCGCTGGGTTAGTGTGATTGTGGATATGATTTAGTTTTTTATTTTAATAGAAGGGACTCCGTTGGTGTATGCTATGATCAAGTTATCCTCGCCTTCGGCCTTGCGCCGCCTAAGCTCATCCTTCAAAGAGCAGAGACGACTGAGCTGGTCATGGGTTAGGTCGGCCTCGACGTAAACATGGTGGATATTTGACAGTTTGCGCCTGTTCTTCAGTATAGTCAAAACATCGTGATTATCTTGTAATGTAGCTTTTATTGCCTTACGACCATTGCGATTGGGTTTACCTATTTTCACGACACTCGTGACAGTGATAAGGAGCAATGGCGACTGAGCATCGGAAGACGTCGAAGAACGTTTTAAAAGCGAATGATATCTATAATATCTAAATTTTACAAACGCCAACGTTCGAGTTTATTTTATTATTTTACGAAAAATATTTACGAAGATGAGAAAAAAAATGATAGAGTATACATAATTATTATATAATTATTTTATTAACGCGTATGCCATCCACTCGTTTTTATGGCAGTAGTTATCTGTCTCCCTATGCTTCTGACAACATTATCAGTATCATCATCATCACCTCCTTTGGGAGACTGATTTTCCCAAATCTTAACTAGAGCAGGTGCTGATTCTTCAGGATTTTTAACTGCGGAAATTGTGGATCTTAATCGACTCTCTAAATGGGCATTTAGACACTCTAATAATTTGCGCAAACTGGTTTGAGCAAGCCAATTTGTATAAAATTTGCGCAAATCTATCTTTTCGTTTACACATTCAGTTAGCTGGTGCAATTTGTGTGACAAATTTTATTGAAATGGCCCAAAAAAAAGACATAAGCGTAAAGTCAAAAATTTCACATTTGTTTTCGGCATGGTAAAATAATATAAACACTGTATGATCCAAAAAAACGGCGTCCAGATGGCTTGGAAATAACAATCGATGACCTTCCCCATATAATTTTACATATAAAATAACAGCGGTCTCTCTACGGTCTACATTTCATAGCCATCACTTACGCCGGTTTTTTTTTCGATCATATTGTATTTCTGAAAGCAGTATGAAAATGAAGATATAAGAAATTTGATTTTGATGTCAATATGACTCCTACTTGTAGAGGGCACCACCTACATATATTTTAACTGATTTGAAGATTAATAAAATTTCGTCCGAATCTGTATAAAACTACTGAAAAAAAATATACATTTGCCACATTTTTTACGTAAAAAAGGTCTCTTGGTAAAAATCGCTACGAGGAATGGTTCTCGAGATATTTGGAATCGAAATTATCAGTACCTGTCATCATTGACATAAATTAAACATGTTGACTACTACAGTTATTATACTGAAATCATAAATTTGAAATGTTTTTGTGCCAAAAATTCAACAGAAACTCTCCAAAAATTTTTCAAATTTATTATTTCAGTAAAATAATTATTTTCTCAACGTGTTTATTTTTTGTCAATAATGACATGTATTGACTATTTCCATTCCAAATATCTTGAGAACGGTTGCTCGTAGCGATTTTTGAAACCAAGAAGCATTCGAACTTTTTTACTTATTTTTATCTGTAGAATATGCTGCCGAAGTTTCCGGAATACAGTTCGGACCACCCTGTATAAAACTGCCGGTAACGTTCAGTTAAAAATCAAGACGAGACGGATTTTACTCAAGCCAAATTTTTGAACTACACAAACTAACGATTTCTGGCTAGCGATTCTGTAAACATATTTCCTGTCTAGTGACTCATCAATAGTATACAAATAACATAGGCTAGACAGGAAATTTCTTGCTACGGAGTTTACAGAATCCCATTGCTGATTACAGTTTATGATCTATTGGTACAGTTTGGCTTGCACAAGCCAATTTGCGTAAACCACGGGGGTGTCACTTGTATGTGAAAACAGGCAACAGTCAAATTTAGACGTGCCAGGACCAACGACAAAGAAAGCAACATCTGCCAGGCATTGGCTTTCTTTGTCACTCACATTGCTTAAATCATGATACCGCGGCCATTTTGTCAACAAAGAAGCTGGCCGGGCTGTCCTGGCAAGTGATTTAAAACAATTTTGCTTTTTTACAATATTAAATTACCATTTGGATGTATTTAATGCGATTATTCAGTTAACTGGTAAGTCAGAAATTACACACAAATACTTTATTCGTAAATACAACTAAGATGTAAACGTATTTTTGTATTTTTAGATTTCAACTCTTGCAAAGACCCGCCGATAGAACTTGCCTGGCAGCGTACCTGTTTAACTAAACGTATTATTTCCTGATAATAATATCAAAACACGTAAGTACCTCTATAATTTATGATGAAAAGTGATTTTGATTATGTTTTATATTATTTAAATACTTTCTAACCTCAAATAATAGTAAGATCCTTGTTTATATCGCACAGCCCGTTCAAAACTGTATTGTCTTCAAAAAATGTTTACAAAACAAACAATTATTACAAAAACAATGTCCTTTTAATCTGATTTATACTTCAGAAGGATGCCAGTAAAATTTTATTAAATCAACATTATATTATTTGGCCATTAATATGCAAAAAGGAGCATATTGCCTTAACTTAAATTTTCTTTTACTTCTCCTGACAATGTTCTCTATATTCTCTATTTTGAGTTAGTAAACTTTTGAACGGGATGTGCGATATATAAAATACATAATATATCCAAGGGTATGATCTGATAAAGTATTTTTTGATGCATTTTTTCGTTGTTTATGCACGTTGGCTTGGTTTATGTTTTATTCAGCTTATATTTATTTGGTATAACAGTTTTTTTGCCTTTGGAATGGCATGCATTGAGGCTAGATAGTGTTTCATTAGATCATTAAAGGAATTTAAATTAGCATATATTTTTTGTCATATTAGTGTGTTATCATGATACAGGTAGTTGTATCATAGTGCCTTATGCATGTTATTTACCTATTATATACTTATGCAATGTATTATCAGTAAATAGATGATAACATACTACTAAAATGTCTTTTTAATAGTATGTTTATCTTTCCAATTCACTAGTTATTTGCAAAATGTATTTTGAACTAATTTAAGTCATTAATTGATCATCTTTCTTTCAGGTTCCAGGATATTCTTTTTCATTCTTAAAAAATATATATATTTCAATATTATTGTAATATAAATCGCAGCTCTAAAAAATAAATGATATTGTTTACTAATGTGTAATTTATTTACTATGAATTTTCTCTGTAAATAATAAGTCTTTAATAATATCATTGATTTGCTGTGTAAAGTTAATAGACATATTTTTTAATACATTAAATTATATTAAAGTAATAAAAAATATGTTTATTAACTTTAAACAGTAAGTCAGTGATACTTATAAAAATATTTTTTTAAAAATTTCCCCTCTTCTAAGCCCCGCCCCTCCAATTCCCCTCAATTTAGCTAGTACTGCCAGGCGACACCAGGTGGCGTTTGTTTCCATTTTTTAACATGAAGTTAGCATTTCTTAAATGTACCTATTCTCTGGCGTAAACTATCTGAGAGTCAGCCCCTTAACAGGTAATAAACATGTTCGATCGGATTAAGAAACATACAGGCCAATAGTAAATCCTTTTATAGTAGTTAGCTCTAATTTAGACGACATTCAAAAAGGACGTAGACACGAGCCACGTAAAGGCTTGCATTCTCGGCATTAGCAAAAAGTTTTTTTCCGACATGAGAGGCGAATGTTGCGACATGCTCTTGCAGTACATCACGTATGTATCCTTCTACACTTAAAACCGCCATCTCAATCATTTAGTTCAAATAAAATTAAATTTGCCAATATTTAAAATTTCCTTTAAAAGCATGCATTTTTTCTAATAATTCATATATTAAAAAACGAAATGTTTTGAGAAAGTCAGTCTACAATTTGATGTGACAAAATGGTCACAAAATGACCACTGTTCAATTGTCACTTTCTCAATCAACAAAGTAAAGCTTCAAGCTTCATTCAGAACCTCGCAATTAATTAGTGGAACAAATTAGTGGTTTCAATTACACCATATACTTTTTAGTTTACGATCATTCACAATGTTTAGAACACTATTAAAATTAATAGAATATCCTAGCAATTAGTCAGTTGTATCCATAGAGAAAGCCTAATATTTAGCTTATAAAACCATCAAGTTTTGATTTCTAACCATATTTTCTCTTGACGGGAGGTAATCAAAGGCCAAAAGTCTAAGTTTTAGTGAAGTAAGAAAGAAGTTTCAGTAAGGGCAAGAAACAAAAAATGTAGTAAATACTAGAAGGACGATTTAATAAAAAAAATGGTCGCTGGTGGAATTAAAAATATTTCTACGGTGGGGGGATGTAAGTACCTTCCCGATTTTTTATTTTATATTTTGGTGAAAGTCAAATATTAAAGCACTTAGCAAAACAAAAGCGCCCCAAATCTTTAAAATCGGAATAACGGTTGTTAAAATATCTTAAAAAATGTGTTAATTTATTAAAGTTTGATACCCTCTAACGGACAAACAAAGCACGTTTGCATAGAGGTAAATGGTATCCAATGAACTTATTTTAATTCCAAAAATACGTAGTAGTTCTATGTCCACGGAATATTAGGACACACTATACCGGGTGCGTCTCATAAGTGTGCTCACCCCTATAACTTTTTTATTTTTTCAGTTAAAAAATGAAATTTGATATGTTAGTATATGACATATATTAGGATTGATTGACGTATTCAATTGTTTTCGGTCACTTCCTGCTTCACCGGAAAAAAATGCTTTTTCCAAAAATGCTAATGAGCCACTCCCGTTCCATTTGAAAAAATTGAGATATGATTAAAAATACGATTTGGGCATTTTCTAACTGGCCAGGACAAGACACTAAAAACATTAGACGATCAAATCTATTTTTCCAAGGCTTGTTGATTAAGAATTAGTGATTTTAACATAGCCAAGGCACTCTAGATTGAATTTTAAAATACGATTTTTTATTAAGCGAGAATGTCAAAAGTTGACATATAATATGTCATTCTATTCAGAATGTCATTTTCTATCGAATAAAGTAAAAAATACCGACGGTGCCATTTAAAAATTAAAATTTGTTTTTATGTCCGGTGAAACAGGAAGTAACCAAAAACAACTGAATACGTCAATCAATCCTAATTTATGTCATATACTAACATACCAAATCTCGTTTTTTTTATCTGAAAAAATAAAAAAGTTATAGGGGGTGAGCCACCTTTGAGACGCACCCGGTATATCATATTGTATTTCAGGAAAAAAAACATATTTTAAATTACTTATAATTTAAACTAAGAAACTACTCATCATATAGGTATTAAATTTTATGTGGGAAAAATAAAATGATTTGTATACATAGTTGCAAAAATGTACTGGTCTGGTACCTCTACGGGCTATTGTTCAAGCAATTTTAACCCACTAGCTAATTACTAATATCAGTATGCAAGTGGCAAATATTTAAAAATGTAATAAAAAGAAATATGGAACGTGTAAGACTGAACGTAACAAATCAATAATTAAAAAAGAATGCAAACCAAACAAGTAAATTTCATATTCATTTCATAGCAGGGGTTATTTTTTATAATATACAACCAAAGCACTGAAATAAAAATAATAAGCCTTATTAACATTTTTAAATATAAAGTTTTTCTTTTTTTAAAAATGAAACAATAAATTACCTCTAAATATGACCTAAATTCAATGCTAATAGACACCCACTGGTACTAAAAAGGGGCACTTCAAAATTTTCATGTACTTGTTTTATATACTGTGTTCTAGTAGGCCGATTTTGATGATTTTTAAGCTAAATTATTTGACTTTTTAGTATCTCTTTTTTTTATTTGAAAGTTTGAAACACCCTGTGGAGTACGTTAATGAAGCAAGGAATTTAAAAGTCATTTTTCTCAATAGCTTGTTTTTTGGTTCATCTCAAAAGCTTTTTTTTGGAGATATAAAACAAAAAACCAACCTTAAACACGTATATTTTATTTTGTTTTTTTACATGTTTTAAGATTTTTTAAAAATGTATACAGGGTGTTTCGAAAAATCTGGTCATTGATTAATCACGATCCTGCTTAAAGCGCTTGACGTAAAAAGCTGATTTTGGGGAAACGGATTGACTTTTTTTTGAAGATTGAGAGAATTTGAAGAAGGGATTTTTCAAAACTCGAATTCTAAGGGGTGAAACCACCCCTCAAATACTAGAATATTTTTTATTTAAGAACCGGGGAGTTTTTCGGAAAAAACTCTTAAACACGTATATTTTATTTTGTTTTCTTACATATTTTAAGATTTTTTAAAAATGTATACAGGGTGTTTCATAAAATATGACCATTGAGTAATCACGATTCTGCTTAAACTGCTTGACGTTTAAAGCTGATTTTTTGACAAACGGATTGACTGTGGGGTGTAGAGGTTCGATAAGGAGGGGTGTCTCGAATCTCAAATTCCAAGAGGGTGAAAACGCCCCCGCCACAATATTTGTTATTTAAAAATGGTTAGTCTTTCGAGGCTTGGACACGCAGCTAATTTATTTTGTTTTTACATATTTTGAAATTTTTTAAAAAATCATACAGGGTGTTCCAAAGTTGGGTAATTGATTAACCACGATTCTGCTTAATCTGTTTGACGTAAAAAGTTTATTTTTTGGCAAACGGATTTTTTCGAAAGTCAAATTCCAACGAGATGAAACTACCCCTCAAATATTACCAAGTTATATAATAATATCGCCATATTGTTATTTCTCATGCTGACATAAATGTGAGAAAATTTTATCCAGTTTGTATGTTAATGGAAATTCTTGCTTTGCTTTATCATCACCATTACAAATGATTAATTCGACGCGAACGTAGTCGCGGGTACACGCTAGTATTCTACCTATATAAATATTCGTTGATATGAAAAGTTTCGATATTAAAATATACGATATATACTACACCTTTCACCTAATTTTATTAACGACATGTATTTGGAAATATATTAATTTTTATGTTTAACTGGAAATTTGTAATTGGAATAATTGACGATTTTTTCCGAAAGCTATATAGAGTGAGAGGGAAAAATTCGTTACTCAAGTAAAATTGCACTAGTTATATTTAAATCGTTTTAAATTTATAATTTTCAGATTATGTAATGCTTGTAATTAAGTTATTTTCGTTTAGAAATTTGTGGCAATTAAAAATATAATCGATACGATTAAATATTTACATATAAATATTTCCATTAAAAATACAGGCTGTCTGTTAAATATAAGCCCGAGTATTTTAACTTTCTCGGGGTTTGACTCTAGAAAGAAGCAAAGGTTTTTTTAGAAAAAAAATAATTGTTCAAAATTATTTGAGAAATTTAAAAAAACTTATTAGTAGCAACATAAACACATGGCCAAAATTATTGCCATATAACGATACGTTTATTTTATTTTGGACCTAATATGATTCTTTTTATATTTTTGGAAATATTGGCTTACTACACGACTAACTAATATAAAATTAAAAATCTAAGTGCAACTAGGCTATAATTTTATTTCATAATGAGTGAAAATCAACAAAAACAAATTTCATTTTAAACAGGAAATATTGAAAACAATTTTAATAATTTCTCACAACTAATAGTCTGTATTGCCTCCTCGAGCCTCAATGCTAGCTGGGAGACGACGTGGCATGCTCTCAATTAAGTTGTCCAGAAGATGTTGAGGAATGGCTTCCCATGTTTCGCACGCAGCAATTTTAAATTCATTTAAGGTACGGGGAGATCATTCCTTAGCATGTCCCAAGCATGCTCGATCACATTCATATCTGGAGACATCGGTGACCACCACAGTTTTCTTATATACCCTCTTCCTCACAAAATTCGCAAACCGCTAAAGTGCCATGGGGAGGAGCTTTATCGTCCATGTAAACAAATTCATCCCCCACTGCCCCTCGAAATGGACGCAGAATAGGCTCTAAAACGTCTCTAAGATATTAGGCACCTGTCATTGGGGCACCAATAAAAACAAGAGGAGTTCGGGCTCCGTGCATTATACCTGCCCATACCAAAATGCTTCCCCCTTGAAACGGGATACGGGGTTGAGCTGCATTCAAGCGTGCTCGTCTTCCAGATGCTCTCCAGACCAAAGTTCATCACGAGTCTGACACTAGACCTATTCTTGTTTCATCACTAAACATGACGAAATTCCAATTAGGCTCATTTTTTCTCATCTCCTCAGCCCATTGTAGTCGCGTAATTTTGTGCTGTCAATTAAACTTCGGAACACGTAAAGGCCTCCTTAAATGTAATCCTCTGTCATGGAGTCTTCTTGCTATGGTCTTTCTTGAAACATTTACTCCTTCAAGGCGAGCTAACTCATTTTTAATAGCAGTACTAGACAACAGGGGATTGCGTCGTGCAATTAGGGATATTTTTGACGGTCTTGCACAGCAGTAGTAACTCTCTTTCTACCTCTTCCAGGCCGGTCTGTAACCTCATTTGTCTCCCTGATTTTTTTTTAATATTCGCGAAACATTGCTTTGGTTAACTCCAACAATTTCAGCTATTGCAACTTGCCGGAAGCCCTGTTGAGACAGTGTTACTATTCTGACTCTATTAAACTGCGAAATAATGTTTCTAGGCATTTTAAAGCCAAAACAATGGTGAATTTTCTTCTGAAACCCAAGAGACCAGAAATCGAAATGGGCAAGAATTTGTAATAATATTGGGTCTGAACGACAAACATTGTTTACCATATCCATTTTAACAAAAAAATGTTTATTACAGATTATCAAAGCTATGTATAAAAAAGATTCTTTAAATTTCTTTCCGTATATTTTTAAACGATATATGCAATAATTTTGGCCATGTGTGTATATAAAGTTTTAATACCTATAATGTGTTGTAGATGTTAAAAAAAACTTTTGAACTGTTAAGCTATAGATACATACACAGAAAAGTATATACCTAGTACAATATTTAAATATTAAAATCGCAATCACAGGTTACAGTCGCTGCGATTTAAAAGTCGCAATCGCAGTTTCAATTGCGAATGGAGAATCGCAGTTCTGCTCATCTCTAATTGCAACCTCCAACGGTAGCCATATTCTGCATACTTATCTGTTTATCACAGTAATCATAATTTTCTACACAATATATTAAGAAAATTAATTTTAATTATATGAGCTAACATTATTGATTCTAGAAAAACGCACCGTACTTACATTAAACACACACACACTATTTCATTTTTACAGTTACTTTGAACTAAATCCGAAATTACGAAGTATTTTCAATCAAGTTAAGTGTATATTTTATTGTCCACTTAACAGGGCGTTCAGTAAGCCAAGAGCCGCCGGCGCCGGCGCCGGTTCTCAAAATAAGCATTATTTTTCAAGATTAAATTTCAAAAGTGAAATAACTCGGGTGTTCAATATGCTTTAAAAACGGTAAATAAAAAAAGACGCCGTTAGATCGTTAAAGAAAGGTAAGGCCTCTGGCCCCGACGATTTACTTTCAGAAGTATTCCAAATTAAAGTCAGCCTGCTCACTGACCTACTTCATCCTCTTCTAGAGTCTTCATGGACCTCTAAGAACATTATTAACGCCTGGAAGGATGGCCTCATAATTAAAATTCCAAAGAAGGCCTCTGTCAGAATGTTAAAACTGGAGAGGCATTACATAGTATCCGTATAGTCATGAAACAATCATTGGAATGGAGTTCACCTTTATACCTGACATTTGTTGATTTTGAGCGTGCGTTTGATAGCCTAAAGCACCAATCTCTTTGGCCAGCCCTCAGCAGAGCTGGTATTCCGAACAAAATTGTAAGAATCACTAAGGCGCTCTATTGTGAGGGTCAATGTGTAGTCTTGCATAAGGGTTAACGAAGTGAATCCATCAACATTCGGAATGGGATGAGGCAGGGTTGCGTCCTGTCGTCATTTCTTTTTAATATCCTCTTAGATGATATTCTAAAGACGATGGTGGGCTCCCTTTAGAATATTAAAAGCCACCCCTCACCATACCTGTATATGTAGAATGTATAGGAGGGGGGTTAATCACCACGATCCTACAGATCTATTGTGCTCCCTTTCTTGAGCTATAACTCATCATATAGTCTTACGGCTTTGACAAAAGCCAGTATATGAGACAGTTTTATAGAGGTTTGTTCTCCATCGCCGATATCAGTCGTACCAAAGTTTATGGCAGGAATGGTTGTCGTCTCGGCGAAGTCACTGATGAGGAGTTTTCCCATTTTCTCCAAAGAATCTGCATTCGCCGTTGTGCCTCAATCTACTGAAATGTTCGTTGAGGAGACAGTGTCCTGTTAAATACCGCATGGCGATCTTGTGCCACGCGTCGTGGAAGATGGTTCTTACTTTCATCAAGGAAAACCTTTGATTTTTCACGATCCTAAGTTCTAAGAAATTTCTTCGGGTGTCATTAGGCTTTAGAACAGGGAAATCTCGGTACCGAAAGTACCGGGAATTCCAGGTTCTTTTGAGACATCAAAGAACCGGGACTCGAAATTATTAATTCCCGGTTCTTTCGGTACTTTCGGGACTCGGTAATAATAATTAAAAACTAATTTTTGTTACGTGCGAAAGACTTTTGATAACTTCTAGCGGTCGAAATCAAAGTCTTCTAAATAAGTAGTGATGCTATCTCTTAGTGTTCTTATTTTGAAGTTTCTATAATGTTTATTAGCAATTATTGAAGATTAAATATGTTATTTTATTATTTAGTATAATATTGCTGAATGTATTGGTTTCTTTTTTTTTATGACACTTATGACATTTGGGGGATTCCCATTGCAGATTACGGACGGAGTGTTCCAGGTTCTTGAGTTCCGCTTTAAATTGGTTTCCACTTGGGAAGCAGAACGGGTCTGGTCCAGTTAGTGGAGTCTTCGCTCCTTTTCTAGCTAGATAATTTGTTTTTACATTGTCTTCCATCCCTTTGTGTGCTGGCACCCAGAGTAGGAATACTTTATTATATTAAGTGATAAGTGACACTAATCTACTAATATACTATTAAAAAAAGACTGTTTTGAAACTTTAAGTGTAATAGCATTTATTTCAAGTTGCGCCATAGTAAAATAATTTCATATTTCATGATATAAGTAGGTAAATCGGGTATTTCTTGCATAGATATTGATTGGCACAAACATGCGAAGTTGTGAAATTTAATAAATAATTAATGATATAAAAATAATATATAATAATGACTTAATTATGTATATACAAGTTTTAAAATGACATAAATTAATTCATAAAAATAGGTATATACCTAGTTTAACAAAATTTAAAAATCGATTATATGTATTACATAGAAAAATGTTTTGGCAAATAAATATAAAAAATGAAGTATTTTAAATATATCAAAAAGTAAATTAACTAATTATACGTCATTATTTTTACTTCAGACACCTCGCATATAAGTACCTAATTCTGTTGAAACATTCAATGACAATTTCGAATAAAATGTTGAAAACAGAAAATTGTCAACGACAAAACTAATTACACTTATACCTATAGGTGTAATAATTAATACAATAGGCACTTTGGAAAAATTCAAACAATGCAATATTATTACCTAAACAAAATAGAAACTAATATAGGTATACTGATGAAAAATAAAACAAACAACAAATTAATGTTAAGCAAACGACAAGTTCGATGCTTACAGTTCTTTGACTTCTTTTTTTCTTTTGTACGTTCATTCTCAGAGGTTACATAAGAACAGTTACATTTAGTAAGCAGGTCAAGGTGACTGAGTGATCTCCCACAAAATATCTTCGAATTTATGAACAAATGTACCAAGTTTAAATAATTTAAGCTTATTTTCATTTAATTTGAGTTTTATAATTTGGTCGACCCCAGAAACTCGTCTATGAGGTTTTTTTTTTCGCGAAAATATTTTTTTTGGAAAATTTGAAATTTTTTAAAAACATTTTTGGAATTTTTTTGTTAAAAATCATAATATCTTCATAATACAGGGTGGTCCGAACTGAATTCCGGAAACTTCGGCAGCATATTCTGCAGATAAAAATAAGTAAAAAAGTTCGTCAATTGTATGTCCTAAAATGCTTAGTTTCGGAGATACAGGGTGTAGAAGTTTCAGTTTTATTTCAATTTTTTCGAAATAATTTCTGAAGTAACGTCAATATTTGAATGAAAATTGGTGTCTGAGAGTTTTTTGACATGAAAAATTTGATTTTGATGTCAATATGACTCCTACTAGTAGAGGGCGCCACCTACACACTTTTTAATTGATTTGAAAAGTAATAATTTTTCGTCCGAACCTGTATAAAACTACTGAGTAAAAAATATACATTTACGACGTTTTTTACGTAAAAAAGGTCTCCTGGTAAAAATCTCTACAAGTAACAGTTTTCAAAATATTTGGAGAATCGAAATTATCAATACCTTTCATTATTGACATAAATTAAACATATGTTGACTAAATAGTTATTAGACTGAAATCATAAATTTGAAATATTTTTGTGCCAAAAGTTTAATAGAAACTGTTTTATCATCATTTTTTGCAGAAAAATTGATCATTAATTAAAAAAAAATAAAAATTTCCCAAATTTATTATTTTTCAGTGAAATAACCTGAAATAACTATCTACTCAACGTGTTTATTTTTCGTCAATAATGACATGTATTGACTATTTCCATTCTAAATATCTTGAGAAAGAGATATTTTTTGCGTGAAAAGTCACAGAGATGTATATTTTTTTCCTCGATAGTTTTATACAGGTACGGATAAAAAGTTATGACGCTTCAAAACAGTTAAAATACATGTAATGTAATAGCGATTCTTTTTTTTTTGTTCTTTTGGAAATTTTCGAAGTAAAATATATTTAAAATATGTATATTATAAATAAATATCATAATATAAAAAATATATTACAAGTAAAATATATTTTAAATATATTTAAAATATATTATAGTAAAATATATTTAAAATATATCATTCTCCGCTATATTGGAGTTAACTTGAAAAACGGGAAAGAGAAATATATATAATATGTTTTTTTTTATCGAGATCTATCAGTATCTACACCCTGTATATAGATCTCGTTATAAAAGAAAGTGGCTGTGTTATGCTTGACGTCAATTTAACAAATCTGTCAATTGTCAAAGAGCAGCCGTAATATTTATGTCATTTATTTTTGTATGTTTTTTTTATTTTAAATTTTGATTATTCGCTTCTTTGATTTACATATATTCGAAAAAATATGATCATTTACTGTCATATTTATTTTCTATATCCCTTTATTTTACGAACAATAATTATTATTATTTCCAAGACAAATAATGTGAAATAGAATAAAAAAAGATCCATTATCGGTATTTTGCATATAAAATATGGGTCGAGGATGGTAAATAAAACGTTTCGAAAAAACGAAGAGAATGTGCGAACCTTCATCAAACTTTCCGTTCAGTTGCAGTTTTTTTCAAAAGGTTTATTTATCTAATCATACAATGTAACAGAATATACAAGGTGTCCCAATATTCCGTGGACATAGAACTACTACGAGTGAAAATAAGTTCATTGTATATAATTTACCTCTATATACAAAAGTGCTTCGTCTGTCCGTTAGAGGGCATCAAAAAAAAATGAACACATTTTTGAACACAAGATATTTTAACCCTCAACCGGAGTGGTGGAATTTTGTACCGCTTATGGCGTCCAATGTACCCCAATTTTTTTGCAGTTAAAAATACATGATGAAGGGATTATAAAAAGCTTGTTATTTTAACACTGTATACAATATATTCAAACTTGTGAACAAACAATTTTATTAATTTTCAACAAATTAATAAGAATGGACACAAAAATAACGTAAAATGCATTTTTTAGGAATTATTTTTAAAAACATTTTTATTTTATGATTTTTCCGTATTATTAAAAGTACAAACAACTGAAATGTGAAGCTAAAGTAATAAACCCCCATAAATTATTTTAAAGAAAACTGCGAACCTTGAATGTACATAACTTTTTCAAATACAGTCCATACTAATATAGGATCTACAGTTGCCGCACATGGATCGTGCACATTTGATTCACGAGTTTTTTGTTTTTTGCCATTTCTTCGTTGACATATGGTTGACATTATTTATCTATGGTTGACATATACCACATATCTATCTTTTTTGGTATTGCTTATTCAATTTTCTCTCTTCTAAGTATAAGAGATTCAGAATCGGAGTTATGGTTACTCTTCGGAGAAAATCTCACTTAAGTCTCTTTCACTTAAGTCTTCATCTCACTTAAGTCTCTTTAAGTTCATCAAACCACTCAATTAATGCTTACTCAAAATTAGCGTCCCAGTGAGGCACACTTTTTAGACTACCCACCATCCTAATAATGAAACATTCTTGGCGTGGTGGTGCCACACAGACCCCTATGAAACTTTAGTCCCCGCTGGTAGGAACAATACTTGATAAAATCAAGTGCGCTTTTAACAGTTGCATATTGGTATCCTAACTTAAAGGTAAATGACCCTAACTCAAGCGTAAACATTTTACAGAGGTTTAAATACTGCTTGGGGTCCGCTTTGGGTCCGCTAGACCCCACCACACCAGTTGAGGGTTAAGAATCGATATTCCGATTTGAATAAGATTATCTAAAAAAATAAAAAAATATAGTAGTGAGCCACTTCTGAGACGCACCCGGTATATTGTTCTAGTTTATAGCCTTAAAGCAACTACTAGTTCTTAAAACATATTACAGGTCATGTATAGTATAAAGAACAGTTTTAATAATATTAAACTTACCAGAATAAGAAGACCTGGAAGTTTCCAGTAATTTAAACGTGAAAGGTATATGAACCTTCATCATATTCATTTGCGGTATCCTAGGTTGCATCTGATGATGCAGTGACGTAGGAAATACGAATTCTTCTCCATGGACTCGGAGTACGACAATATTTCTGAAGAAAAAATAAAAAAAACGAAATTAGAGTGAAAAATTATTCTAATTATCATAACTTAATTATAATGATCCGATCAAAAATTTCCATACAATGTTAATTAATTTTTTATACAATTTTATTTTACAAATTTTTATTTATAACCTATCCATAATATTATAGTTAATTACAAATCACAGTTCTATATTTTTTTTCCAAATTTAATAATAATTTGGATAATAATAGTTACTTAAAAAAACATTAGTTTATTTTACAATTACATTTTATGTTAATATATATTTTTTAAGAAATTTTAATTTTACTATTTTATTTTTTTAACTAATTATAGTAATTTATTTTTAACTATAATAATTTTTATATTTCTTAACATTAATTATTATATCTATTAAAATTATTCAATCTGAAACCCAGTAATGGTATTTCAGTCAGTCAGTTATTATACAGGATTTTTTATAAAAATATATCTGCCTAAATTCACTTCATTCCAGACATTATTAATTAAACTAAAAAGAAATAACACCGTATACACAGATTGACCTTTTCCTACCGAGAATATTTTTTTAATTTTATATACCGGGTGGCATATTTGTAAACGACGTCCATGATCGCGATTCGGTTCTAAGCCGAACGGTACCGCGTAAACAGCATACGATATCGCAAATTCGTCTGGTAAATAGCATCCGTGATTCTAAATTTTAACTGCCTTAACACCTCTTATAAACACCAGACGATATCGCGAAATGTATTAATGCGTTGCTCGTAATCAGCATTCAGATTCGCAAATTTTGTTTGACAACACAAATTAATAGAGCTAAAAATAAAAAAAAGGGTTTTCTTCAAGCGGCCACCTCTTCCAATAACAACCACGCATATTGCTGCTTAACTTTGGTGATCGTGCTGTTGATTCATAAAAATGTCGATTATTTTATTAATTATTATAGAGGGCATAAACTAAAACCTAAAATCGTGTGTCCAGAAATCGAGAAAAAATAGATTCCCAGATAACACTATTTTATGTTCATCCAACTTACATACGTATGCAAATTACTTAAAACAAAATAGAGATATAATATATTTTCCAGAGAACTCAATATAAATTTCTAATACCTAACTTTTCTTAAAAAAGGTGTGTCCTTAACTATAAAAAATATTCAAGAAGGAACTAAGTTTCTTCTTGATCTTCTTGTACTAGAAAAAGTCAAATTTTACATGCAAAAAAACTACACAAAGTGTAGTTTTTATTTTAGATTTTCGAAGTAAAGCTGATCATTCTTTAAGCATGGGGTAAAATGTCCTGCAAACTCAAAACATTCTGTAACTTTATTGAAGCCATGTTTTGGTTTCGATTTATAATCTGTTTTTTTAAGTTAATTTGTTTGGAGTAATAAACTCTTATAAAGTCTGCAACTTACCTCAATTTCTTCCTTTTTAACGAAATGTGTTGTAATAATTTTTTTATCTATTAACTTATACAGGGTGCTACAAATTCGAGGTACGAGCATTGGTATCTCGGTAACCGTAAGATACGAACACGGTTAAATTGGGGCAAAGTTGCGCTTTGGGGTGTTCACCAAGATGTAATCAAAAAAGTTTTTAAAATTTCAAGGATTGCTGAGTTCTTTGGAAAAACTGATTTTTTTTAAAATTAATTTAATTTTTTCCTGTCGTTACTTTTTTGAAAATCAAAAATTAATTGCACATTCTCATAGCCACTTTATTAGGACTATCTGATAGTATTTTTAGATTTTCAAAATAATAATGTAATTATACATAAATAAATTTTCCTCGCGGTCAACCCTACGGACCCGGGTAGGCCTGTTCCAAAAACCGGAACACCGTTTTAACACCGGTGTTGGGATGACACCGGTGGCCAAATATAGGCTCTCCGGTGTTCCGGTGTCGACACCGACAGCGGTGTTCATTTCGATACCCGTGTTCATCTACAACACCGGTAGTCATCTCTACACAGGTGTTCATCTCCACACCGGTGTTGGTCTTGACACCGGTGTGCATCTCGATACCGGTTTTGATATCGACACCGGTGTTTTAGTAAACGGATTAAAAAAGAAATAATGTTAATTAATAAGTTCAAAATAAACCTGATAATAATAATGTAATGCTTATTTTTATCGTTTTCTAAACCACACCGACTGTACCTTAAAGCTTTCAAATTTATCCATTTATATATACAGGGTGAGTTTCCTACAATGTTCTCTATGGGTATCTCGGAAACTACTGGAGATAGAGTGTCGATTAAATGGGGAAAGAATTGCAGTTTTGTGGGGTCACAAACATGCGCCTTTCAGATTTCTGAAAAAGTTTATGGCTTACTAGATATTTCGAAAAAAACAAATTTTGGCTATTTCAAAAATTGTCCCTAATTCCATTATAATCTATATTAGACAAAAAGTTTTCAAATAAAAGTTGTAGATAATCACATCCTTAATGAGACTGTGTCCACCGTTTTTTTCTAAAGCCTGTCATTTTTGACATATGACACAAACATATGTTTTTTTTAAATGGGAACCATAGTTGGCCATGAGTTCAAAAAAGCGCTATTTTTTAAGCTTTTCAGTGATATAAGCTATAATATGTTTCTTTCGAACAATTACTGAGTTATAGCCAATTCTTATCATTTTTAAACAATTTCACTTAGTTAGCCATGGGAACAAGTTCAATCGTCGTTGCTCTCAGTAATGTGAAACTGTCACATCCAAACTTTGTAAATTAAAATAAACAAAAATTGTAAATATGAATTTTTCAAATGAAGAAAAGCGTGTAGGATTATTGGTTCAACTTTTCTTGGCCATACATTTTCGAGGATACGTTGACCGGTTAACGTTACTTACGTTTTTTTAGAAAAGTTAAATTTAGATACTCGCGCATCAATAGAGTGGTTCCAACCTTGTTCCAACATTGCTTTCATTATGACACTCCCCCTCATAATGAAAGAAATGTTAAAAGTTATTTATATCATAATTATGCAAAGTCAGGGATAGGAAGAGGTGGACTAATTGCATAGGCCTCCTCGATCACCTGACCAATCCATTTTAGATTTTTTTATGCTGTATGGCTAACAAGGTTTACAAAAGAACTTACCAATTAAGAGAGGCATCATGCAAGCATGAATTAGGAGAGGAGAAGTTTATTAAAATCGACCGGCCGTTCTGTGGAAAAAGCTTGTAATTCAGTTTTAAAAAGATGCATTTTATGCACTCAAAACGATTAGATGGTGGTTTTTGAACATTTGCTAAAATAATTTAACTTAAAGTATATGTAGTGATATTAGTTTTTTAAGTTTTATTTTGTGTAAGGTAAATTGTAAAGAACCGTTTAATAAAATATTCTGTCTTTTTATAAGTTATAAATCATAACAGAATAAAATAACATGCCAACTAAGTGAAATTAGCCAAGAAAGATAAGAATGGGCTATAACTCAGTAATTTTTCGAAAATAAACGTATTATAGCTTATATCGCTGAAAAGCTTAAAAAATGGCGCTTTTTATGAAGTCATGGTCAACTATGGTTTCCATTTAAAAAAACATATGTTTGTGTCATATGACTCATATGTCAAAAATGACAGGCTTTAGAAAAAAACGGAGGACACAATCTCATTAAGGATGTGATTATCTACAACTTTGATCTGAAAAGTTTTTCTCTAAAATAGATTATAACGGAATTAGACACGATTTTTAAAATAGCAAAAATTTGTTTTTTTTTCGAAATATCAAGTAAGCCTTTCAGGTAAGCCCAAGCGAACTTTTTCAAAAATCTGAGAGGCGCATATTTATGACCCCACAAAACTGCAATTCTTTCCCCATTTAACCGACTCTCTATCTCCAATAGTTTATTTTTATAAGTATTTATTTTAAGTAAGTATTCGCACACCATCAGCTGTGCGAAATACGAAAAGTAGTTTCTCAAAGGAACGCTGGTCAAAAAAATTCCTGTTTGGATATCTGATCATAAACCCTTCAGGCCAACCAAGCAATTGTCCTCAGAAAATAAAATAACTAGCAACATCCATTCCTTCCGCCTTACTTAAAGTATCCATCGTTTTAGTAAAGTTTATTTCTCTGGCTTGAAAGTAAGCACCAGAATTAATTCTGCAAAGTAATGTACAAGGTGTTGACAAACTTTTTTATTATAGCAAGCATATTTAAATATCTTTAAATATCTCAAAAACCAAAGCTTATAAACAGGGGTGGACGGGGAAGTGGAAACCGGCCCGGGAAAAACAGGCAACCGGCCCAAATCCACAAAAATAAAAACGAAGAAATATATTTTATTTATTAATATATAAGTAAGGGTGTTTTTCGCTGGTGCGAAAAAGCTCTTTTGCATCCGGTTTAAAAAAAATTAAACTGTCTTGATCAAAATTTTCGTAAAGACCAATATTGGGTCAGACATCTGAATTTTTACTACAAAAGGGCTCAGTTTTACAGGGTTCTACTACTTTATTTCCATGCTCGATAATGGTAATTTGATCTTGAATAGGCTACGATTTTGAGAAAATTTAAGACTTCCTGATTCATACAATTCACCTGACCCAATCCTCTGTGAAACACATTACTTTTAGCTTTTCGGGTATATACTTTCTTACACATTGTAGAAAGAAATTCTCTTTTCTGCTACAGCTGCAGCCTCCTTGTGTACACGTGTTTTTAACTGAATGAACCGCGGTCGCCATTAAAACTGCAGCCTAACTATATAATAACCTAAAAAATGGTTATTATATAGTTCTTATCACGAAACTTTTCCTCTATACTTTTCTATATTTGGCATCTTGTATGATAATGCGCGAAAAAAACCTAGGCAATACCTGGGCAGTGGATTCAAATAAGAAGATTTGGATTTTCGAGACATATTAATATTTTATTATCTAATCTAGTTTAAACCTTATTTAACTCTTCTCTGCTGTCTCAGCAATTTTTAGCAAATTCATTTTAGCAACATTTTAAACAACAATTTAGACTTGGCTTTTAGTTCTCAGACTTGGCTTGTTCTCAGACTTGACTTGGCTCCGTCCCCAATTCAAGCCAAACATAGATATCTTTTCTCCGCCAACCGCAGACTTCGCGTCAAATTCGTGTACCTTTTCACAAAGGGGAGCTCGAAAAATATTGCATCGAGGCTCCCAGTTGTCAATCTGCCCTACCGTATTCTTAGTATACATTTAGATCGAGACTATTTAAATTTACCTAATGCTATTCATTCTTTTTTTTTGCTGCCAGTCAGTCATATTTATTACTTATTAATAAAAGAATAGTGGGTAAAACTATACAGGGTGAGTCTTAAATAAGTGCAAATATTTTCGGGGGTGGTATATTTCGACCCCAGGAACACGTCTATGAGGTTTTTTACAAAAAAAAATGTTAAAAATCGAGCATTTTCTTTTAAATTTTCCTGTATATTTTAGAAAACTTTTTAGAACTTCCTCTTCACCGTAAATTTTCCCACGGTATAGTTTCTTAATCTCTGATATTACGGCACTAAAAGAGATGCAAATACAGAAAAATTGAGGTGGCTCAAATTTTTTTAAAAATAAATATATTTTTTCCAAACTTTAATAACTCGATTGGACTAATTTGAAAATCGATAAAGAGTGTTACGTTTTTCGTCGGTTCCGTGTGGATAGAAAGTCACAATTTATTTAAACACTATTTATTTAACACTAATTAACAAAAACAATAACGATAAAAGACTTATAGAACTATTTACAAACGATTTATAACTAAGAATTTATTTTGAATTTTAGCGCGTCAACTGCACTGGTATATTTATAACTGCCCCCTGTATTCCACGGCCGCCGGCTTTTATACCGGCAGGTAAAGAACTCTAGAATTGTCCATAGATCGTTAGGTGCGTAGAGAAGGTTTTCGAATGTTCTCGTATGTACTCGTCCATTCCAGTGGGACTCGATTCTTCTCGAACGAATGAATCATTGCGGTGTCTATGCGATGTTAAGGTCATCCGAGGGCGGGCCATATTGTGAGGTTAGGTCGAGTCCACACCGGCCCGCAACACTGCCCCTTCTTAGGTACATGCTCGTCCCGAGATGTATACGGTGAATGAAGGTATTTGCAAAGCTGGCCCCTGGTACATTGCGAAGTCTGGTAGAAATAGCAGTCTACAGTTTTCTCTCCCGATCTCAGCTTTGGGTTGTAGCAGCAAACGAGGATCTCGATTCCCGTAAATCTGAACAAGACTTCAATCATGTTCCGGATTGTACGCCAACTCAAACCATCGAGTCCACACGCCAGCTTCGGAATGGCTAATCGTGCAATGTTGTTGTTTAGCAGGGCTTCTCTCAGTTCAATCAGGGTCTTCCATAGATTGAGATAAGTCGGCTTACTCGGGGACCATTCCTTGGTGACCAGGTAGAAGATGTGCCTTGCTTGACCATGTGCATTGTCGGTTAGCCTCAAGACGCTTCCAACCTCTGGATCCTGTCGGCGTAGTTCTCCGACACGCCCAAACTTCTCATTGAACGTCGCAGCGATTCCTCTGGACATCCGCAAATCTCGAGCCACACAATGAGCGAGCGAATAATCAGGAGGCACGGAAAAGAGGTCTCGTTGATCTTCTTTGGTTACACCATAGCGAGCCTTCTCACTGCTGTTGTATCGGGCCATGAAATCGTCAAAGGACATCTCCGAATCAGGGGGATCAAAGCTGCAGGTTCTCACGGTCCCAGCACGATCTTCTATTTCGCCTTGGTAGGGGCTCAAACGGTTGAAATGGACTACCCTCGGTTTTCCTTTTGGCAATTTTCTGATACGGTATACGACGTCATTAATTCTATCCATGACTTCGTATGGCCCTTCCCACGAGGATTGTAGCTTCGGAGATAACCCACGACGTCTCTGCGGGTTATATAGCCACACCAACTTCCCTGGTTGGTATCCTCCATGCTCAGCTTGAATGTCGTAGTGTTCCTTCATTCGGTCACTAGCACTTTGAATATTTAGGCGGACTCTCTGATGAATGTCGTCCATCCTTTGACGTAGTGTGTGGACATAATCTTCTCCGGCGACTTCTTCTCCCGGTCGGCAACCAAATTTCAGATCACAGGGTAGGCGCACTTCCCGTCCCATAACGATGCTGGCTGGAGTTTGCCCTGTAGATTCTTGGACGGATGAACGGTAGGCCAACAGGAACAGGTGAAGAAATTTGTCCCAGTCTCTTTGGTGGTCAGAGACTACTTTGGCCAGATAACGGTTGATAGTTCTGTTCATGCGTTCAACCATCCCATCGGATTGTGGATGTAGAGCAGTCGTCCTGGTCTTGCGGATGTTCAGGACTTCACAGACGCCTTGGAACAGATTGGACTCAAAGTTTCTTCCCTGATCTGAATGAAGCTCCATGGGAACACCAAACCTGCAGATCCATTCTTTAACAAGGGCATCAGCAATCGTGGACGCTTCTTGATTTGGCAACGCGTAGGCCTCGACCCATTTGCTGAAGTAATCCATTACTACCACAATGTATTTGTTGCCATCGTTCGTCTCCGGGAAAGGACCAGCCACGTCGATCGCTATTCGTTCGAAGGGACTACCAACATTGTACTGGCGCATAGGGGCTTTACCACGCTTTTGTGGCCCATTAATGGCTGCGCAAATGTCACATTTCTTACACCAGGCCCTCACATCTTCTTTGCAGTTCACCCAGTAGAACCGTTCACGCAGCTTGCCAAGTGTCTTGGTAACACCAAGATGTCTCCGCTGGTTCCATTGTGAACTTCCTCCAAGACTTCTGGGACCCTCTTCTTTGGAATGACGATCTGCCTTCTCTTCTTGTTGTCCCTCCGGTCTCTCGATCACACGGCGAAGTAGTCCGTTATCTATTACCAAGGAATTCCACTGGGCCCAGTACGACTTTACGTTCGGCGAATATCTGCAAACTTCTTCCCACGTTGGTCTCTGGTCCGCGTTTTTCCAGTTAATCACCAAGCCCAACTCTGGATCACTGATTTGATCATTTGCAAGATCTTCGGTTTGCCAACTACCACCAACCACAGTCGTCCTTAAGACTTTCACTTCTTTCTCTTCTTTGCAACGATTTCCCATCTGTCCGCAATTCCAACAGCGAATCGGTCCCCCCTTCTTACTCATATACTGATCCAGTACTTTCCGCACAATCCTTTCCACTTTGGAATCGTCGGAACTCTCCTCAACAGCCCGTACAAATCCTAGAGACCTAGAGCATTCTTTCGCGGCCTCAAATTCCAGGGCACGTGCTAGGGCATCTCCCAAATGCGTTGGATGAGCTAAAAGAAGTGTTTGCCTTGTCTCGTTGTCACATAAACCATCAATAAAAGCCTGTACTTTTAAGCGCTCCATAACATTTTCGGGCATAGCAGGGTACGCAAGGCGAACGAGGCGGGCTACGTCGGCTTCAAACTCCTGCAGAGACTCATTTGACTTTTGAATGCGATTTTTTAGCTGGGAATGATAGACATGTTCCAAATGAGCTTGGCCGTACCTCATTTCTAAATGTCGTACCAATTGCTGATAATCTCCCTGTTCCGATGGTACAATGTCTGCAGGATATCAGTCGCATCTTCTCGCAGTGCGACAGTCAAAGCGGTAGCCTTTTTCAGCGATTGTCCATCCGTTCGCTCTCGCAGCGGCCTCAAACTGGCAAAAATAATTGGCCCAAGCGGTTTTTCCGTCAAACTGTGGAGGCTTAATAACTGACTTTGAGATATACTTATTTTCGACTAGTTTCGGTGCCTCCGATGTTTCTTGACATTTTGGTGAATTGGCCTTTTCTATTTCTTGTTTTAAAATTTCGATTTTTCTATTTACATCTTCCTCAATCTCCGTTATTTTGTCTTGTAGTTCCGTAGAATTTTCTATAATCTTATTGTTTAAACTTTCTTCTAAATTAAGTATTTTGTCATTGAAACTGGCTTGTAGATCTTTAGAATTTTCTATGATTTTATCCTCTAAAATATTAATTAAATCCTGGGAATTTTCCATAATTTTATCTTTCAAACTGTCTTCTAATTTTTGAGAGTTTTCCGTCATTTTAGCTTCTAATTTTTGTAGGCACGAGTCAAGGTCACCTTCGAACTCAAAGCAAAATGTGTCCGGATCCTCGCCTTCCTCCCTCAAAACGTCTCTCAGTCTAGTTTGCAAAATGCTTTTCTTTCCATCTGTCTCGCACTCTCTCTCCAATATGGATTTCAGTTCGACACTTTCAAGTCTTTCAACAATTTCTTCGGAGCCATTGTTAGTCTTTTTTATTTTTCTAGTCTATCACACACGCCACACCTGACACCAATTGTTACGTTTTTCGTCGGTTCCGTGTGGATAGAAAGTCACAATTTATTTAAACACTATTTATTTAACACTAATTAACAAAAACAATAACGATAAAAGACTTATAGAACTATTTACAAACGATTTATAACTAAGAATTTATTTTGAATTTTAGCGCGTCAACTGCACTGGTATATTTATAACTGCCCCCTGTATTCCACGGCCGCCGGCTTTTATACCGGCAGGTAAAGAACTCTAGAATTGTCCATAGATCGTTAGGTGCGTAGAGAAGGTTTTCGAATGTTCTCGTATGTACTCGTCCATTCCAGTGGGACTCGATTCTTCCCGAACGAATGAATCATTGCGGTGTCTATGCGAATATATTTGCACTTATAGACACACCTTGTATAATAAAAATTTTCAAACCGAACAAACAACAGATGACTATTAAAATTTATAAGTGTCCCAGAGAAAGACATTTTATAATAGTTATTTTACAAATTGGTGTTTATGTTTAAAATCAACTGACGATTATACTGATGCAAACTGATTAGTTAGTTATGGAGTCACTAAGGATCTTATGTCACTTTAGTTAAAAGATTAACCATTTAATTTTCGCTAATCCAATCTTTTTTTGAGCTCTGATCGAGACCGGCCCACCGGCCCAACTTTCCACCGGCTCACCGTTTTCCCATATGGCCCATCCACCCCTGCTTATAAACATATTAAACCCTTATAATAAATGCCTTATTTTATATCCAAGAATCCAAAAATGAAATAAAATACCGGATGTTCCATAAGAAAAAATATATAACTTTGGTATGGATCTTAGTTCTGGCACACCCTGTAGATTTCAAAATAATTTTAAATTATGCACATTGCCTTCCCACATATGCCCACAAAATATTTTGTTTCTACATCTTTCCGTTTTCGTATAATCAACCGAGGCGAATGAGGTGCGCCATCCTGTATACATTAAATTAGATTTTTTGATATAGAGTGGTTCTCTTCTGATCTCTAGATTACATTCTCCAGTCCTACCTTTTTCAAAAAGTCTAATAATTTGGAGACTAAACCCTCCTTCTCTTTGTCAATGACTTATATGCCTAATACAATGAACAGTACATTTAGCAGACTGGCGATCTGACATAAAATGTGTTTCTGTCGTTTCTTCTTTAGATTGACAAAATCTGCACGTGACTTCGTCTGTCAATCGTATTAGCTTTACATGTCTATTCAATTCACAATGCCCTGTTAGTAGCACTTTAGAAAAACACCCGGTATAGAAGCTATTTCGTACCTACGTCATTCATTATAGGAGATAGACTTTAAAGGCTTCTGAATGGTGAAAGACCTATAACAGGTTTATAGAAATTGCTGAATTAAAATGTATGTCAGATTGCAAACTACTGAATGGTATTTTCTTAAATTTTAAAGCAGTTACAAAATGGTACATAATGCTCCCACAAAGTTTATATTTTATTTAACGCGTCGATTGTCACTTGTAGAGTAGCCATTTTCAACCTAAATAGAAAAATTTTTAGATTGGGAAGTAGTTTCGAAAAATATAATAATATGCCGGGAATTCCATTTAAAATAACAAAGATCCTACCACTTTTAGTATGAAGCGGCAACACTGTAATGCTGAAAATAATCTATACAGATGGAGCAGGTGCCTTTATGCAAAAATGCAAATTTTCAAAAAAATCCCATCATAGTTCTCCATAAACGTCTAACGTGCCATACGCGTAAATCACCCTACCGGGTGCGTCTCAAAAGTGGCTCACCCCTATAACTATTTTTTTTTTCAGATAAAAAAAACGAGATTTGGTATGTTAGTATATGACATAAATTAGGATTGATTGAGGTATTCAATTATTTTTGGTCACTTCCTGTTTCACCGGAAATGACTACAACTTTTGATTTTTAAATGGCACCTTCCTTATTTTTTTACTTTATTCGATAGAAAATGACATTCTGAATAGAATGACATATCATATGTCAACTTCTGACATTCTCGCTCAATAAAAAATCGTATTTTAAAATTCAATCTAGAGTGCCATGGCTATGTTAAAAACACTAATCCTTAATCAAGGAGCCTTGGAAAAATAGATTTGATTGTCTATTGTTTTAGTCTCTTGTTCTGGCCAGTTAGAAAATGTTCAAATCGTATTTTCAATCATATCACAATTTTTTCAAATGGAACGGGAGTGGCTCATTAGCATTTTTGGAAAAAGCATTTTTTTACAAATAATTTGATACCACATATTTCGAGTCAACTTTTCGTTACAAACCGCAAGTTATAACTTCAAATAAACCATCTTACAACCATATGCGAAAATGTCAAAAGTTGACATATGATATGTTATTCTATTCAGAGTGTTATTTTCTATCGAATAAAGTAAAAAAATACCGAGAGTGCCATTTAAACAGCAAAAGTTGTAGTTTGGTTTGTAAAACAATTGAATACGTCAATCAATCGACAATGTCATATACTTACTAACATACCAAATCTCGTTTTTTTAACTGAAAAAATAAAAAATTTATAGGGGTGAGCCACTTTTGAGACGCACCCGGTATACCATCGGGAGAATTTAAAAAAAATATTTTAAATAAAAAAAAACTATTTTCACTCAGGCGATATTTATTTTGAATTCAAGACAGAAAAATTGAAATAAACACAAACTGTACAAGAACAAAGTATAAACACTTAAGAACATAATTTTTAATATCTTCGTTTTTTTAACGGTATACTGTCTAAATCTCTACTCCTGACCCATAAATCTTGGTCTGTTCGATCTGTTCCATAGTCCCTTGAACGGTTGTTATCACCGTAACTGTTATTATTCATTTCGTAAAACGATCCAAAAGATTTGATATCAGTTTGCTGATCACCTGAAAGTGTATCTAAAATTTATATAAAATATAAAGGTTTGTTCAAAATCATCAAAAATACACCAAGTTTTTTAATATCAAAAAATAATGCCAAATTAATAATTTACTAGATCGATACGATGTGAAACTCTCTAAATCGCTAGTATTCTCTCTTGTAGAAGATGTGGGCACATCGAAATCTCGATGATTGTCCAAAATCTTCGTTAGATCTTGCGCCTTCAAAAACAAGCTTTCCTCTTCCTGCATCAGGTTGCGCTGTTCTTTTTGGCGATTCAATTTGTTTTTCACTTCTTCTTGGGCGTGACGTAAAAACGCCTCCGTTCTCAATTTTTCTTCCTTAAAACATTTGTTTTTTATTAATAGGTTCATATATTGTTAATTAAAGACAATCATTTTTATCAAACTAGTAATGCCTACACGATGCCTATGGAGATTTATTTAAGCATGATTGGCAATCGACAATTTTGTCTAGTCTAATAAATATACTGTCACCTTTTTAGTAAGAAGAATAATAATTAAATTCTGTTGCATTTTATCTTAATAATTGCAGTTTTACTCCAGACAATTTATTGTAGCCACCACAACGAAAGCAGTGACAAACAATCTTGAGTATACATTTCCGTCACAGTTTGTCTAGTACAGCCCCTCCATGAGTACCCATCATTGCAGATTCCGCGATAGTTGTAAGTATGTGTTCAGTGTAAAGCTTAAAATCTCAAAATTGGCGGAATAAATTAATGGTTTCAATTATACTGTATACTTTTTAGTTTACGATCATTCACAATGTGAAAAAAAAATTAAAATTAACAGAATATTCTAGGAACCTCTTGCGATAGTCTCATGTATCCATAGACACAGCCTAATGAAGCAGTTTGTAGGTGGAGTATGCAAACCATACGTATACTCAAACTATAAACAGTATAAATGGAAGCAGATATTTACTTAATTATCAATTATTAGGCCCCAGTAATTGTCAATGGCATTTTCTATTTAGAAAATTAAATCAAGGGGTAATTTTCTTTACTTAAAATATCGAATAATTATTATTTTTTATATATTTTAAGACAGAATTTGTTTATTTTAGCTTTTACGTTATTTTTTAATGCTTTAATTATTTATTTTTACTGAATAAACATTTTTAATTACAACCAATGCACAGCATAACTTGTATTCCAGCTCTTTTACCGATGATGAGCAGTGCCGTCTTTAGTACTATATCGGGCGCCACGGGCGTGAGGCAGCGAAGGGGCCCCTCGGATCTTGGAGGACTTACAATATCACGACATTTTGTCGCAGTATTTCTCTGGAACGGTCGCGAATGTAACGCAGCACATATGTGGAACCGGTATTTCTCTCCATCAGTTTGTCATCACAAGTTACCATTAAATACATGCTAACATTCCGTCGGGGATTTCCAGATCTAATACTGCATGGCCCGTGATATATAACATGGTATACATACATAACCGCGGTATATCTAACATTAACCATTTTTGAGAAAAAAATATTTAAAATTTTTGGACAAAAAAAACTACCTGTAAAAAAATTTGTACAGCCTAAAAGTCAAATTTAGTGATTATCACAGCGACTGTGACATAAAGAAAAGACATGTGGCTATCTATTTCAAAAATTAAATTGTTCAAATGTCATATAATAATGGCGGTAGTTGTCATGGAATTGAACGATTAAAAAATTATCATAAATATTGTTTTTCAAATGGAAACCCACTTTTTTATTTCACTAGTGAAAAGGTTTTTCAATTCATTACGTTTTAACTATACATATTCCTATACCTAAAATAAATCGTTTTTAAGTTATTTAAGATTTACTTTGAAAACGTAAATTTTTCTTGATTTAATCGAGCTTCCTTTGACATTAAGTGTCAAACAGTCAGACAATTTATTTCCATCTGTCAGAAAACGAATTATTTGAATTTCCTATATTATAAATACAGCTGCTTAAAAGTTTAAAAAGTGTATTTATATAAATATATCTCGTATTTTCGCGTGATATCTAATAGTTGATATTTTAATAATATACCGTATGATCGAAAAAAAAACAGCGTAAAGTTGGCTTGGAAATGATCGATAATAAATACTGTCATAGGTTACTGGTTAAAATCATGAAAAATATACGCTTTAAAGCTAAATCTTAAATAGCTTAAAAAGGACATATTTTTGGTACAGAAACATGTATAGTCAAAAAGTTACAAATTTTAAAAACGAAAGTAACGAAAACCTTTTCACAAGTGAAATAAAAGAAGTGAATTTCCATTTGAAAAAAATGATTTATGATAATTTTTTAATCGCTCAATTCCATGATAGCTGCTGCCATTATTATGTGACATTGGGACATCTTCTCTTTATGGTACAGTGGCTGTGGCAATCACTAAATTTGACGTTTAGGCTATATACATATTTTTGACAGGCAGTTATTTTCCTCCAAAAATGATAAATATTTTGTTTTCTCAAAAACGGTTAACGTTAGATATAGAGTGTTTAATATCAAAATTCAATAAAATTTTACAGAGAATTTAAATATGTAATAAAAAATTGGGACACCCATTTAAAATAAGAAAGTTGCTGTCAACTTCCGGTACTTCCGGAAGTGCCGCCATATTGAAAATATTTTTAATCGATAGATCTCGTTGCGAAACAACGATATGCAAAAAATCTCGGATATAGATATTGTAGTTCTCTAGAAACTTCTAATGCAGGCTTAGCCTGGGACACTCTGTATAAATATTTGAATTTTGTCAACCATTATACATACGTCATTCAATTTTTACA
Organism: Sitophilus oryzae; assembly: GCF_002938485.1. Lineage (NCBI taxonomy): Eukaryota > Metazoa > Arthropoda > Insecta > Coleoptera > Curculionidae > Sitophilus > Sitophilus oryzae. The sequence continues at coordinate 2,163,348 of NW_022146393.1, forward strand.
AAATGTGTATTAGAAGTATATCATTATCTGAACAGACCGCGGGCCACATTTAGCTTCGCCGCCCCGGGCCCCCGACAGGCTTAATCCGCCACTGATAATGAGATCCATGTATTCATGCATGGTAGACAGACAAAGAGCCCTAGGGTGGGATCCTTGACAGTTCTGTTGACACACTTGAATTTGATTCTTGAATAATTGTTATAACATATCTATTTTTATTAGAATTATACAGGGTCCGGCAATAGTGCGTCGGGCATCTGTAACTCCTAAAATAGAAAAATTGGGAATTTTGTTTAAGTGGAAACCTAAAGTATGTACGAGGATGTATTTCAGGAAAATATTTTAACTTCTATAGTAATAAGTCTAACTATAGGATGGCTCAAAAAAGTGTGAGTGGATCGGGATGATTTTTTTTAAATGGAACACCCTGTAGATTATTGCATTTTGGCTTCCTTTCAGATCACTTTACATTATCCTAAGATATGAGTAAATGCATTTCGATTAGCAGAGATATTAATAAATAAATAAAAAAAAATATATATTTTTCAACCTTCCTTAAAAAAATTATTACAAATACAAAAACTGTCCTGAAATCAAAAACTATATTAGGTATTTACTTTAGATGGTCTATACTTATATATACCTATATAATCAAAAACCCTTCTAAAGGTGTAAGGTATACTAAATTAAATAAATTCACTTAATTGCTACACTATACACAAATTGTTTCCATTTATTTTTTTCGCTTGCTCGACTTTTGGCTTCTGTTAATGTTAGTCCTCTATCCTGCACTATCTTGTCTATTGTGTCATTTCATGTTTTAGTTGGTCTTCCCTTGGTCTCTTTCCATGCATTTTAGCTTCCCACACGCCTTTTACTGGTATGTCGTTGTTCATTCTGATCAAATGTCCATACCACCTAAGCTGACATTGCTCAATTTTATTCAGGATCGAATCTACTTTGGTCTATACTTACTTTGCTATAAATTTGGTAATCTTAAATCATACAGGGTGTTCAAAATTCTACGCCAAACTTTCTCAAATATAAAGTAATTTTTCTTTGTTTTTTAAATGGAACACCCTGTATATTGTTTTTTTATTAGATGAAGAGTTAAAAAATGAACATTTTTTGTATTCTTTTTGTATTCTTTTTTAAAAGTATTTCAAAATTTTTAATAGTTTCGCAGATACACGCAGTATTATTTCATATGGCTCCTTCAACGGTAAAATACGAGAGAAAAATTATTGGGTAGCTTTGATAAAAATTTACTGTAGAAAATGCCATATGAAATATAAAACCGCGAATAAGTATCTGCGAAACCGTTAAAAATTTTGAAATACTCTAAATACAAAAAATGTTGTTTTTTTAATTCTCCATCTATTGAAAAAATAATATACAGGGTGTTCCATTTAAAAAAAAAGAAACATTATTTTATATTTTACAAAGTTAGGCATAGAATTTTGAACATCCTGTATGATTTACGATTATTATATTTATAGAAAAGTTAAGTGCCGACCATCTAAAGTAAATACCTAATATAGTTTTGATTTCACGACTGTTCTTGTATTTTTAATAAAATTTTTAAGAAAGGCTGAAAAATATACATTTTTTATTCATTTATTAATATATCTGAAACTATCATAATAAATTTAATCATATCTTAAGATTATGTAAAGTGATCTGAAAGGAAGCCAAAAATGCAATAATATACAGTGTATTCCATTTAAAAAAAATCAATCCCCATCCACTCACACTTTTTTGAGCCACCCTATAGAAGTTAAAATATTTTCCTGAAATACATCCTCCTAAAATTCCTAAGTTTTTTATTCTAGAAGCTACAGATGCCCGACGCACTATTGCCGGGCCCTGGACCCTGTATATTTTTATAAACATTTTAATAACTACCAACACAAGGTAAAATCAAACAAAAAATTATTGAGTCTACCCTACATCATATTTTTACACGTTTTGAATAAACTTAGAACGGCACTGATCACTGATAAATCGGAATTTAAGTTGGTCATTTTAGGAGCCCGTCGCGTTCGATCTAAAATTTTTGATATGCCCCTTCCTTAATCTTTTTATTCAAAGAATTAGCTTATAAAACAAGAAACTTTTAACTTATAACTACAATTTCTCTTCACCGATGATAATAATCAAAGGCGAAAATGACATTATTTGCAAATTTTGAAGTATAATTAATGGAAAAAGTTAAAGGTGTGTTAACTTTATCTACTAATTGAAAAGTACTACCACTAATTTTGACGTTCTGAATGAGTATATTGAAATTCGAGGAACCAACTTCTACGCTAATTGAAACCATTAATTTATTAAACTCATTTCGAAGCTTACTTGAATATTACAAAATTAAAAAACAAAATAAAAATACCTTGGCTAGTCGTTCTTTGGCCTCCCACTCCCACTTTTGACGCTCCTTGTCCCTTTCCCTAATGCGCAGCTGCTCGCGCAGCACATCTGTCTCGTGCTCGTACCGCGCGTACTCCATCTGCGCCTCAAGTTTTGAACATTCCAACCGGAACTCGACTTTTAGAGCCTCCTCCTTTTGCCGATGGAGCTCGTAGATGGCTTTCCATTTAGTACCGTACTCGTGTTCGAAAGAACCTTCTTCAGCCAGGTGAGGTCCGACAGATCGATCCTTGAAAGGTTATCCAAGGTCTTTATTAGTCAGAAAAATAGTTTGAACAGTCTCTAGGATAATTTATGTTGGGAGCAATTGAATAAGGTTAATTTAATAGTACTATTGCATTATGAGTAGGGAAGTGTACTGTCGAATATGAATCTCGTTAAGTTAATGAAAACATTCCTTCGAGGTCTGTACACTATTTTATTTCAGGCAACGGCCTAGCTACGTTGAAACATTAGCGACAGTTAAGCGACGTAAGGCGATACTGGTGGATGGACGGGTGACCGGTTCGAAACTCTGTATCGTGCTGTTGTCCAAGGGAAAAGTGTAAAATCTATTGATACACACTGCTCATTCACGCCGGTTCGAGGTTGGATGAGATCGGATATCTCGTGAGTAAGAGTTGATTTAGACACTTGCAAAGTCGGTAGGCTATTGACCATGATATGGCCGAGGACCGAGGTTCGAATTCCGCGTAAACAAAGTAGGCCCCGTCCAGATTAGCCCTGGCAGCAAAAAGGAGACGTTAACTGAAATCTTTACTTTACTTTACTATTTTATTTACAACCACACCTGTAATGAAAAAGTAGGTACAATATTTTAGTTTGAAAATAAACTAAAACTGTAGTAAAAATGCCAATTTTTTTTTGGCTTGCTAACCTTTCAAAATAAGTAACATCATGTGTGACATCTTAACAGTTGTTATTGCGCGTTTACATGGAAATTGTAAATGGCAAACTATATTCGATAGCAATTAAACTTTTAGCTACGTAATCGAGGGCGCGATTTTTAAATTCATTGTTGCCAACCATGGACATATTCGGTGCCGGACTGACTAACTGGAATTTAAATTTCCCGCTGGGGATTCAGGTGGTAGCTCTGCTGTAAAAAATGTCAAGTTGCCACATTTATTTATTTATTTCCTGACATTGTCATTCGTTTTGACACTTTAATTTTGTATTACGAGTTTTTGGTTTAAATGAATTGTGTTGTGAGTTGTGACACTTAAAAATGTTTACTAACAGACCTTGGAGTCGAACATTGTTCTTTTTAGAACATCTTTTAGTGCTAAATGTACAAGATAGCTTTATAGCCGTAAAAAACTCATTGCAACTTTATTACAATATTTTGAACGGGAAAGCGGTAGTAATGGCCCTTTATGTCCCTTAAATGCTGTTAAGGAGGTGAGTCTTGTTGATGCAAATATACAATAACTGTTTATATAATTTATAATTAACTTATTTTTGTTTCCTAACATATTTTGATTAAAAGAAAATATGTAAAAGTGGACAACGCTGTGCCGGTCAAGCTTAATCACGTGACTAAAAGTTTATTTGATATGAACTATATATCTCTTTTTGCATAGTTAAACATAACAAATGTTTCATTGATTATAATGCCGATATTTTAAATACCTCTCCACGCACATATTTTTGAAAAAAAATCCTGTTTTCTGATTAGCCAAAACAGATGCGCCACCCTGCGGACATTTTTCATGCAGAACTTGAATGTAATTTCCAGCCATTTCTTACGTGAGACTATAACGGTGGGAGGGTTAACTAAATTTCACGTGGGGGAGAGAGGGGGTTTCGGCAAACATCACGTAAATTTTTTCAGGCATAAAATAGTATAAAAATATGAGAAGATATAAATTGTTATCATCTAGTATTTGTATGCATTGTAAGTCTAGTATAGAGTATAGATATGAGAAATCAGATTATTTTAAGTAAAACATGTTTCTAGAATAATTATACACAAATATGTTACGGTTAAAGTCTGATGACCGGTTAATGTCGACATTAACAGGTTAATGTTTGGGTTTGGTTATGTTTTTGGTCGTTTTGTTGTGTGCAATTCTCGAGATTAACCGGGTAATGTCGACATTAACCGGACATCGGACCTTAACCGTAACATATGTATACCATGCTGGCAACTGTTACTCTTGGGTCGGTATTTACATGTGTGGAAGTAAATCGCATAGGGATCTTATTAAGTCGGAGTGAGAGAAATGCGACGGAGTGCTGTTGCGGCGTTGCCGGTACGCCTTTCCCTATCAAACAAAGTAAAATCACGATCGTAAACCGCATATTTTTAAAAGACTTTTTTTCGAAAAGATAACTAAATAAAATCATTAGAATGTTTCTGAGCATCTGAAATGGAACTATAGGGATATCTTTAGGTTATCATTTTTTTTATAACGAGAAAACGTCAGTAATCGCTATAATTTAATATTCAACTTTTTGACACATAACACATTATAACTCAAGAAACACTTTAGATATTGAAACTTTTTTTATTTTGAAGATAGGATCTTTTACAATATGTTTACATAAGAAAAATTGGATAAGGTTGTTTTTATCCATTCAAAAATTGTAAACAACCCATCTATTTACTTTTAGGGCATAGCAATTTTCAGCAGTCGTGTTTTATTGATAAGGATTTTCACTTACTGCCTACGAAGAAAATACAGCAGAAATATTACGAAAGTTTTTGAAAAAAATACAATCAATTATTTCTAATAGATTTCGAGATATCGCTTTTTGAATTCAGAGTTCTCTACCAAAAATGCAAGTGTTTCTAGCTTGCACTTAAAAATTTTCAAGCTATAGGGAAAATTACAACGACTCGTTAATAAATAAACAAATAAAGTATCACGAGACGTAATTAAATCGTAAAGCTGAACGCATGATGTATGCCTTTCCCTAGAACTTTAAGTACTGACAGAGGTACTGATTGGGTCGACCGGTCAACTGCGACAAATCTGCTATATCCCCTTCCACGTCTCTTAGCAATGTGCAGAACTTCTCGATTTATTTCATACGTTTGGCAACGTGTTTACTGTTCTCTCTTTGTTCAGTACGTTATAAAAGCACAGTACTCTTCTTACATACGGAAATCTCGACCCAAGACTAAAGTTTGCCAGCCGTTAGTATAATTTATAGACGCCTCCTTATCATTCTTTTTTTTTGAAAATTATACAATAAGTACTTTCTGAGATACAGCCAGCATCCATTCTTAGTGGGTCACCCGGTACTTATTTACCCGTTAAACTACCATTATAATGAAGTTTTCAATCCAATTTTTTGTCTATTTTTAACAATATATTTCATAAATTGATGTCAATTTAGTATAAAAATAGACATAATCGAAACTACCGAATCGAACTGCCGAACTGAATCGAAACGACTTTTTCTCGGTTATTTAATTAATTATTTAGGTACTTATTTTTTACTTTTTTTACTATAATTTAAATTTTTACTATAACCGAATATTCCTGCAATGCTAAACAATAAAATCATTACATTAACATACATTATAGAAAATATCACCAACAAATTCAGTCTAAAATGTGACAAAAAATTAAGAAAGTTTTCGTCATAAAAATTCTGTAGTATATTCATAAATTTCTTATAACAAAGACGAAGAAAAAAATATGTAAGCCAATTATTTCCGTATTGGAAACGCCAAGGTCTCGATATTTGAATTGTAAATTAATTTAGCATTAATTATAATCTTGTATCCTCAATATTTTAACTTGCATTGCACTCACACCAGATAATCCAGATAATATAAAAGTATATTATATATGCAGAATTTTATGCTAAAAAAATGGGGGATGCAATTTAAAAAACTTAAAAAACTTTATCATAACTTTTTTTTTGTGACACCCTGTATACAAAAAAAAATAATTTTAGGATATGCATCATTATAAACCATGCAACATCTCTATAAAACTGTTTTCGTATCTTCGACAACAATAACGATCGACGCTTTTAAATGGAAACACCCTTTTCTATAGGAGATAGACAAAAACTAATATCGGTGTTTGAAGCTCAATTTTTGTCAAAAACATGATGGTGAAAACCACATATCGATATCTGTTACCGTTTCGGAGTTACGGGGTGTTTTTCAAAAATATTCATTTTTAACAAATCGCTGTAACTTTTTTGCTATGGAAAATTTTGTATTTTTATGAAAACATTTCCAAAGCACCTTTTTGCGTAGAATTTAATGGTTTAAGTATAATTTTTTTAAAATTAATAATTTAAGAATTATCAATAGAAAATTTGATTGTTTATATGGGACACCCTGTATATTTTTAATTTATTGAAAATAATTTAAAATTACCTTTCCAAAAATAGAACACACTTGATATTTTGCTCGATTCGTCTTCGAGATATAGAGTATATAAAAATTCGCCCGCTCTAAATAAGTAGGCTTTGAACGGCACCGGCTGTAATGCAAAAAAATTCTAGCTGTGAGCATCAATTAAAACGAAAATAATATTTGCTATGAGAGATGCAGAATTTTATAACAATTTAAAATATATTTAACCAACATCAACACATTTAAACTATATCTAATAACAATAAAAATAAATAGCAAACCAAGACATGAGATTTTGCTAAAGGCGTTCGACATAATATATCGACCGTCTTCTGTTATGGACAGACGGGGTAGTTTTTGAACATTTCTCGCGGAATTCATTAACTCAGTGGGGGTGAATTCCCTCTCATAACTGCTAATTCTTAATGCTAATTTAAAGTATTTGTAATTCTTGTCTAGATTATACGGAAGAATAAGGAACCTTTATTCTTCCGCAGATATATCCATAGGATTAGATCCATGGGCACTAAGTCAGGCGGCCTCGACGGCCAACGGCTGAGATCTTGGTTAGCTATTCAACTATTCTTGAAATTGGCTGCAAAAATTTGCTGATAATTTCAGCGTTCAGAGGCCGTGCGTCATCTTACTGGAAAAATATGTTTTCGAGTTCCATTAAGGGCATGTCATCAATAAGGGGTCTAAAGCCTACTAGTTAAAAGTGGCGAACTTTTAAAAATTCTGTATTTCAAAGGGGATTATAACAAAATATCAAGTGTGCTATATTTTTGGAAAGGTAATTTTAAATTCTTTTCAGTTAATTAAAAATATAGAGGGTGTCCTCAATAAAAAATCAATTTTTCTGTTGATAACTCTTAAATTATTAATTTTAAAAAAATTATTCTTAAACCATTAAATTCTACGTAAAAAGATGCTTTGGAAATGTTTTCATAGAAATACAAAATTTTCCATAGCAAAAAAGTTACAGCGATTTATTAAAAATGCAAAAATGCAAATTTTTGAAAAACACCCCGTAACTCCGAAACGGTAACACATATTGATGTGCGGTTTTCACCATCACGTTTTTGTTGAAAATTGAGCTCCAGACACCGATATTAGTTTTCGTCTATCTCCTATAGAAAAGGGTGTTTCCATTTAAAAGCGTCGAATTTGACCTACCCTGTACATAGAGTGGTGATTTTTCTAGAAAATTATACTGATAAAGTTGCCACATAAGGTAGGACATCACTTATTTTATTGTGAAACTTATCACACATGATAAAATTGTTAAATTATCCTTTTAACTAGAACAGTGATAAAAATCCACTCAAATAAATTTAGAAGTGATTAGACTTGTATTTCATTGAACAATCAATATCAAATAGGTACTTTGGACATAGATTCCTCTCCTTTTCAAATTATTGTTATTTTTAAAATTGTAATTTTTCGTCAAATTGTACAATTTTACTCATACAAAATGTTGTTTTTCGTTGTTTTTATAAATAACAAACTTCCGACCTACCTAACATTTTAACGCACCTAATTTATTCAAAAATGACGTATCAATACCAAAAATATACTTAGCATAAGCTCAGATGCATAAATTAACTTGTCCTTATTAATAAAACATCCATTTATAGTGTCATCCAGCAAAATTGAGAAAAAATGCAAATTAGCTTAGTAGTATGTCGTTCAAATTATTGGTCAAAGTAGGACACAGAAGTTTGACGGTCATCTCACAAACGATAAAGATGTTTTTAGGTGAATATAATTAGAAAAAAAAAGAAATATTAAGTGAAAATAATATTTTACTATAAAAAATAGTCTGTATCATAAATTCAATAAAATATTTGGATATTTAGTGAGAGATGTTGTGCAGTTAAAAAAATAGTCTGGCTAAACTGTGAGAATGGGTAATAGGTCTGGCACGTGAAAAATTGGATAAAAATTATTGAAGCCATTGCTCTTATTTTCGCAGTCCCAAAAATTTGTCAGATGATAGTTTATATTATAATTACAGCTGCAAATACAGGATGAGTTTTTAAATAAGTGCAAATATTTTCAGGGGTGGTATATTTCGACCCCATAAACACGTCTATGAGGTAATTTTCCTGTATATTTTTCGAAAACTTTTTAGAAGTGCCTGTTCATCGCAAATTTTCCGACGGTATAATTTCTTATAATCTCCGACATTACCATAATTACGGCTTTACTCTATGGTTACGGCTATAAAAGAGATGAAAATACAGAAAAAATCCGGTGGCTCTCAAAATTTTCTCAAAAAAATATTTTTTTTTTAATTTTTAAAATTAAATAACTGGGTTATTTTGGACCTATCTGAAAAATGGTAAAGATAAAATATGTTTCTTTTATCGAGATCTACCAGCCCTGAAAATATTTGCACTTTTTAAGACTCACCCTTTATAGTCTGGCTCATGTGGAACATCCCGAAAGTCTTGCCAGACTAGTACAACGCTCGTCAGGCGCGCTAAATTCTGCATGTTCAATTACATACAGGGTGACAATTTGAAAACGGGCAGTATTTAATATTACCTCTACCGATGATAGTATGAAAATTTGGCGAGAGAGAGAGAGTCATTTTATCAAGGGGGGACAATTTTTTGAGGCATTTGTTGTCGTCAACCTCAACCCCAGGGCATTTCCTACCTTGGCCTTTTAAATGGTAACTCCTATTTTTTTTATTTTTGTGTTCCTAATAAAATTCTCAAAAAAATAATGCAGTTTATGTAGAATTCTATAAGAAACACAAAAAATGGTAAAAGAAATAAGAGTTGCCATTTAAAAATTTAGGGGTAGGTGCCCTGGGGGTCAAGGGGTTGAAAGTAACACGACATCAAATGCCTCAAAAATTGTCCCCCTTGATATGTAAATTGACCTGTTTCGCCAAATGTTCATACTATCATCAATATTGTTCGTTTTCAAATTATCACCCTTATTATCATATAGGTACAGGTGATCGTTGTGATCTCTACATGTTTTTACTTTTCATAATTTATGGCAAGAAAAGTATTGGCTTAGGATAAAATTTAACTATGATCAAAAACACTTTTCTCAACGTTTTGACTTTTGACCCCGGGAATTGAAGAAACAAGGTTTTAGACCATCCGTCTGTCATCAAAAAACTTCAATTCACTAATAACCTATCAGAGATATAAGAAAGTTGTATTAATATAAATGTCAAATATCATACCTTCAAGCATGGGAAAATAAGGGTTATGCATTTGAAAAATCTGTCAAATTTTTGAATCCGCAAATTTTCAGCCAGACTGACTTTCTTCCACTTCGAATATGCTAGACTATTATTTCCATTAATAAAATGATTCACTCTAATAAATGTCAAATATTTATGACTGGAAAAATAAGTGGTCTTTTTTATTTTATTTAGTAAACCCATCCGAAAATTTTAGCCATATTCACAAATTGACATTTAATGTCACCATCCGAAGAAACTATTATACAGGGTGAGTTTCCTACGATGTTCTCTATGGGTATCTCGGAAACTACTGGAGATAGAGAGTCGGTTAAATGGGGAAAGAATTGCAGTTTTATGGGGTCATAAATATGCGCCTTTCAGATTTTGGAAAAGGTTCATGGCTTACTAGATATTTCGAAAAAAACAAATTTCGGCTATTTTAAAAACTGTCTCTAATTCCATTATAAGTTATTTTAGACAAAACGTTTTCAGATAAAAGTTGTAGATAATCACATCCTTCAAGAGATCGTGTCCTCCGCTTTTTTCTAAAGCCTGTCATTTTTGACATATGATACAAACTTGTGTTTTTTTAAATGGAAACCATAGTTGACCATGACTTCATAAAAAGCGCGGTTTTTAAGCTTTTTAGTGATATAAGCTATATCTTTTCTTCGAAAAATTACTGGGTTATAGCCAATTCATAGCATTTTTAAACAATTTCACTTAGTTAGCCATGGAAACAAGTTCAATCGCAGTTGCTCTCAGAAATGTGAAGCTGTCACATCCAAACTTTCTAAATTAAAATAAACAAAAATTGTAAATATGAATTTTTCAAATGAAAAAAAGCGCGTAGATACTCGCGCATCAATCCAACATGACTTTCATTATGACACACTACCCCCCACTCCACCATAATGAAAGAAATGTTAAAAATTATTTATATCATAATTATGCAAACGCAGGGATAGGAAGAGGTGGACTAATTGAATGGGCCTCCTCGATCAACTGACCTATCCATTTTAGAATTTTTTATGCGGTATGGTTAACAATATGGTTTACAAAATAACTAATGAATTAAGAGAGGCACTCGAAGTGGCGGTACGAGAAAAGTTTAATTAAGTCCTTCTGTGAGAATAGGTAGTAATTCAGTTTTAAAAAGATGCAACTCAAATCAATGGCGGATTTTTTGAACATTTTCTAAAATAACTTAAAGTGTATGTAGTGATATTATTTTTTTAAACTTTACGAGTAGTTTGTGTAATGAAAATTGTAAAGAACCGTTTAGTAATATATTCTGACTTTTTATAAGTTATAAATCATAACAGAATAAAAATACTATGCAATCTATGTGAAATTAGTCAAGAAAGATAAGAATTGTCTTTAACTAAATTTAACTTTCCTAACATGTCTTGAAAACCGTTCTCTAAAAAACGTAACATTCACCGGTCAACGTATCCTCGAAAATGTATGGTCAAGAAAAGTTGAACCAATAATCCTACACGCTTTTCTTCATTTGAAAAATTCATATTTACAATTTTTGTTTATTTTAATTTACAAAGTTTGGATGTGACAGCTTTACATTTATGAGAACAAAGACGATTAAACTTGTTTCCATGGCTAACTAAGTGAAATTGTTTAAAAATGATAAGAATTGGCTATAACTCAGTAATTTTTCGAAGAAAACATATTATAGCTTATATCCCTGAAAAGCTTAAGAAATGGCGCTTTTTATGAAGTCATGGCCAACTATGGTTTCCATTTAAAAAAACATATGTTTGTGTCATATGTCAAAAATTACAGGCTTTAGAAAAAAACGGAGGACACAATCTCATTAAGAATGTGATTATCTACAACTTTTATCCGAAAACTTTTTGTCTAAAATAGCTTATAATGGAATTAGTGACAATTTTTAAAATAGCCGAAATTTGTTTTTTTCCAAATATCTAGTAAGCTATGAATTTTTTCAAAAATCCGAAAGGCGCATATTTATGACCCCACAAAACTGCAATTCTTTCCCCATTTAACCGACTCTCTATCTCCAGTAGTTTCCGAGATACCCATAGAGAACATCGTAGGAAACTCACCCTGTATGTATATTCACCCACTGGGAAAATAAGTACAAAAAAATGTCACTGCATCCTGGACTATTTTGAACTTCTCAGGGATATAAAACAACAGTAATTCTGAAAGACTCATTACAGTCATTACTCGTTACTCAAATACATAAATAAAAATATACCGTATGATCGAATAAAAACGGCGTCAGCGATGGCTATGAAATGAAGATCGCTGTCATTTTATATGTAAATTTATATGGGAAATGTCATCGATCGTCATTTCCAAGCCAACTGGTCGCCGTTTTTATTCGATCATACGGTACTATAAACTATATCATAAAAAAACCAATTTTTTAATTTTCTTATAATCTTCCATTACTAATAACTATAATGGTTCATAATTACATAGTGTACAATATACATTAAGATATTGTTTGTAACACTTTTGATGAGTATCAGAAAAGACGTATTGAATCAAAACTATAGTTTACCGTTTTTGGATGTCTCCTGTCGAAAAAGAAGATCAATAAAAACCAACAATAAAAACACCTCGCTTTCTTATTTGCAGTATACAATTGTGTCCCAACATATTTTTGTATATATTTGTGATTAGATTTAGATTGTAGTTACAACTCAACAAAAAACTCGACAAAAAATTCATGTTTACATGTCTTACCTGACAAAAATCCCAATGTTTATTACTAAAATGTTTATCTAACAACCCTATGTTCTGATCAACGAATTGGTAAGGTTCAGCAATAACGGGTTTCAATGAGGCAGTCAAATAGTAACATCGGTCCAAACAACGCTGTACAGCTAAGTATGCAGAATTTTTTCGAACAAAATCTAATACAAAAAAATGTATCAAAACGAAAAGGTTATTAAGATCTCGACTTACATACCTATTAAACCTTCTCCAGTAGATTTCCCTCTTTCATCCACCAAAACTATGGCCTTTTCGATCTCACCAAAAACAGAAAAGGCAACAAACAGCAATTCGTTGGTGACAGCAGGGCTAAGGTTCTTCACTTTGATTGTATGACAACAAGAGGCAAATTTGACTTTCAAGACCCTAGATTTAACAAGCATTCCGTCAAGTTGTTGTTGAGCCTTTTCGGCATTCGAATGATAATCGAACTTGACAAATGCAAAGCTCTTCTCCGCGTTGACATAAATGTCAGTAATTTCAACATTGGGATCCAATAAACCCTTTATATCCTCTTCGTTTATTTCTTTACCGATATTTCCGATGAAAAGTCGGTTTCTTCCGGAAAATTTCTTTTCAGATAAGTTCAAAGCGGGTAACTCTAATGTAGGAGACCTGGACAAATTAGCTATTTTTTCCTCTATCTTGTCCACGCCGAAATTTCCGTGATATTCCCCAAGATATCCGCTGGAATTATTGGACTCTATTTCGTCGTTTTGATTCTTGTCCCTGTCCCTATACTTGCGCCCAAATCTTTTTCGGGGGTAATATTTTTTGTTCTCGCTCGAACTCTCCACATCTTCATTTTTATCAACTTCTGCATTAGGCGTTTGGTCAATTTGTTCCATCGTTACTTTTTCAGTCAAAAATATTAAAAATCTTCCCCAATTGTCAATATTTACAAATATTGTCACGGTATTGTTATGCCAACAAATACGACAGTCAGTTGTTTTTGAAAAATGTGACAGATAAGTGTGATTATTTAACGAAATACCTAGTTTTTCGTTATTAGGTGCAATTACAAATTGGTAACGGAGCATAATATCAGATTTTTTAATAAGAACAATTCAAGGCAACCTACATATTCCTACATATTTCTAATTTACGTTTTCTATATAGAACAACATTCCAACAATAACATACCTACCAAACCAAACCTACCTATAGATGCCTATTTCATATAAGCAAAAATAAATAAAAACTGTTTGCTGTAGGTACAGCAAACAGTTTTGGTTTTATCTACGAATTAGATACAAATCAAACTTTTATTGATAAGTCCAATTACTATTCAATAAAATAGATCTGATTTGAAATATTTATGACCAGTATTTGCATATTTTTGTAACACAAAAACTTAAAATTATTAAATATTTCTACCACCCTTGCGTAGGTGGAAGAGTTGAGAATATGTGTCACTCAATTCAGATAAATATACAAAAACAAACTTACTTGGCTATGAAAAGGAAGACAAACACCACACACACCACCAAAAGGAGTACCCACAATAAATTATAAAGTTCATCTGATAAAGTTTTTTCCAACATGATTCTTGTTCTTTATTGTACCACGAGAAACATCGCCAATATCCACGTTTGGACAACTACCGACCGAATAGTACCACAAGAAAACCCGCACTATTTCAAACAAGTACCGATTTTATCCATAATAAGCAAAACAATCCGACAAAACAAGGACGTTTGACAACTAGACCTGTGAAAGATATCCCCTCTACAAATATTTTCAGCTGATATTGACAGCAGCTTTGTTGGAAGGCAACCAGATATACTTCAGAGAATTGAAATAAGTAAATAACAAATAAAACAAATAATGGCATTCCGTGGCATCTGCCGGTGAAAGGAGAAACACAGTTAATAAATATGGGACAATAAAAAAGAATTCTATTACTATGTATTCCCCCATACACTAAAATTTTAAAGATTTAATAAAAGTAGACAAGTTGATTTAGTTGATTTTAATAATTTCTTTTAGAATTTATTTGTAAAAAATACACTGGTTTATTAAAAAATATGGTGGTATAATAAATGTGCATTCTGATGTATTTAGAAAATGACCAGAATAACGGTAAAAATATATAAGTATATACATATATGTATAAGTTATAAAAAAATAAATTATAGGGCTTATTAAAATGTTTATTTTAGTAGTTTATTTTATACAGGGTGTTTCAAAAAACATTTGTCATCTCTCGGCGGGAGATTCCTCACGTAAAAATAAGATTTATTTTTCATATCAACATAGATCCGATTCTGCTTTTGTTTCGTAGCTACAGGGTGTTAAAGTCTTAATATTTTTTCGATTTATCATAATTTTCTTTCAAGTACTTTTAGTGTTTCGAATTAAATTTTGAGGGTAAATAATGTTACTATAAATGCGACAATTTTAAAGCTAAAAAAGTGTCGACATATTCATCAGGGACGTGCATAGATTGGTTATCACTGGAATATTTTTCAAAAAAAAACATGTGCGCCACTGACTTTTTTTCTTTTGATACTAAAATTGTGCTTTTAAAAAAAAATAATATCATTAACTTGCGAAAGTTTTAAATAAGTACTCATTTATTCCTTATCAAAAAATATGAAAGAAAGTTCCTATAAACATGGATATGGAAATGCATAGTTTTAGAATTACGTACAGGATGTTAAAACTTTTTAAATTTTTTTTTAATTGTAATTATCTTAAATACCATTATTTTTTATTTGATATTGCTGTATGGTGGACTAATAGCAATAATAACGAAAAGTAATAATATTTAATAATAAATTAGGTAAAATATATTATTTATTAATTTTATTTTAATTTTAATTTTATTAATTGTGATAAATAAAATTGCGTTTATTTCATCAAGGAAGTCGAATTCGACAAAATATCAAGAGATAACTTTTAATTGGCATTAAACGGCCTACACAATTTTAGTATCAAAATCAAAAGAAAGAAAGTCAGTGGCGCACATGTTTTTTTTTTGAAAAATATTCCAGTGATAACCCATATGCACGCCCCTGATGAATTTAATGACACTTTTTGAGCATTAAAATATGTACCACAGTGCTGTGAAGACCATCGTCCAAGCAGCAGCGTACTAGCTAGATTTGACGGCTGAACTCACGATCTGAAGAGAGGCTTTATTTATCCTTTTAACAATTATTGTCTTACGTCTATCGTGGTAAGTTGAGCATTTGCTTATATTTAGTTACATTTGCTTGCCTGCAACAAGTAGATATCATCTATCGTAATTTTTCTTTTTTTATTTAAATTGGACAAAAACAATAAGTAACAAATTTTTACAACTACGAATAGTGTGGGGAGGGGATCCCCCCCTAGTAATATTAATACTCAAATTCTTGATAATATGGAAGTTGATAGAAAGGATAGAACGAAAACAGATAGGAATTCGGTCATGACGGACTTGAATTAAAAGTAAGTATAAACGCCTATGGCCCGTATGTAGTATATTTGGAATCTACAGATGCTGTTGGTTATAATATTGGCAGATTTAACAATATTAAGATTGCGAGAGAAATATTTAATTTAAATTTAACTGATATAAAAAAAATTAACAATAAAGGCTTAAATAGAATATCAATTGAATTTACCAACTATCAATCAGCAAATAATATAATATCAAATAGAGCATTAATAGATAAAGGTTATAAAATGTTTATCCCGTTTAATTTTGTTACGTGTAAGGGTATTGTTAGACACATTGATTCGGATATAAGTGAGGAAGAGCTATTAAAATATTGTAAAACCAATAGTGGTGTAGAAGTTATTAATATTAAACGGCTAAATAGAAAGGTCATGAAAAACTCAGTGCTTTCATATGAGCCAACTGGAACAGTGCTATTTACTTTCAAAGGAATATTAATGCCAAAATATATCAACTTATATAGATTGGAATACCAAGTCAATGTATATATACCTCCAGTTACACAATGTTATCGATGTTTGCGATACGGTCACACCAAAAATAACTGCAAAGGCAAAGAAATGTGCTTTAACTGTGGCGAAAATGAAAAACATATACAAGAAGGGGAAGGTTTTAGTTGCACAACGCAATGTTATTACTGTAAAGAAAATCATAAGTCGATTTCCAAAATATGTCCAGAATATACAAGACAGAAAAACATAAAAGAACTGATGGCCCTGGAGAACATAACTTTTTACGATGCCAATGAAACAATAAAAAGAACATATGGACAAAAAGGAGATTACTACCTCAACAAAAACGATTTCCCAGAATTAAGAAATAGAGTACAAAGGGAAGAAACCCAAAAAAATATTTTGCCCACGGAAAGAAGGACTCAAAACTTCCAAAATAAAATAAAAAGATCGTATCAAGAAGTAGTTTCAGAAAACACTTCAAAAAAAAGAATAATTCACAAAACACAAAATAAAAAAGATATCGACGAATGTTTATATTTTCCTAATGGCAGACCAAAGCAAGATCAGACAAACTTACCGTCGACTTCGACACAAATTCATCCGCGAACTTCCAAAGAGACAGAGCCTTTTAGTGCATTTCATAGCTACGAAAATGATCCTCAAGATTTAGAGTTGTCTGAATGCTTAAACCATGTGGCAAGCATTTCAACAGCAAACAAAATAAAAATTAGAAATTTTTTGTTTTCTCATTTAAATTATGATTCAAGGTTAGACAGATTAGACATAGATCATTTATCAGATTCGTAGTTCACAAGAAATAAAAAAAAAATTATAAAAATAAATAATTAAATAAATAATGAAAAATCCAACAATTAATCTCAAAATAATACAATGGAATTTACGGCATTAAATCAAATCGTGACAATTTAGTGGCACTTATTCATAAAGAATCTCCAGATATTATCCTTATTAGTGAAACTTGGTTAAAGACTAATTATAATTTTTCTTTGGCCTCTTATAATATAGTACGTCAAGATAGACTTGACGGTTTTGGCGGGGTAGCAACGTGCATTAAAAAATTTAATTCGGACACGACACAATTCATTATTATACAAATAGCTGATTTTTATATAATCAATTTTTACGTAAATTCGGATAAAAATTTATCTCCTGAACTTTTTAAAGACATGTTACAAGGGCTGAACTTGAATAAAATAATTATTTAGATGATATAGCATATCCCATGTATAAAAACTTACCAACAGAAGCGAGAAATTCGATAATAAATATTTACAATAAATGTCTATTTGAGGGGATCGTCCCAGATTCATGGAAAAAGTATAATATTATAAATATATTAAAGCCAAATAAAAACCCGCTTCTAGCGGAAAGTTATAGACCAATAATGCTGTCATCTTGTGGAAGTAAAATACTTGAAATTATGATCAAATATCCAATCAAATATGAACGCTGCTGGCGGAGGCCTCAATGCTGGATTTGGACAGCAGGAGAAAAATTCTAGCAACCAATTTTGTGGGAAAAGTAATAACATTGGAAAACCACTCTCTTATAAAATTATTATTTCAAACTAGGGGAAAAATATTAACACTTCCAACATATACAAATAGAAACAAGGTACCATATTTGATTGCTGCGTTAGGAGAATTTCAGCCTTATTATAATAAATTATATAAAAGCGCTAATTTTCCTTGCTTTGAAGTTGATTTTGACATCTTGAATAATCCCATAAAAATTTTTGATTGTTATATTAAGAAAAGTGATTTTTCCATTGTACAAGACTTCAAGTCGGTAACTGAAAAAATTAAGTCTACACATGTGTTTATTTACACGGATGCATCAAAAAGGGGTAAGAGAACTGGGTTTGGTATATCTATTCCTGAAATTCATTTTAAATTTTCTTCGCGCCTTCCAGACTCGTTAAGTATTTGTAAAGCAGAAACTATTGCAATACATGATGCGGTAATATTCGCAATACAAAAGCATATAAATAAAGCAGTTATATTTTCGGATTCCAAAAGTGCCATTCAGAAAATCAATAAATATCTTTTAAAAGCGAAAGCCGATTATTGGACTCTAAGAACTAAAAGAATAATTTAGCTAGTTTGGCTAATGTAAATGGGTTTGACATAATCCTGGATTCCGGGGCACGCGAATATCCAAAGCCGCGTATAAATATGTCGAGGCAAGTACGAGACAAACCCGAAACGAGTATGAAACGAGGCTATAGCAAATTCTTTCCAAAAGGCGTACTAATATGCCGAGACGAGGACGAGACGAGTCAACCTCAAGCGGAATTCGTCATATTATAGCCTCGAGCCGAGCGATTTAGCCTCGAGCAGAGTCCCTGCCCAGTCGAACGGCGTTGTCTCGCGGCTATCCATTTTCAGTGGAGCCTTTGGCGAACCCACAAAATTCTTCATAGGGCTGTGCGATACTGAGGCAGTATCGATATTTTGGTATCGGTTGTATTGAATATAAAGTATCGATACTTTAAAATATTGATAAATATATTAAAGTATTATTCGATACCATTCAATATTTTAAAAAATTAATTAATAAATTTAAGTATAATGTGTTTTTTAATTGGATTAGGATCGAAAAAAATCAACAGAAGTCCTTTGTTTTAAATTTGTCGACGTTTCGCAAAATTTATTTGCATCTTCAGGACACTACAAAGTTAAGAGAGCAAAATACAATCAAAAAATTTTAAAAATTTAACAAACAACTTAAAACACATATCAGTGGAATTCCACACATACACAATTGGTAAAACTACCCTAATGTTAACAATTAAATAAAATATATGTATATGTTATAAACTTAAGATCGCTTGTAAATAAAAATAATAAGGGATAGGGCCAGAATATAATCAGGATATTTTCTTATTCGCATTTAACGAAAAAAATCGACGATGGTGGCACTGTTTTATACAAAAAACTACCCGGATCAGAACTAAATCAGTCATCAAACGATCTCAAATTACTAAAAGCACTTGGAAGAAAATGATAAAACACTTAACCTAGGGTTGGCAACTTTGAAAATAAAAAATAGGGGCGAGAGGATAAAAAAAGGCACAGGCGAAACATTTTTGAAACGTCGCTCAAATGTCGAGAATTTACCAAAAAGTTATATAAACGGTATGCGATAAATATTTAAAATACACAAAAATATTTATACTCAAAACTTATTAAAATAAAGCAAACCATTGTCAACAAACTTTTTTTCAAGACATAAACTAACAGTAAGTAAACATAAAATTACATAAAAGACACAGATTAACAATTCTTTAAAGCATTGTGGCGATAAACGAATATTTTTTAGATTTTGAAGTTGGTATGTAACAAAGTTTTCAATACGTGAGAGAAAAGAGGACAATCAGATCAAAAAGAGGACTGTTTCTGGAATAGAGGACGGTTGGGAACCCTATTTTAACGGGCGCTCCGTTCCATCTGAAAGCGCTGTAAGATAAGACCTAATTCGACTTTATTTATTTAAAAAATTAGAAATTTAAGTAATTAAGATTTAAATTATTAATTTAAATCTACATTTAAATGCCAATAACTAACCTGGAACATATATTGTAAATAATATATCTGCATTTCTTCATTTCTAAAGTTGTATATTTTTTCAAGGTATTCAATTCGCCACATTATTATTCTATGGCTTTCCATCATTGCAGCACGCTTATTAATAATTTTTAAAATATTATTATGTATATAATTTTAAATCTAATTCCCAGTTTTTTAAACCTTCGCCGTAATGTGCTTTCTGAACAGGGTTTTTTTAAAGCTCGGAGAGTTTTTTTTTAATTATTTCTATGGCGGGAACTTTATTATTTTCATATTTGCCATAAATTAAGTTTCTTAGTAGTCTGGATAGTTCAAATTTCTGGATTTTTCTATATCGAATCGTTCCTTTCTTTGTGGATTCCCTTTATTTATGAGAGTACCGTAAGAAACTTCTGAGAGCATGGCCACCTTTTTCAACAGACTCGATTTGCCTCTCTTATCTTCGATGTATCCTATATGTAAAGAAGCTTGTTTTACATCTTTAATTCCGTTCAGCAGAAATAGCGCATAATTTACGTTTGAGCCGTTAATAACTCGACGAAAAGTTCATTACGTTTATTCATTTTTCATAAAATTTTCATGTTTTTATAAAGGAAATCACTAATAAATCTTTGTATATGAGATTTACCTACTTTGGCGAACTTACCTATACTATTTTAGAGAAGACAAAATTGCATCTTTCTAGCTAGGATGCATTATTAACATTATTACAAATAAAGGAAAGAATATTTATTTTTATATAAAAATGGGATGTGGAAAGTGGAATCCGTGCCCCTTGAGACTCGAAGCAATTGTTCCGCGGAGCCGCGGTGTATACGCCACTGGTTAAATAGACGCCCCAATCCTTTTGATGGTTCGCCAAAGGCTCCGGAAAAAACGGAGACAACGCCGTCCGGCTGGGCATAGGCTCGGCTCGAAGCTCAGACCCCGTCCCAATATGACGAGTCAACCTCAAATCCGCTTGAGGTTGACTCGTCTCGGGTGTCTCTCGCACTCGTCTCGACATATTTATACGCAGCTCAAGGAAACTCAGAAGCTGACTTGTTGGCAAACATTGGGAAAGATCTTAATGTGCCAAAAAGTATGCTCTTGGATTCAGTTGATATTTGTAATGTTATTAAAGATAAGATTTTTAATGAATTTAAAGAAAAATGGATAGTCAATATAAAAAACCAACAGTATCAATACTTCAAATCACAGGTTACTTTTCCAACAAAAAAATGGTTCTCAGGCCTTCCATTCATGGATAGGAGGCATATTACAACTGTTATTAGAATGAGAATGGGCCATTGTTGTACAAAAAAACATTTACATAAGATAAAAGCGATAGAAGACCCACGTTGTGAATGTGGTACAGTTGAAGATCTTAATCATATATTTTTTGAATGTCCTATCAATTTCATTCCTACTATGGATTTGTATGGGAAATTTATTAACATGAAATTCGATGCTCCCATAACTATTTTTTCTATCTTACAGAAGCCAAATGAAGGTTTGGTCAATTTGATTTTGTCCTTTTTGAATATTAATAAAATAAAATTGTAATGCTCAGCTTTTCACCTATTAATGTTTTAGCAGCTTTGAAGCTTCCCGATCTAGTAGAATATGTGATGTCATTTCAACCATTCTCCCATTGTTCCTATGTTGTGTTCGTCAATACTAACCTAGCTTTTACAGATCCATAGATCATCCGAAACAATGGTTTCTTCACAGCACTTATAATCCAATAGAACAAGTTGATAGTCTGTTAATTAGGAAAGAATTCCAGAATTGTAAAAGAATAGATGGCCCCAATATGGTGGACAGCCAGACAACATTGAGGTCATCATAAAATTGAGCTGGCAATTGCCCAGTAGCAAAGCCAAATCCGAGACAGACAAGACAAGACAAAATATGTACCACTTATTGTAACTTTTAACCTCAAAATTTCATTCAAATCACTAAAAGTACTTGGAAGAAAATTATAATAAATCGAAAGATTATTAAGACTTTAACACCCTGTAGCTAATGAAACAAAGCAGGATCGGACCTATGTTGAAATGAAAATTAAGTCTTATTTTTACGTGAGCAATCTCCCACGAGAGATGGCACATGTTTTTGAAACACCCTGTATAATAATTTTAGTTTAGCGGTAATAAAATCATATTATATGTATACGATTATAATGATATCGATATTACTAATATAGGACCATATTACAAATGCATATTATATTCTAATCGGTATAGTAGTACAAAAGAATTACATAGGGTAGTGAGGCAAAATTATTACTAAAAACCGGACATTATAATAATGTATATTACAATTATTATTGTAATATACATTTGAGTAATGGCAATATACATTTATTACCATGGAAAATTAAATAAATATACAATATAATAATTAGTGTCTCATCATAACAATTCAATTTTTCATCAATATAATTAATTTATGGACAAAAATTTCCATTTTAAAAACATAGTAAGTTGAAAACAAGTAGGTACGTAAAACAAAATACCTACCTACTTAAAAACATAAATATGTCAAATTTACTGTTTATTTCTTTTATATTTTTTCAGGAGAGGCCAGTTTTTAGTAACAAACAAGTAATTAATTTACCAAAAAAGAATTTCAAAGTATTATATAATAAAAGTGTTACAAAAATAAATTAAAATCTATAGGAAAATAAATGGCCAATACAATATTATATGTGGCTAATCCAATAAAATCGGTCATAGTGGCCTTTCAAATAAAGGTGATTGATGAAAATGATAAATAATTAGCATATCATTTTTAGTTTGATGATATCAGATATGAAATCATCATGATTTTAATAATTAATTTTCAAAACGTTCCTTAATGATATTTTATCTGGGTTCTACCGTCTACGAGTACAGGGTATCCTATTTTCGTGTTTGTTTACAGGGTTCGTCGTTTATTAGTAGATATATACAAAGATACGGGGGGATTTTCACATCACTGTTCTATTTTTTATGAATGTAAAGTTGCTATACACACATAAATTTGTCCTAGCCCTCTTATTTTCTGAAATATAGAGCGAATTTGAAAAGTTTGCAATTTTCCACCCCCTTCGTGCATCTTGATTATCATAAAACTTATCGAAAAGGTGAAAACTGAATTCCGTAGAGCTTTTCACGTAAAATCCAGTGGTCGAATATATTTCTGCTGAGAGCTGGCATTCTTGAAATATAACCCAAACTTATTTTTTTTTATTGGGATACCCTGTATATTATTTTATTATTGTATATATGTCTTGTTATGAACTTTCTAAATATGTATTTCTATTCTACTTTTCACACACACACATGAATAACAATATCTTTTAGTGGAGTGATTAATGTGAAACCTTCTGTATTGTGTTTTATAGATAAAATACTAAAATGTTTACCCATTTTTTTTCGTTGCTTTTAATTTTTTATTTTAGTAATTTTAGTAAATTCTTAATTATTTCCTTCTTAATATTTTGATTTTTTTTAATTCTTTTTCTAAGTAAATTTATTGAAATAAATAAATCTAATGCATAAGCTATACCTATTACCTATTGTGCTTATATTCTAGTCATTGAAATTTTGATTGAAATCGAATTATACAGGGTGGCGCGTCATATACGACGCGGTTTTTGCAAGGAGAACAAAAGTTTATATTGAAGTGAAATTTTGTGAGCTTATGTAAGTCAATTTAAAGCATTTTCTAAAATTATGAGTTCTACAGGGTACATGGTGTCCCCTAAAAAGTTACACATCAAAGTTATGTTTTTGTAATGGAACACTCTATATATTAATTGATTTGTGGATTCTAGTAAAAAATAAAGGTTTGTTTCATTAGAAAAGCATATGACTAAAATGTATAGTTTTTGAAATACAGCAGGAAAAATGGGCACCTTAAAACTTTGATGTATTTTAACCTTTCCGGGACCGTGCAGGGTATTTTAGGTACCCCAGATGCGTTTTTTCTTTAATAACTTTTCCAATTTTTATTTCTCACTTTTTTCCTATCAGGTAATCCTAGAGTATATATTACAAAACCCTTTTTTAACAAAAATATCCAAATATTTTTTTTATTTTCCGCGAAAAACTGAAATTTACTGCCTGGGGTACCTCGGTTACCCCGCACGGCCTTCGGTGATTCGAAATCCTACACGCACTATTCATGTTTTTTCGTGTTGGTGACTTTGTATGAAGACGGAAACAAGTTCTACATTCAGTTTAGTGTTGGTATTTACTATTATGTAGTAAGTTAGTATGTGTATTTATTGGAAAATGGCGCAAAATGAATATACTGATGATGGGCTAACAAAAAGAGATTCATGCCGAATTCGCTTAGAGAGCTGCGAAGAGCAATCCTTCAGCACAAGGACTTGTACTTCTAAACGTTCTAAGAAGGAAATAAAATAGTAGCAAGTTTCACAAAACTGTAAAATCAGCAATAAATGTATTTCTTGTCGAAAGCACAGTTCCTATAAATCCTGCTAAAGAGATTCAACCCAATTCAAACCGAAGATGTGGCTTTTGCGCCAGATCACGTAAGAAAAAAAAACAAAAATATTATGTAATACATGCAAAAACCCCATTTTTAATATTCTCGGCAAAGAATGTAAAACGTTTTTAAAAAAATTAATGTGTAGAAAACTAATAATAGTTTAGTTTTAAAATTAAATGTTTTTTATATTAAACAAATACAAAATATTTAAATTATTGTCGTTTTATTATTAAACTTTACAAATAATTATTAATAATTTACCTGAGTGACAAAATGTTAATAGTTTTTGAGATATTTCAGTGGGGTATCATAGTTACCCCACACGGCCTGAAACGTAACTTTTTGTAGCACGGTCCCGGAAAGGTTAAAGAGAGGTTAATATATTTTATTTTAATGGGCCGATTTTAATGATTTTTTAAGCAGTGTGTTGCCAAATTATTTGACTTTTTAGTATTTTTTTCTAAATTAAAAATGAAACTCCCCATCTGTTTTAATTATACGAGGGAAAACAAAATGTTGATATTTTGGTGAAAGTTTGACCAACACCCTGTGAAATATGTTAAAAGAGCAAGAAATTTAAAAATCATTTTATTATCTAGGTACATCCTTTCTCGATGGTTTGTTTTTTGGTTCATCTCATTAGCTTTATTTTTGTTGGAAATATTCGGTTTTAATGAAGGCACTAACATTTTTTCGTAATTTTTACATTATGACCATGCGTTTGCTTTTGGGCCTAGTCAACACATCTAGTAAGTTCTAGTCCCGAAGCAGGCCTTCTTGACATAAGATTTGCATTTCATTTAATCTTCTTCTTGTAGTCCCTTAATTAATATGTACGGTCCTTAAGTGCAATTCATTGTCAATTTGAAAAGCTGGCAAACGGCGGTTTCTTAGCGATAAACTTACAATAAGTCGATCATCTCGATTAGAAGTTCTCATACGAAGGTTCCTAGACGTCTAGATTGGCGTCCTCATGGACGTGGTCATAATTCAAAGACCATTTAGTATACTCTATGGTATTAAGATATTTTTGGAACCGGAATTATATAGCAAGTTCACTGAACTCAAATAAATAAATGATATATATTTGACTCAGCCTGTATATCTATAAAAATATTTTTGAAATGTGAACTACCATTAAGCATATATTTTTTAAAAGGTTTGGAGTGAAAATTTCAAATAGAAATCCTAATACAGAGCTTTTCCGGAATACGGAGCCATCTTGTATGTATGCATTTGTATATGTGTGTTTAATACTAAAGTGAAAGCAACGAATTTAAATGGGTAAACTTTGTAATATATCTTATTAACCATACAATGCAAAAAGTTTTATAAAAATTCGTTCACAGTAAATGAATTCCGAGGTTTGTATCCCATAAGGGCTTAAAGCACTCCACTATTTTTAAACTAGGCTGATTCATGTTAAAAGTTATACCGGGTGGTGCATCGGCGTTGGAAACAGGAAATCCCATGCAAATTTTGGAGTGTCCAAATATTGCTCCCCTGTTGATTTTTGCAGCGAAGTCGTAAATAGATTTATTAAAGGTTGTAAAAAATATGCTTAATACACATGTCAAATTTGAACAATTTTGGACAAGCCGTTTTTAACTAATTTAAGAAAAACTGCATTTATTTTTAAATTGGGATATAATATATAAATAATAAAAAATGGATATGTCCTCTATTATATATAGATTCGGGACAACACCGGTATCAGGTCTAAGGAGAGATCAAGTTAAAAAAGTAGGGGGTTCCTTACAAACCTCGTTAGTACAAATTTCCATGGATATATTTAATGAAAAATATATATTTTTTTTTAAAAATACCTATTTTCATACACACTCCTAATAATAATTTAATATCATATAAATTGACATAAAAGTTAATCTTTGTTACATTAAGAAATAAAATAAAAGATAAAGACGTCTTCAAATAAAATCATAATATTGTTTCATTTCAGTTGATATTTAGTTGGGAAATCAGTCGTGCTATGAGGTCGCAGTATTTAATTCTATTCACTTGATTAATGTTATTTTCAACAGTAAAAACCTCATTATAGTAGTGTAGTGGCGTGTTTTAGTTAACTAAAATGTATTTTAGTGTACGCAAACTAGTTAGTGCTTATAGTATAAAAAATACAAAGTGTTTTTGTCGATTTTACCAAACGGATAATGTATTTGGCTATAAAAAGAAACCTTTAAATGAATTCAACGGTATGCGTATAAAATAAGTTAATTTCAGGAAATTATTCAAATATTAATAAACAAATTTTAATAAACAGTTGTTATTATAAAATATATAAAGGTGATGTGTTTCATATTTCCTATCTTTCATGGATGTTGGTTTTTTAGTTCAATTTAATATTGTTATGTTACAATTGACTGACAATTGTGTATGTACTAGATATTATTGATAATCATATTATTAGTCAAACTATACAGGGTGTTCCTCAATGACATACTAATCTTTAAGAGGGCAATTATTGGACCTATTTTAAGAGAAAAACTTTTTATGAATGTAGATCCTCAATATCTTATATTGGTAAAAATTTCAAAAAAAGAAATGTTTTCATAATAACTCTGATTTTATTATAGACATTTTTATGAAACTTGATACACGTCTTCTATATGTATATCAAAAATCAAAATACCTTTTTTGATGCATACGGTGGCGCCTCTCATACGCCGCGGAAGCACAAGCGGAAGCTCCTAGGAGAACGACAGTTTGTATTGAAATGACATTTTGTGAGCATATGTAGGTTAATTCAGAGGATTTTTTAAAAATATAGAGAGTTCTACACGGTGTCCCCAAAAAAGTTACATATCAAAGTTGTGTTTTTTGTAATGAAACACCCTATATTATATTAATTGATTTTCGGATTCTGGGAGAAAAATAAAGGTGAGTTTTATAAGAGAAGTATATGACTAAAATGTAAGGTTGTTAACATATTTAACATTTTCTAGAAATAATAAAGAACAATAATTTTTAAATTACAATTAAAAGCTACCTAAATTGGAATTTACCCGGTATAACCAAATATGTAGTTAAATTAATTATTATACTTTAAATCAAATTAAAACTTGATCCAAAAAGTTATACAGGGTGAGAAAAAATTAATATTGAACATTGGTCACCTTCAAAAGTATTTTACTCTTTTATTTTAAATGGAACACCCAGAATATTATTCCGATATTCAATGGAGAATTCATGTCTCTTCAAAATACTATTAAGGTTGCCTACCCCACAAACAAAGATTCTTAGATATTTTCATTTACATGATTTGATCTGAGCCATAGACTTAAATGATCTGAGCAGATCTTTATTATTTGATAAAATCATAATCATAAAAAAAATAATAAAAAAAGTAGCTGTGATAAGTGTGATACGTCTGACGTTACTTATACATAATTGTCTAATTAGTCCAACTTGAACAACTAATTATCATTTTGTGTCAGTTAAAACAAAACTTATTGTCGCCAACATGAGAGAAATTATTGTAGCTGCTTTTCGAGGTAGAACCCTACATAATGCCTTTTAAAATGAAAAGATCCTTTTGAAAAGACAATCATTTTACGCAGTTAACAGGAAAGGAAGAATTTTGAGCATTTGATTTCATCTAGGTAATTTTTGTCACATAATAATAGGTTTATATCTAGTTTTAATTCTGTAATAATTAAAATATGTTTTATTATATAATATTTTTTATTACCGTTGAGTATTTTACTCTACAATATTTAATTTTTGTTGAATTAACAAAAAGTATATCACAGCTACCTAATTTTTTTCGAATAATAAAGATCTACTGACGCAAAATCATAAAAATTAAGATATCTAGTAAAATCTTTGTCTGAGGGGTAGGCAACCTTAATAATATTTTGAAGATATATAAATTCCTCATTGAACACCGGAATAATATACTGGGTGTTCCATTTAAAATAAAGGAGTAACTTCCTTTTAAAAGTGACTAATGTTCCATATTAATTTTGTCTCACCTAGTATAACTTTTCGGTTTAAATTTCAATTTGGTTTAACATTTAACACACAATAGTTAACTGTAATTAAATATCAGGCTATACAAGGTCAACTAAAATTTAGGTAGCTGTTATCAAAATGTGAAATATGTCAAAATCCTTAGATATTAGGTATTTTATTTGCAATTATACATTATATTCTGTTATTTAATAAAACTCACCGTTATTTTTTTCCTAGAATCCAAAAATCAATTAATATACAGGGTGGTCCGAACTGTATTCCGGAAACTTCGGTAGCATATTCTGCAGATTAAAATAAGTAAAAAAGTTCGTATTAATGTATGTCCTGAAATGCTTAGTTTCGGAGATACAGGGTGTAGAAGTTTCATTTTTATTTCGAGATATTTTCCATTATATAATTGGAGTCTGGGAGTTTTTGGACATGAGAAATTTGATTTTCATGTCAATATGACTCCTACTTGTAGAGGGCGCCACCTGCACATGCTTTAACTGGTTTGAAGAGTAATAACTTTTCCTCCATACCTGTATAAAACTACTGAGTAAAAAAATATACATTTAAATTTTTTTTTACATATAAAACGTCTCTTGGAAAAAATCGCTACGAGCAGTGGTTCTCGAGATATTTGAAATTGAATTTATCAATACCTGTTATCATTGACAAATTAAACACGTTGACCAAATAGTTATTAGACTGAAATCTTAAATTTGAAATCTTTTTGTGTCAAAAGTTCAACAGAAACTGTTTTTTCATCATTTTTTCGCAGAAAAATTTATGATTAATTTAAAAAAATAAAAATTTATTATTTCAGTCAAATAACTCTATTTAACGTATGCTCATTTTTTGTCAATAATGACATGTATTGTCTATTTCCATTTTAAATATCTTAAGAACGGTTGCTCGTAGCGAGTTTTACCAAGAGACATTTTTTACGTAAAAAGTCATGGAAATGTATATTTTTTTAGTCAGTAGTTTTATACAGGTACGGACGAAAAGTTAATACTCTTAAAAACAGTCAAAACGCATGTAGGTGGTGCCCCCTACAAATAGGAGTCATTTTAACATCAAAATCAAATTTCTCGTGTCACAAAACTCCCAGACACCAATTTTCATCCAAATACTAACGTTACTTCAGAAATTATTTGGAAAAAATCGAAATAAAAATGAAACTTCTACACCCTGTATCTCCGAAACTAAGTATTTTAGAACATACATTTATACGAACTTTTTACATTTATACGAACTTTTTACTTATTTTTATCTGCAGAATATGCTGCCGAAGTTTCCGGAATACAGTTCGAACCACCCTGTATAGGGTGTTCGATTAGAAAAAAAACAACTTTGATGTGTAACTTTTTTGGGGACACCCTGTATAATTCTATATGTTTTTATAAAATGCTTTCAGTTAACCTACATATTATGCTGCCAAAATTTAATTTCGATATAAACTACCGTTCTTCTTGGAGCTTCCGCGGCGTATGAGGGGCGCCACCCTGTACAAACAATTTTATTAATTTCAACCAGTGTCGTCCACGCGGGTTTTACATTGAATATTTTAGAAGCAAAAATTGGTACACCACTGACTTTTCTTAAAATAGGTAAAAATAATTTTCAAAATCTCCATTCATTTTTAAACAATTTTTAACTTTTGATTTTTTTCGTCCGACGCATAGTTTTTGTTTAAAAAAAATAAAGTCAGTTTACTTCAGAGTCAAATTGCTGAAAATCTGATGCGCTGACTGTTGTGTGGAAATCGTTTCTGCATCGCCTGAAAAAAAGTTAAGAGATTAATAAAGGACAATACATTTTTTGTACATCAAGACATGCAAATGCATGTCTTGGAAGACATGTATCAAATATAACATCAGAGATATTTTGAAAAAAAAAATAGAAAATTTTACCCCCCTGTATCTGAAAAGTAAAGATGTTTAGGACATCCATTCATATGATTTTTTTTTCTTAGAATAGGTCCAAGAATCGCCCCTTAAATATTAGCATGTATTTAAAGAACACCCTGTATAGTAATGCTCCAAAAATACTCCTATACCGGGTGCGTCTCAAAAGTGGCTCACCCCTATAACTTTTTTATTTTTTCAAATTAAAAAACAAGATTTGGTATGTTAGTATGTGACATAAATTAGATTTGATTGACGGATTCAATTGTTTTTTGTCACTTCCTGTTTCACCGGAAATGACTACAACTTTTGATTTTTAAATGGCACCATCGGTATATTTCAACTTTATTCGATAAAAAATGACACTCTGAATATAATGACATATCATGTCAACTTTTGACATTTTCGTTTAAAAAAATTGTATTTTAAATTTCAATCTAGAGTGCCATGCCCATGATAAAAACACTAATTTTTAATCAACGAGCATTGGAAAAATAGATTTGATTGTCTAATCTTTTTAATGTCTTGTCCTGGCCGGTTAAAAGATGCCCAAATCGTATTTTTAATCATATCTCAATTTTTTCAAATGGAACGAGGGTAGCTCATTAGCATATTTGGAAAAAGCATTTTTTTGCGATTACTTAATTTGGTACCACACACTTGGTAATTCGATTCAAATTCTCGTTATAAATCGCATGTCACAATTTCAAATAAACCATATTCGAAAATGTCAAAAGTTGACATATGATATGTCATTGTATTCAGAGTTCAGAATGTCATTTTCTATCGAATAAGGTAAAAAAATACCGAGGGTGCCATTTAAAAGTCAAAAGTTTTAGTCAAGGCATTTCAACGAAAAACAATTGAATACGTCAATTTATGTCATATACTAACATACCAAATCTCGTTTTTTTATCTCAAAAAAATAAAAAAGTTATAGGGGTAAGCCATCACTTTTGAGACGCACCCGGTATATTAAATGAATAAAACGTTTTTTAAATAAGTGTTATTGAAAATTGAGTGAATTTAAGTTGAAAATATTGAAATAGGGAATTATAAAAAAATCTAATGAACGTTAAAATCACTTTTTCATATTCTTAAGTCACCGTATAATCGAAAAAACGATGTCAAGTTGGCTTCGAAATGTCGATCGATGACATATTATATTCCTCATGTATTATTACTTATATAATGACAACGATCTTCATTCCCAAACCATCTCTGATGTCGATCGTAATGTATTTTAGCCACTAGGGGCGCGAAATAATTCGCACATTGCACCTAAATTAATAACTAAAATAATTTTTATTATCAACAACTACAACTTCGTTTCCATAGTTACAGTGACAAGTTGATTTGGAAACATATTTTAGCCTGTTTAACAACATGTTTTGTACGGTATGATCGAAAAAAAAAACGGCGTCCAAGCTTGGAAATGAACGTTTTTTTCGATCATACGGTATTAAATTAGGCATGCTACTTAACTATATTAACAAATGCTTTAAAATATATTTTATATTTTGACTACTTTGGTGTTGGAACTTTTTTTCAGAAAAAAATCAATTCTCAATAACCAATAACCAAACCAAAAGACGCATTAGATCAATGACAAAAAATTCAAGGACAAATAACACCCGAGAGCAAACTGTGCCGATGTCACCAAACAGTGCCGTGGCACATATTTTTCTTAACCTATATGTTTGAAGCAATATTTATATTTTTTGATAATTGTTTTGACTACGCCTATGGTGTATCATACTAATTAATTACGAAAAAAACGTATTAAAATATTAACAAAAGGTACAAAACTAGTATCGACGTATAGCACATATCAAGTACATATAGATGTTAATTGAAATTTAAGAATAACTATCGAATTCAATAAGAAAACGCTAAATAGTTGGAGTGGACTGTTTATTTACCTATGAAACGTAACTCCTCGCTCTTTCTTATCTCTGCTGCTATATCTATCTATGCTATATCATATATATTATCAACGTGATTTACACTTGAAAGCTGAACAACTAAGCACCATTGTAATAAAGTTTATACAAAGTTTACTACACACAAACTATTAAAAATCGCTAAAATTGTCGCTGGTGGCCAAATGATGACTCATTGTTTGCCATCACAAGAATGGCCTCTAAGGTCACAAATTCTGCTGCAGCACGTATATGGGTAAAGAATATATATCCTTATATTCTTTAGTCATTGCATTAGATCTAAAAGTAATTATTTTATCCTAATATAATCTCAATTTCTACAGTATCCCAAAAAGTATTGGAGAAAAGATGTGAGTCAAGCAACTTGTACAGGCTGGTTAGTGCATACAGAAAATATGGACACAAATATGCTAAAGTTAATCCTGTATGTTTAGGAAAAACAAATTTGTAAGTTAAAAGTTAGAATTACGACATTATATTCTCCTTAGGGTCTATAAAAAGCTAAGATTTTAGGTACGGTGTTTATTAAATTCTGTTAAAATATCAATAATGTCTCTCAAAAACACATATAAACAAAGTGTGTATTATATTTCAGGAATGATCTTGAATTAGACATAAGGAAATATGGATTTAAGAATACAGACGAAGTAATATATACAGAAAGTATAGTAAATGGCATAGAGGAGTCTACAATACCACTAAGTGAACTTGTAAAGTTCTTGGACAAAGTTTACTGTAACTACACAAGTGCTGAATTTGAATATTTAGAGGTAGCAATAACATCATAATAATATATTTTTATTTGCGTAATGAGATGCTTTGTTTATTATCTATAGATATAAGAATAAAGTTAAATATTAAGCCTAACAATGGATTACTCTGTATATGTTTTGCATTAAAAATTTGTAGAATTATATAATATTTTTAGACTGAAGAAGAGCGTGAGTGGTTTGCATCTGAACTAGAAACTTCATTAAATTGGAAAATAGATGCCAATCAAAAGAAAGAGATTTTGAAAGACTTGATAAAGTCAGAGGCGTTCGATAATTTTTTGGCAAAGAAATTTTCAGGTGTTAAAAGATACGGTGGTGAAGGCGCAGAAAGTATGATGACAGTCCTTAGTGAATTATTTCAATCAGCAGCTAAAGGTTATTTTTTTTAAATAAATACTTTAAAAATTTTATTTATTTTGATAAGATTTTTTCTTAAAAGTTTTCAAAAATTGTTTAAATATGAAATATCAAATATTGTGTATATGTCTATATGTTGTAATATCAATACAACAGAAATAAGAAGAAATTTTATGTAACTATGTATTTCCAAATGTCCGTATGACCTTGAAATTTTATTTATTATTATCAACTTTACTTAATAATAAATATTTCACCCTCCCTCTAGTTTATTTAAATTATAATCTGTGTCGTTTTGATAAGTCCTATTATAAAAAATCATTACTAAATCTATTCTGGATTTTTGCCTAATATTGCTAACAGGTACTTTTACATACATTAGGCCACATTCCATTGGCGTATCGTTTTTTAAACTGTATAAAAAAATAAAAATGAATCACTTTTATTTTTTAGACAGTTTGGAGCATATTGTATTGGCAATGCCCCACAGAGGTCGTTTAAATCTTTTGACAGGTCTATTAAATTATCCACCTACCCAAATCTTCCATAAACTGAAAGGGAATGCTGATTTTCCAGAAAAATATCAATGTTCCGGAGATGTCTTGAGTCATTTAAGTAAGAATTACTAGGAACATAATTATTTTCATATTAAACATTATTTTTATTTTCTGTATTGTAGTTTCTTCAGCGGATCTGATATATCCTGATGATAGTTCTGTTCATGTATCTTTGATCTATAACCCTTCTCATTTAGAGGCTGTTAACCCTGTGTCCATGGGAAAAACCAGAGCAAAACAGCTAGCACTTAAAGATGGAGATTATGGAACACACAATGTATGGAGTGATAAAGTTTTAAATATACAGGTACGTGAGTGGTCTGAATATTTTCCAAAAAGAATGAGAAACCAGTAATAACAATAACTGAATCATTTTTTTTGTATTGTTTCTTCCTATTTTAATCTCATGGATCCGCCACTGTGTGTAAATTATTATTATTATTATGTGTTATCTGTGATTATAGTTGTTATTTTTCTTTAAAGCGGCCCATACATTATCAAACAAATTGCCCAACGAAGCGATGCGCAACGTTGCGTTGCACAACTGATTCAGCGGTCCATACACTATCAAACAAGTTGCGCAACAAAGCGATGCGCAACGTTCCGTTGCACAACTGCCTTACCCATGCACTTAGTAAAATTTTGATCAAACTTTTTATTAAAAGTTATGCATTGTTTGAGAAACAATCATGTCCGCAATTGCCATTGCGTCAATTATTATCGTATATACCCTAGATGATGTCGATGATACCAAAAAACGAAAAAGAAAACAAAGAATTTGGATGAAAGAACTAAAATATTGCACAACGAAGCGCAACACACACATACACTACACAACGCGTTGCGCAAACAGTCCTGTTGCACAAAAGAATTCAAATATTCTTGAAACTCATCAAACAATTGCGCAACGCATCAAACACTATCATACATTGGCAACTCGTTGCGCAACAGCCTGCGTTGCGCAATTTGTTTGATAATGTATGGGCCGCTTAAAAGACACATTTATTTTATTTTTCTGGAGACAACATAAGAAAAAGTACATAATATAATATGTTAATTGTTATTTACAAAAATAAAAAAAACATCAAATAAAGGTTCACGGTGATGCTGCTATAATCGGCCAAGGAGTAAATCAAGAATGTCTGGAGCTCAGTGGCGTGCCTCATTTCGAAATAGGGGGCAGCATTCACTTGGTGGTCAATAATCAAGTTGGTTTTACCACGCCGTCTGACAGAGGAAGATCGTCACGGTATTGCACAGATTTGGCCAAAATTATTTCAGCCCCTGTATTACACGTAAATGGTGACCATCCAGAGGTAACTAAAAATCTTTTTCCTAAAAAGTCTTAAATAAATATAAATAAAACCAAATACATCAAAACAGTTTCAAAAACTGTGGACGCACTAAAAAGTGCGTTTTAGATAATTAAGATTCATATATTAATTTTTACATAATAACTACATGTTTTTTAGGTCTTATATTTTTTAAAAATTCCAATCCTAATAATATATTTTTTCTAAATGTCAATAAAATATCAAAACATTTATTATTCTCTTATGTTCGATAAGGAATATGAAACATGTTACAGGAAGTATACAAAGCAACAAGAATAGCCTACCAGTACCAAAGGAAATTTCGGAAAGATATTTTTATTGATCTTAACTGCTTCAGAAGGTGGGGGCACAATGAAATGGATGATCCTACCTTTACCAACCCAGCCTTGTACTCTATCATCCACTCAAAAAGGTTAGTCCATCTATTTTTTTTAATGACTAAAGAATGCAAGGGCGGGCAACGCCCATAAACGGGCTGCAGCAGAATTTGTGACGTTAGACACCATTTTTTTGGTTGTAACGAATGAGTTATCAGCTGGTCATCAGCAATTTTAGCGATGTTTAATAGTTTTTGTGTAATGAACTTTGTATAAACTTTATTACAATGGTGATTAGTGGTTCAGCTTTCAAGTGGAAAAGCCGCAGCGATAAGAACGAGCCAAGAGTTACTTTTTATAGGAAAATAAACAGTCCCCTCCACCTTTTTAGCGTTTTCTTAGTTTTCTTATTGAATTCCATCATTATAATGTTGATATTATATGTACTTGATATGTGCTATACGTCGCCCGTCGATACTATAGTTTTGTACCTTTTGTTAACATTTTAATACGTTTTTTTTTTCATAATTAATTAGTATGATACCATCATACAATAATTAACTAGATAATATACCACCGCATGCACCATAGGCGTAGTAAAAACATTTATAAAAAAATATAAATATCTCTTAAGTTAAGAAAACTATGTGCCAACTGTCTGATGGTATGATAACAATTTGCTCTCGGGTGTTATTTGTCCTTGTATTGTTTAGTCATAGATTTTTTTACATACAGGTTGTTAACTCGACAGTTACTTATAGGGGAACAGAATGGCAACACTGCCTATTGAGAACGCATGTACTTATAGGGTTTTCTGCCGACTCGTCCCGTCGCGTCGTCTATCGACGAGCGGGCCGAGTTTGCCATATTTCAACCATAAAGCT
The DNA here is from genome assembly GCF_002938485.1 of Sitophilus oryzae. Classification (NCBI taxonomy): domain Eukaryota; kingdom Metazoa; phylum Arthropoda; class Insecta; order Coleoptera; family Curculionidae; genus Sitophilus; species Sitophilus oryzae. Next base: position 2,200,095 of record NW_022146393.1, read on the forward strand.
CTTGCCGCGAGTAATCAACAAATTAACAACCTGTATGTATAATTTGTCCAAAACTAAAATGAATATCTCAAAAAAGGAATAGAGTTCAAAAAATACTACAAAAAAGTTATTTGATTTTTAAATGTTACTTTTGTCAGATCAGATATACTTACAATAATGAGAGATTGATATTAAAAATTAACGATTGTCTTTTTAAGATCAGTTCCTCAACTGTACAAAGCAAAATTGGAAGAAGAAAGAGTTATCAGTGAGCAAGAGTGTGAAGAAGTGTACAACGAACATTTTGATTGGTTAAATGAAGAACTGAAAGCTGTCGACCAATGGGAACCATACGTATGTATTATTATATTATCATTTTAGTCTAATATGTCAATATACACAGGGTGTTTATGACTTACGGGCATGTTTAAAATTATGCATTGTAGGATCCATATTTCAAGGATCACTGGAAAGATATTACCCAAGCAGAGGAGGCTGTAACAACATGGGATACAGGAATTAACGTTAATCATATGAGTTTCATAGGACAAAAATCTGTAAATGTGCCTGATAATTTTGTACGTAATCAATAGATACTAAAGCCAAAAAAAACATTTATAATATTAAGTTTCTATTACAATAAAAAAAACTAATAAAAAATTCAATGAAAAAAAATAATAGTGATAACAAAGTTAAAATATAGTAAATTACGTGCAATATAATTTATTTTACAGAAAATTCATCCTACAATTTTGAGAGGACATGTAACAAATAGACTTTCCAAAATAGCTAATGGTCAAGAAATTGATTGGTCCACAGCTGAAGCACTAGCACTAGGTTCACTACTTTTAGAAGGTATGTTCTGCATGCACAATTAATTATCTATTTACTATATAAAGCCATTTATGCTTTTACTTTTAGGCCATAATGTTAGAATAAGTGGGCAAGACATAGGGAGGGGTACTTTTTCCCAAAGACACGCCATGTTAGTTGACCAGCAGTCAAACAACATTTTCATACCACTGAATAACATGCACCCAAACCAAACAACATTTTTAGAACTAGCAAATAGTATTTTATCTGAAGAGGCGGTCTTGGGATACGAATATGGAATGAGCATAGAAAATCCGAATAACATCATTATTTGGGAAGCCCAATTTGGTGACTTTTTCAATGGGGCACAAATTATTTTCGATACTTTTATTAGTTCAGGAGAAGGTAAACTATAAGATATAGTAAAAAATGTCTATACCTATGTGGCGGATTCATCACTCCAATAAAATCCTATATGGGTATTTCGCCACTGTACCGCAAGAAAATCTACAAAAGTTTATCAAAAGTTTATCTTTCAAAAGTTTATCTCTTTCCGTCGTCGGAAGCAAAACAAAATACAAAGAATAAAGAAAAAAAATATTTAAAATATTTAAATTCAACTATTTGAGAACGCCTTACTTTTTTAAAACAGATACGTCTACAAGAAACCGTTGACGTTCTGTTAAAATGACATTTTTTAATTAATGTCATATAAACTTTCCGAAACGTTAAACGTTATTTTTCTCTTTGTTAGGCAAATTTGTATAACTGTAAACATAACTTCTGACAAGTAATGTCCGTTTAGGTTTAACGCCAGAAGTGTTTACAAAAAATAACTATTTTATTTTGTATTTTCTTGCAGTGTAGTGGCGAAATATTCTTATAGGATTTTTTTGGAGAGATATAAGATATAGGTCATAAAAAAGAGCAAATGTTATAAAAAACGCAACGGATAATTTTTTCAAATTTAAAAAGTTCAAACTGTTATTTTTTTTAACTTTTAGTCCTATTTTCATGATTTTTTTTGGCAAACTGTACATATCTGTGTCTATGTATAATGTGTCTATACTGTGTCTATATACTATATAATATACTGTGTGTCTATCAACTTTAATTAATAAACTCAGTTTTTTATAAATTTTATTATTTGGCATATTATACAGGGTAAATTGAAGGGTTGTTTTTTACCATAACTTTAAAACACCCTGTACAATAATTTTGCGAGTAACTTTTTCCTAAAACATTGTGTCTATATACTATATATATACTGTGTCTATCAACTTTAATAATTAATAAACTCAGTTTTTTGTAAACTTTATTATTTGGCTTGAAGTTGTTTTTTACCATAACTTTAAAATACCCTGTACAATAATTTTGTGAGTAACTTTTTCCTAAAACATTATTTTTCGATCAGAACCAAAAAATGTCTCCTGAGCATTTTGTTTTTTGACTCTTGTCAACACATGCCTTGGTTAATTTTTAAGAGCGAAATGAACTTGCCACCAACAATTTGCAATTTTTCAACTATCGTTACTTTATGATGTTATTTTTTAATATTACGAGGTGGACTATATTGATGTATGACTATATTGTCGTAATGTCAAATCGACACTTATTAGAACTCTATATGAAAATTTAAAAAATCTTAAAAAGTAACGATACAGGCTTGGTTTTAATAAATATTAATAACACTAACAAAACTAAAATATTTGTAGCAACTTCATTTTGCTCTTAAAAATTAACCAAAACATGTGTTAATATGAGTCAAAAAAACAAAACATTCAGGAAACATGGTTCTGGCCAAAAAATAATGTTTTAGGAATATTTAGCCACCAAATTATTGCACAGAGTGTAAAAAAGGTAAACTTAGGGTAAAAAATAACCCTTCTGTAAACCTGTATAATTTTGCTAAAAAATCAAAGAAATAGGGCTAAAAATTAAAAAGATTTTTTTTAAACTTAACCAAAAAATTTTCCGTTGCGTTTGTTGCATCTGAGCGTATTTTTTTCACTATTTCTGGAAGTAAACTCATATTATTAATACATAGTACCTTTGTAGCAAAATGGATAACACAAAGCGGTCTAACTGTGTTACTTCCTCATGGGTATGATGGTGCAGGACCGGAACACAGTTCTGCCAGAATAGAGAGATTTCTTCAAATGACTGATTCAAAAGAAGACAAAGTTGATGGCGAAACTGTCAATATGCAGGTGTGTCACCCTAGTACTCCGGCGCAGTACTTTCATTTACTAAGAAGACAAGTGAGTAATTTCTGTATTAGATTACAACTTAGCTTTAATAAAGCTTGTTATAGGGGGATTTAAATAATATATAAAAAGATAATTCTACATTAATTCCATTTCATAGAGATATTAAAAAAATTATCAATAGTCAACTAATTCGGTTACTGATAAATATAAATAATCACTTATTATGCTTAATTTGTACAGGGTGTTTTAAAAAACATGTGCCATCTCTTGTGGGGAGATTCCTCTCGTAAAAATAAGATTTATTTTCCATATTAACGTAGGTCCGATTCTGCTTTGTGTCGTAGCTACAGGGGGTTAGAGTATTTTTTTCGATTTATTATAATTTTCTCCCAAGTGCTTTTAGCGATTCGAATGAAATTTTGAGGGTATAAGTTACTAAAGTGCGATATATTTTAATGCTAAAAATTTTTCGAAATATTCACCAGGGACATGCATATAGGTTATAACTGGAATATTTTTCTACAAAGAGTAGGTGCGCCACTGACTTTTTCTTTTTTTAACAAAATTTTGTAGACCGTTAAATGCTGATTAAAAGTTGTCTCTTGATATTTCATTGTCGATTTCGGTCCCCTTGATGAGATAAATGCAATTTAATTAATTTGTCTTAATCCAATTTAATATCTAGCAACCTTTAAAAAAATGTCATTAACTTGCCAAAATGATAAATAAGTACTCATTGATTCCTCATCAAAAAATATATCAAAAAATATAAAAAAAAAGTTACAGGATGTTAAAATTTTTCAAAAAAATTTTCAATTATTTTTATTAATAATTGTGATTAATAAAATTGCGTTTATCTCATCGAGGAGATCAAAATGGACAAAATATCAAGATACAACTTTTAATCGGCAATAAATGGCCTACAAACAGCGCGTCTGTCCGTTCTGTAGCTACGGGGTATCCGTGAGAGGGGAAACGATATTCTCTCAATGTTTTTCGTAAAAAATTAGAGGACGCGTCCCATCAATAAAAATTCGACAAATTTGCAAGTAGCCAATAAAATGAGTGGGTGGAGCGATTTGCGGTGACGTACTCGCCAAGTCGACGTATAAAATATATTGCTGTTTATTTAAATGTTTTTTGTCCGCATTCCTTTCATAGACACAGATCCAGCAGTGGCGCACGTTTTAGAAAAATATTTCAATCATAACCTATATGCACGTCCCTGGTGAATCTATGGACACTTTTGTTAGCAAAAAAATATGTAGCATTCATAGTGTCTTTTACCCTCTTTTATTCGAATCTCTACCCTTATATTCGAATCGCACTTGGAAAAAAAGCATTAAAAGCAAAAGAAAAACAATAAGAAAAAAATTGTAATTCATCGAAAAAAATAAGACTTTAATCTCATGTAGCTACGAAACAAAGCAGAATCAGAACTATGTTGATATGAAAAATAAATATTATTTTTCCAGTACATCTGCTGGATCTGTGTCTATGAAAGGAATGCGGACAAAAAACATTTAAATAAACCGCAATATATTTTATACGTCGATTTGACGAGTGCGTCACCGCAAATCGCTCCGCCCACTCATTTTATTGGCTACTTGCAAATTTGTTGAATTTTTATTGATGGGACGCGTCGTCTAATTTTTCACGAAAAACATCGAGAGAATATCGTTTCCCCTCTCACGGATACCCCGTAGCCCCAGAACGGACAGACGTACTGTACGTGAGGAATCACCCGACGAGAGATGTTTTCGAAACACCCTGCATATTTTCTAAATATTCATTTCAGATGATAAGACCATTTAGGAAGCCACTTATACTATTTACACCAAAAACATTATTAAGATCCGCAGACTGTGTATCGAATTTTACAGATATGGAAAAAGGAACACATTTTAAACCAATAATAGGCAAGTCATAATGAATAATTTTACGTCATATTAGAGTAGGGATGAACAAAATATATCGATTTCGAGAAATATCGATATTTTATCTAGTTATCTCAGCATCCAAATGATCTTCTAATTTAACATATTTTTCGTAGGCGATAATAAAGTTGTCCCTGCTAAAGTACAAAGAGTCCTGCTCACTTCAGGAAAACATTATTACACTTTAGATCAAGAAAGAGGCACTATAGGTGTAGACGATACGGCAATCTTAAGAATAGAGTCATTTTGCCCCTTCCCGACGTTAGAACTTATTAAGGAACTGTCAATATACCCCAACTCAAAAGGTATTAACCGTATTTATACTAACAAACTGTACACACACACAGGGCATATTTTATATGTAAAATTATATCGGGTGCGCCTCAAAAGTGACTCACCCATATAACTTTTTTATTTTTTTCAGATAAATAACAGAATTGGTATGTTAGTATATGACATAAATTAGGATTACATAATTGACTTATTCACCTGTTTTTATCACTTCCTGTTTCACCGGAAATGACCACAACAATATTTTTTAAATAGTACCCCCGGTATATTTCTATCTTATTGGATGGAAAACGGCACTCTGAATAGAATGACATATCGACACTTTCGCATATGATTTATTTGAAATTATAACATGGAGTTCATAACGACAAATTGACTCAAAATACCAAGTGTGTGGTACTAAATTATTCATTAAAAAATACTTTTACCAAATATGCTAATGAGCCACTCTTCCGTTTGAAAAAATTGAGATATGATATGAAAAACATTAGACGGTTAAACCTATTTTTCCAAGGCTCTCTGATTAAAAATTAGTTTTTTAAATACAGACTGTGTTTTAGCACTCTAGATTGAAATTTAAAATACTTTTATTTGCTATATTTGCTATAAAAAAATTATAGCAAAAATGTCTAAAGTTAACATATGATATGTCATTCTTCTCTAGAGTATCATTTTGTATCAAATAAAGTAGAAATATACCGAGGGTGCCATTTAAAAATCGTAAGTTGTAGTCACTTCCGGTGAAACAGGTAGTGAACAACAACAACTGAATAGTCAGTCAATTCTAATTTATATCATATACTAACATACCAAACCTCGTTTTTTTATCTGAAAAAATAAAAAAGTTATAGGAGTGAGCCACTTTTGAAACGCGCCCGGTATTGTGACTGAATTATCATCAGTCGCCATTTTCAAAGCAACTTGATACCGTTTTTTTCGGTCATGCGGTACTTATTTATTATATCTAGTAGTATTTTTTATAAATGTTGCAGTTTTTATATGGTGCCAAGAAGAACCACAAAATATGGGCGCTTGGGCATTCATCAAAAGAAGATTTGAAAATTTAATAGGACGGCCAGTAAGTTCAAATCGTTGTTCTCAAATTTGAAATCAAATAACAAATATTTAAAATATTTCTTTTTTCAGATTAAATTTTGTGGAAGACCTACATCAGCTACTCCAGCTGTGGGTGTAGGAAAAGTTCACCAGCAACAACATTCTGAAATTATCACTAAACCTTTTATTATGTAAAAAATAATTTTCATTTTTTACTGTATTTTATATTTTTTTACAATATTTACAAATACTAAATAAAAAATAAAATATATTATCAAAGGTAATTATTTAATTTTCTCTCTTATAATAAAATAAATTCGTATATTTGTCTTTATTGTAATTAAATAATTTTAAACATAGAAATAAAATATTTGCGAACAAAATATTTTTAATAAAATAATCTACATATCTCCTTTAAAAATAATTAAAGGAAAAAATACTAGAGCCCATAATATGAAACATCCTGTAAAAACAGCAAGAGTGTATGTCTTCGTGTGATCCCATCCGATAATATGGATTTTGTTTTTTCTTTGCTTTAAATCTTTTGTGACGTAAGGAGATTGAACCTATAAACAAAAAAAAATTAAAAAAAAGTATAAAACAAAATAAAATATTTCTAAGACGCTCTGTATAATTCAAGGATACAATAATATATCATTACCAAAATACTGCCAGTGAATTAAAATGTAGTTTAATAACAAATATACACCAAAAGTTTTCTAAAACACTCGGTATAAATAAATAAAGGTCACAATTACTTAAATTATACGAAGATATAAAACTTTCACTAGACTGCAAGAAATTATATAATAGATGTTCTAAATTTAGCTAGTACCAGAAGAATAGAAATTTTAAAAATTTAAATAATTATATAAGAATGATTAAAATGGGAAGATTATTTTACCATAAATTAGTTTTTAGTCACAATTAGTTAGTGCAACTATACAGGGTGTCTCAATATTCCGTGGACATAGAACTACTACGTATTTTTGGAGTCAATATAAGTCTATTGGACATAATTTACCTCTATACAAAAGTGATTCGTTTGTCCGCTAGAGGGTATCAAACTTTAAAAACATTAACACATTTTTTCCAGATATTTTAAGAACCGCTACATAGAGGCGTATAAAATATATTATGCTCTAATAATCTAGTTGGTGAAAATATGGTATTTTCTGTTAGTATTACAAATTATATTTGATAATAAGCCTCATAAAAGCTTGTAGAATGTAGAATAGGTCCTCACAATAGGAATTGACCTCAAATCCAAGGAATCAATAGAGAAAGAGGGACATATCCTCTATTATAGATAAGGGACAACACCGGTATCAGGTCTAAGGAGAGACCAAGTTAAAGAGGTGGAGAAAATGGAGACAGATCCTCCAGCCTCCACCTCATGGGTTCCTCAGCCGGAGACAAGCTCCTCGACTGTGAAGAGCGGCACGGAGGGCCAAACTCCAATCGTGGAAGGGTGTGTACCCTCGGAGGAAGAACTGTTGTCAGAGGATGGGAAATACCCTGTCCCCTCTACAACAGGGGTATGATGGGTTATAGATTGTGTGATGACTCAAGGAAGGGGTGCACAATAGATCTTTAAGGTTGCAGTGATTAACCCCCCCCCTCTTACTCATTCTACATTCATAAAAGCTTAAAAAATAATAAATTTTAAATCAATTAATGTTCGGGTTTATTTTTGATTGATTTGTGTAAAGGTAAATTATGTGCAATTAACTTATTTTGATTGAGAAAATACGTATTTGTTCTATGTCCACGGAATATAGCAATTCCCTGATATTTTGTATGTCTGTTTTGGGAAAATAAATTCTCCAATTTTTTTTCTCAAAAACTATGCGAAAAACGCCATATTTTTGGATACAAGAGACAAAAAATTTAGTAAATACTAGAGGGACCATTACACGAAAAGAAAATCTATCGTCGGTTGAGTTGGACAATATTTATACTAAAATTTATGTAGGGGTGAGGGTAGTTTTCGCCCGTTTTCACCCCCCTCTACTTTTTCTTGATTTTTGTGAAGGTCAAATGTTAAATCACGTAGCAAAACATAGACACCCAAATCTCAGTCAAATAGGAATAACGGTTCTTAAAATACCTGAAAAATGTGTTAATTTTTTAAAGTTTAATGCACTCTAGCGGACAAACAAATCACTTTTGTATAGAGGTAAATTGTGTCCAATGAACTTATTTTGATTCCAAAAATACGTAATAGTTCTATGTCCACGGAGTATTGGGACACACTGTATATAATATTGAAAATTTACATATTTCTCACAAAGGAAAATGCATATCTGCATATTCCTATTCGTAGCATATTAGATACTGCCCTGAAAAATTCAAGCTTCCCGATACGAAGTAGATATCATCTATAGATATCATTGGACAATGAACTACCTACTACAATATTTATCTGTTTTGAAAAGAATAAATCGAATATGTAGTACAAATTACATTAAAACTCAAAAATTACCTTAATGGTAATATAATGTAAAAATATCGTTAATAACTATACAGGTTTTGTCTGGCTGACCCTACGTATGTCATTCATTAAAAATATATACCGGCTGCTGCAATGACGTTGGAGACATAGGAAATCCCATGCAAATTTTTAACTGTTCAAAGTATTGTAGGTAGTTCATCAATAGGGTTATTAAATGACTACGTTTCTTTGATACACTTACCAAATTCGAGCAATTTTGGACAAACCGTTTTTTAGTAATTTAAGAAAAACTGCATCTATCTTTAAATTAAAACTGAACAAGGTAACAATGGAAAATCAGGCAACTGTCAACATACCTTCTGGTCAAATGTACGTTGACATTTTCCTAGTTTTGCATTGTTACCTATTGTTTTAATTTAAAAATAGATGCAGTTTTTCTTAAATTACTAAAAAACAGCTTGTCCAAAATTATTCAAATTTGGCAAATGTATTCAACATACCCAGTCCTTTCGGGACCCTATTTATGACTTGGCTGTTAATTCAACAGGGGAGTCAATATTTGAACAATTAAAAAATTTGCATGAGATTTCCTATGTTTCCAACGTCGATCCACCACCCGGTATACCGGGTACCGGGTGCGTCTCAATAGTGGCTTACCCCTATAACTTTTTTATTTTTTCAGATAAAAAAACGAGATTTGGTATATTAATATATGACATACATTAGGATTCATTGACGTATTTAAAATTCTTTTTGACCACTTCCTGTTTCACCGGAAATGACCGGATTTTTAAATGGTTTCACCGGATTTTTAAATGGCACCCTCGGTATTTTTTACTTTATTCCATAGAAAATGACATTCTGAATAGAATGACATATCATATGTCAACTTTTGACATTTTTGCTTAAAACAAAATTAAATTTTAAATTTCAATCTAGAGTGCCATGGCTGTGTTAAAAACACTGATTTTTAATCAAGGAGCCTTGGAAAATTAGATCTGATCGTCTAATGTTATTCGTGTCTTGTCCAGGCCGGTTAAAAAATGCCCAAGTCGTATTTTTAATCATATCTCAATTTTTTCAAATGGAATGAGGGTGGCTCATTAGCATATTTGGAAAAAACATTTTTTACAAATAATTTGGTACCACACACTTGATATTTCGAGTTAAATTGTCGTTATGAATCGCATGTTGCAATTTCAAATAAACCATATTCGAAAATGTCAAAAGTTGACATATGATATGTCATTCTATTCAGAGTGTATATATTCATAGGTGTTTTCTATTAAAAAAAAAATACCGAGGGTGCCATTGAAAAATCCAAAGTTGTGGTCAAGTGACCGAAAACAATTGAATACGTCAATCAATCCTAATTTTTGTCATATACTAACATACCAAATCTCAATGTTTTATCTGAAAAAATAAAAAATGTATAAGGGTGAGCCACTTTTGAGACGCACCCGGTATAAATATAATTTTCGATTCATACCGGGTGTTGACCTTTTAAATATATCGATGGCCAATGTTTACGACTTTTGATACTAAAATACCTATAGGTACATATATCTATAGATATAGACACGTAGTAATAAAACTCACATCTCATATAGTAATGAAAATATGGACAAATATAACTATATCTATAGATATCTAGTAATTTATTCGATTTTTGATACAGTAAAATAAATAAGTAAAAATATTTTATAATATATACTTACTTCCATTTCAAAAACAGTATCCTGGCACTCCAGAGCCTCAGTACTTTTATTCATCATGTTAAATACACTGAAGATTCACAATAAACACAAAACTCACATTTTTATTAACCATAAATATATCTCTATCCGGCAACAAAAATTCTATTGCGCATTCACTACAAAACAACACATAAACTATTATAATTAATTATAATACACCTATTATAACGTCCTTGGTATAATCGTAATCGGCAGGATTCAAATGTGATGTGTACAATGTATATAGGCTTTGGAGTAAAGTAGAATGATGGTCTATGGTATGGCGTTTACATTTCACCAGGTTGAAATTGTTCCTGCGATGGTGGTGGTATTAATTTGGTACTCTTTCACCTAATGGTACTTGCTACTCTCACATCGTTGTTAAAGGTAATTATAATATAATTAATGTAAAAACAAGACAGAGGAGAGAGGAACATCGTGACGAGACGAGTTTTAGATCAATATACAGGGTGTTTCTAAAAAGTTGCTTACTCTTATAACTTTTTTATTTCTTCAGATAAATCTTTAGATAAATAAACGAGATTTGGGACGTTAGTGATATGACATAAGTCAGAATTGATTGAGGTATTCAATTGTTTTCGGTCGCTTCCTATTTCACCGGAAATTACTACAACCTTTGATTTTTAAATGGCACCCTCGGTTTTTTTTCCGACTTGTCGGAATTAACTATCTCTGCACTGTGGTTGTCATTTTGTGGATCTGCCCAAGCTCACCTGATGATGGAGTAGGGCTCCGAAACCGGTAGTGAGGGCATGTTGATCCGCATCATGACAAACACAGCGTAGAATTAAATTTCTATATCAGCAGTTAAGTGGCAAGAATCCTTATATAATGTTATTATATACATATACTGCAAGAAATTTGTTTTCTATTTTATAATTTGGCTTGCCTGAAAAAAAGCCTTATACCATCTTTTTACTATCGATAGTTGCGCCTCGGTGGTACGAAAGTACTACCATTGCACGCAGGCCGCTATCTCCCGTTCGGGACTTAATATCTAACCGACACTTTCCGACAAGTCGGAATTAACTATCTCTGCACTGTGGTTGTCATTTTGTGGATCTGCCCAAGCTCACCTGATGATGGAGTAGGGCTCCGAAACCGGTAGTGAGAGCAGGTTGATCCGCATTATGACAAACAGCGTAGAATTAGAATTAAATTTCTATATCAGCAGTTAAGTGGCAAGAATCCTTATATAATTTTATTAATGTCACATATACCATATACTACAACCAAATCCCGTTTTTTTTTATCTGAAAAAATAAAAAAGTTATAGGGGTGAGCCACTTTTGAGAAACACCCGGTATTTAGTCAGTGTTATTCATAAACATCGTTTTAAATTTCAAGTCTTTATTATTTTTTAGTTATTTCATCATTATTTGATCTAAAACGTTTCATCATTATATGAAAACATAAAAAAAAAACTTATAACGTTCATGGGCGTTATGATCTATATTTGATATCAATTAAACTTTTAGCCTACGTAATAGAGGGCGCGATTTTTAAATTATTTGTTGCCAACCATGAAGATATTCGGCGCCTGGCTAACTAACTGGAATTTAAGTTTCTAGGTGGGAATTGAAGTGGTAGCTCTGCTGTAAAAAATGTGAATTTGCCACATTTTTATTTATTTATTTCCTGACATTGTCATTCGTTTTGACATTTTATTTTTCTGTTACGAGTTTTTGGTTTAAACAAATAGTGTTGTGATACTTTAAGCTTAAAAATGTTTACTAGCAGACCTTGCAGTCGAACATTGTTCTTTTTAGAAGCTGTTTTAGTGCGAAGTGTATAAGATAGCTTAATAGCCGTAAAAAACTCATCGCAAATTTATTCGAATATTTTGAACGGGAAAGCGGTAGTAATGGCCCTTTATGTCCCTTAAGTGCTGTTAAGAAGGTGAGCTTTGTTGATGTAATTAATAGGTGTTTATATAATTAATTATTTTTATTTCTTAAAATATTTTGATTAAGAGAAAATATGTTAAAATGGAAAACGCTGTGCTGAAAATCATAGGAAATCCCATGAAAATTGGACCGAGAGATATAGAAAAAGGCACTACCCGCCAAATCTTTATGAATAAACGACGAAACAAATGTAATAATAAAATATGTAAAAAATTAAATTTAAACAAATAATAATAATTTCTTTTATTTAATTTTTTTTAATTTTACTTTTTTATATATTTTATTATTACATTTATTTCGTCGTTTATTCATAAAGATTTGGCGGGTAGTGCCTTTTTCTATACCGGGTGCATCTCAAAAGTAGCTCACCTTTATAACTTTTTTATTTTTACAGTTAAAAAAACGAGATTTGGTATGTTAGTATATGACATAAATTAGGATTGATTGACGTATTCAATTGTTTTCGGTCACTTCCTCTTTCGCCGGAAACGACTACAACTTTTGATTTTTAAATGGCACCTACGGTACTTTTTTACTTTATTTCTATAGAAAATAACAATCTGAATAGAATGACATATCCTATGTCCACTTTTGACATTTTCGCATATGGTTTATTTGAAGTTATAACTATATATATATAATAAATTTGACTCGAAATACCAAGTGTGTGGTACCAAATTATTTGTAAAAAAATGCTTTTTCCAAATATGCTAATGAACAGCTAAAAAGCAGTAACTACAATTCTCGAAACAGTGGCTTCAGTTATGGAGAGAAATGGCCGATGCGCACCTATACTCCTGGTTCGAAAATAACTATTGCCAAATACCGGGTACCAATCTAAACCGAAAAACATGATCAACTTTGAATAGGATACGCTCTGGCCATGGAAGATGTGCGGTTTCCCTTTATAAGTGGGGTAAAATACCTTCCCTAGAATGTGATTGCGGATCCCCTCACCAAACCATCCACCACATAACTAGAGAGTGCAACATACGCGCTTATGGTGAAGTGTGGGGGACTTTCTGGAGGCTTCTCCAGCAGCTTTGGAATGGATAGGGCATCTAGATGTCAATATATAGTGTTCGTAAATACGTTTTTATGTTATCTTTTTATCATATACTTGTTTTTTTTATATTTACATTGTAATGCTTTCATTTACATTGTAGTTTATTTTATGTCTATGTTTAAGTCTTTTTTTTTTCTTGCATGTATAGCCATACGATAAATAAATAAATAAACAGAAAAAATAACCAAGTCCTTATAAACTTCTCTTTTTAAGTTCCTATCATAGGTTCCTATTAATATAATTCTCATCAAATGTTACATCGATTTTGACAATGACAAAAACACATACTTGGTGGTATTTTAATATTTTTAATTATTGTACCTTTCTCTGGGCCGTATTATAAATTTTACTAATTTGAAGATAGATTTTTGCAAATAACATTTATCAAGTATTATATAATAAATTTGACTCGAAATACCAAGTGTGTGGTACCAAATTATTTGTAAAAAAATGCTTTTTCCAAATATGCTAATGAGCCACCCTCGTTCCATTTGAAAAAATTGAGATATGATTAAAAATACGATTTGCGCATTTTCTAACTGGTCAGGACAAGACACTAAAAACATTAGACAATCAAATATATTTTTCCAAGGCTCCTTGATTAAGAATTAGTGTTTTTAACATAACCATGGCACTCTAGATTGAATTTTAAAATTTAATTTTGTTTTAAGCGAGAATGTTGTCAAAAGTTGACATATGATATGTCATTCTATTCAGAATGTCATTTTCTATCTAATAAAGTAAAAAAATACCGAGGGTGCCATTTAAAAATCAAAAGTCGTAGTTATTTCCGGTGACACAGGACGTGACCAAAAACAATTCAATACGTCAATCAATCCTGATTTATGTCGTATACTAACATGCCAAATCTCGTTTTTTTATCTGAAAAAATAAAAAAGTTATAGGGGTGAGCCATTTTGAGACGCACCCGGTATTTCTTTTTATTTTCTAATTTTTTGGTATTATTTTTTTTCGTTTTTGATACTACCTACAACATGCTATATTATATACAGTATCTTAAGGTCAAATTAACTTTAAAAAAAAAGTTTTAACCTTTTTCTATACCTCTGTCCAATTTAAACAGTACAAATACAAATATTGGCTTCCCTGTTGATCAGGGGCGGATACAGAAATTTATTTTAGGGGTGGCCCAAATAAAAAAGTAATGTAGAATATGCTTATTAGTGCGCCATTTTTAACTCAAAAGGCTATTGATTAACCCAACTTATAGATCTTAGGGGGGGCCCGGGCCCCATGGGCCCCCCTCTGTAACCGCCACTGCTGTTGATTTAAAAGCGAAGTTGTAAATACATTTTCAGAGACCTTTACTCTGTATGAGAAATTATTATGTTATCTATGATGATGGGCTACCCGGTACATACTTAAAGCTCTCAAATAAAAGATTCAACAAATCCCTAGTAAGATCATGCAAGTACATATATAATTACTATACTATAAACCGGTAATACACGCAAAGGATTTTTGAGCGTTCAGTCCCGCGCAGTTCAGATATGACATTCCATATCCGCCGACTCAGAGTACAGATATTTGGTATTCACAAACGCGTAAATATGTGGTGCACAACCCAGCCTTTTAAAAATCCCATTTACGACTTCGCTGTAAAATCAATAGGGGAGACCATATTTAGAGAGTTCAAAATCTGCATTGGATCTATTTTTTCCAACCCGGTATGTGGAAACTGGGTAGTGCACCTATTGGTCTGTGTATTTACAATTATATCTAAAACAGAAAAAAATAGGATTACTCTAGACCGTACACTATCATTTCGAAAACACCTAGAAAATGTTGCTAGTAAAATCAGAACACGAAACAATATTATACAAAAACTTTGTGGTACTTCTTCGGGTGCAAAAGCAACAACACTTCGGATCTCCGCCCTTGGTCTGGTATTCAGTGTGGCAGAGTGTTGTGCACCCGTATGGTTGAACAGCCACCACCCAAATCTCAGATAGCTGAACAACACCATGCGGCTGATTACAGGGACAATCAGATCCACACCTAGTTACTGGCTTCCAGTCCTGAGTTACATTCTACCTCCAAATCTACGCAGAAACGAGGCTCTTCTTAGAGAATTTCATAAAATAATAGCTACCCCAACGCTCCCTGTTCATGAAACACTTACTGCTTTACAGGAACAAGACTGAAGTCGAGAAACCCACCTTTGCGAACAGCTGAACAGCTAAAAAGCAGTAACTACAATTCTCGAGAACAGTGGCTTCAGTTATGGAGAGAAATGGCCGATGCGCACCTATACTCCTGGTTCGAAAATAACAAAATAATTTTGCCAGATACCGGGTACCGATCTAAACCGAAAAACATGATCAACTTTGAATAGGATACGCTCTGGCCATGGAAGATGTGCGGTTTCCCTTTATAAGTGGGGTAAAATTCCTTCCCTAGAATGTGATTGCGGATCCCCTCACCAAACCATCCACCACATAACTAGAGAGTGCAACATACGCGCTTATGGTGAAGTGTGGGGGACTTTCTGGAGGCTTCTCCAGCAGCTTTGGAATGGATAGGGCATCTAGATGTCAATATATAGTGTTCGTAAATACGTTTTTATGTTATCTTTTTATCATATACTTGTTTTTTTTATATTTACATTGTAATGCTTTCATTTACATTGTAGTTTATTTTAAGTCTATGTTTAAGTCTTTTTTTTTCTTGCATGTATAGCCATACGATAAATAAATAAATAAACAGAAAAAATAACCAAGTCCTCATAAACTTCTCTTTTTAAGTTCCTATCATAGGTTCCTATTAATATAATTCTCAACAAATGTTACATCGATTTTGACAATGACAAAAACACATACTTGGTGGTATTTTAATATTTTTAATTATTGTACCTTTCTCTGGGCCGTATTATAAATTTTACTAATTTGAAGATAGATTTTTGCAAATAACATTTATCGATATTTAAATGTTACCAGCAAGTATGTGTTTTTGTCATTGTCAAAATCGATGTCACATTTGATGAGAATTATATTAATAGGAATTTAAAAAGGGAAGTTTATGAGGACTTGGTTATTTTTTCTGTTTTTTCCAAATGAAACGATTCTAGACGATAGTACAACTTTAACGCCTCTTCATAATAGTTTAATAAAACTTTTGCATAAAATTATCTGGGGAGAAAATATTTGACCTTTTCTAAATTTACATGGGATTTCCTGTCCCGTGTTCCGATGCCACCACACGGTATTACCTACACTCACACAATTAAAAATTCACCGAAATGAAAATTCACCGGTAAAATATTAATTGAATCAGTCTTGCATGTATCTTGTATGTGTTGAGAAAAAATATTCATGACTAATGAAAATATTTTTCAACCGTGTGAAAGTGCATAAATGCAACTAAAATACATTTTCTCTACTGATAGCAATTTTGCTTATCATAAAGTCGCAAATATTAATTTATATTTAACGTAAACGCGACCTGGTAAGAGAAAGTTTTGTGATCTGATCCGGTAATGTTAAAATCGCTTCTTGAAAAAACTATAGCATAAATAAGTTCAGTGGACCATAAACGGTATTTACAAAATCCGTATAGCAATAATTTTCAGTATCATAAAATTTAGATCGTGAAAAATGGTACATGTTGTGAATGTGTCGGAAAGTAACTACAACATTAATGTAAGTGATTTCTCTATAGGTATATAAAAATAGGTGTATGTAGAGCGATTTTTTCCCTAAAAAAATTAAAAAATACAAGGTCTACACAAGTGGCACTTTTTCATATCTATAGGTAAGGCTATTATTAGACCGAGAGCTGGCTACATAAAAGACCTTATCATCTTTACATGGCTAGTTTTTTGCGTGAAGTATCCTTTTGTGTAGCCATTGTGAAATAGTCATGTCTGCCAGCGCGATCCCGGGGCTTAAAGCGGGGGCGGCCAATCGAAAGGGTGAAATTTTGACACTAAAAATATTATAAGGTACACGAGTTATAATTGCCAAATAGCTTTTATTTATTATTAGGAAACGTGTAAAATTGTTGACAGACATTTTTCTCGAGGCTGAAATGCCGTCAGACAGCGCGAAAGAGGCATAGAATTTTGACAAAAGAAAATCATCGCATACATACATGTCGGTTGGTGGAATGTCATGTTTATTGTTAATTAATTTAAAAAGCCGTATGCAAAAGGGCAGACAAAAAAATCGTTATTGAAATAATAAAAAAATATATTTATAATATAATCGTATACTATATGATTTATCTGTACTTAAATAAATGAGGCGGCCAGCGTTCCCTGAATAAAGCGCTAGAGTAATATCGCGCTTTTGATAACTGTCTGCAGCTGATTGAGCCACAATCTTTTTGTCTGCCCTTTTGCATACGGCTTTTAAAATAAATAAATATGACATTTCACCATTTGGCATGCAAATATGCCATAATTTTTTTCATTTTTTAATAATTTTTAAAATTGCATTCCTCTTTCGCGTTGTCTGTCGGCATTTTAGCGACTAGAAAAATGTCTGCCAAACAATTTTCCACCTTTCTTAATAATAAATAAAAGCTATTTTCGCAATTATAACTCATGTATGTTATAATATTTTTAGTGTCAAAATTTCACCCTTTTGATTGGCCACCCCCGGTTTAAGCTCCGGGATCGCGCTGGCAGACATGACTATTTCATAATGGCTACACAAAAGGATATTTCACACAAAAAATTAGCTATGTAACGATGATAAGGTTTTTATGTAGCCAGCTCTAAGACTATATCTATGTTGCCATAACGCAGTGCGCAAAATATTTCGCATATTTTTAACACAAACGCCACAAAATAATTATAACAAAATAATTATATTGTTAAACCAACTATACCTATAAACCAACAACGGACAACGGCCACTTCCTTCCATAGTTACAGCACGGGTTACAGTGACAAGTTGATTAAAATGACATTGTAAGACCCTTCCACGCCATTTTTATACTAAATTAAACATGCTACTTATTACTATTAACAACAGCTTAGATATAATAGAATATAATACGATTGTAAAGGATTTTCAGGAAAATTCAGTTACCTGCAGGCTTAAAAAATAAAAGTAGGAATTTCCAACCGCCAGAAAGTAAAATAAAAATGAGCAAAACGATCGCAAAGTTAAGAAGAAAAAAATAAATTATAATAATTAACTTCGCTTTTTTAATGGAACACTCTATATATTTTAATTTTTGGATCATTCTCTTTACAAACATACCAGGTGTTTTTCGAAAGTGGCTCATCCTTTAACTTTTTTTTATTTTTTTCAGATAAATAAACGAGATTTAGTATGTTAGTATATGACATAAATTAGGATTAATTAACGCGTTCAATTGTGAAAATGACACCTTCGGTATCTTTTACTTTATTCAATAGAAAGGTGACTTCTGAATAGAATGACATATGATACGTCAACTTTTGACATTTTTAATTAAAAAAAATCCTATTTTAAATTTCAATATACAGTTCCCATGTCTGTGTTAAAAACTAACTTTTAACCAAGGAGCCTTGGAAAAATAAATTTGATTGTCTAATGTTTTTCCGGTTTTAAGTGTCTTGTCTTGTCTGGTGGCATTCTGAATAGAATGACATATGATATGTCAACTTTTGACATTTTTAATTAAAAGAAAATCCTATTTTAAATTTCAATATACAGTTCCCATGTCTATGTTAAAAACTAACTTTTAACCAAGGAGCCTTGGAAAAATAGATTTAATCGTCTACTGTTTTTCCAGTTTTAAGTGTCTTGTCTTGGCCGGTTAAAAGATGCCCAAATCGTATTTTCAATCATAACTCATGTTTCTCAAATGAAACGAGTTCCTAACCAACTCATTTGCATATTTGAAAAAAGCATTTTTCAACAAATAATTTGGTACCATGTACCTAAACCATGTACACACTCCGTATTTCAAGTCAAATTGTCGTTAAATTTATGGTAATGGCTATGGTATTTTTGTAATTGAAAATGTCAAAGATGGCATATGATATATCATTCTACTCAGAATGTCATTTTCTATCAAATGAAGTAAAAACATATCGAGGATGTCATTAAAAAAAATCAAAAGTTGTAGTCGTTTCCGGTGAAACAGGAAGTGACAGAAAACAATTGAATACGTCAATCAATCCTAACTTATGTCATATACTGAGAAACCGAATCTCGTTTTTTTATCTGAAAAAATTTATACAACTAGAAAAATTCTTTCAAAGTAACTTATACAGGGTTTCCCAGAAATAAGTGCAAGTATTTTAACTGGTTGTATAGTTCAACCCCAGAAAAACGTCCATGAGGTTTTTTTCACGAAAAAAAAATTTTGAAATTCGGAATTTTTTGAAAAAAATTTTAGAAATTTTTTTTAGTTAAAAAATATAATTTCTTGATAATATGGCAACATAGGTATTAGATTAAATTTACAAAAAAGAAAATACAGAAAAAATCCAGTGGTTCTCAAAATTTTAACAAAAAATTATTTTTTTTTTAAATTTTCAAAGTAGTAAAATAACTCCGTTATTTTGGACTTATTTGAAAAACGATAAAGAAAAAATATTATGTTTCTTTTATCGAGATCTACCACCCCTTATAGTATAGGAGCTGGCAAACATTGAGGTGAACGATATTTATCAAAATTTTCACCTACATGGTCTAATTATACATGGTATAGACAAATTAAAATCGACCGTCTGCCGTTTCAAAGTGGC
This sequence comes from Sitophilus oryzae, assembly GCF_002938485.1. Taxonomy (NCBI): domain Eukaryota; kingdom Metazoa; phylum Arthropoda; class Insecta; order Coleoptera; family Curculionidae; genus Sitophilus; species Sitophilus oryzae. The sequence goes on from NW_022146393.1 coordinate 2,220,272, forward strand.
AGCTTTAACTAGGGGGATGCAGTTAAAAAAGGGTGGTTTTAAGATTTGGTGAACAATATTGATCAAAACTCATATTCACTCACTTAAAGAAACAACTTAAGAATGTGCCGAAATCACGTGAGCAGACGATTTATTTGACAGCTTAACCCTGGCAGACGCCTGTCAAAGTGGCATATTTTACGGTAAAGTGAACGACAATTATTACACATTAATTTTGGTGGATGTATTCCCCTATTAGTAGGTTAACTAAAAACCATATGGCAGACGAAATATTTGACAGCGTTTATGTGGCAGACGCTGTCAACGTGACAAGTTCACTCTTATTGATAAAAAATTAAAATTACTCAAATTGGTTTTAACAAAACCTAAGAATACTTCAACAAACCTAAAACCATTACTAAAAAAAATATATAACAAAAAATATATTCTATAAATGCGAATCTAGTTCCCCAAGTATTGTAAAAAGCACATTTCTTAAAACTATAAAATAGTTAGGATTTTAAAACATCACAAAATCAGTCTCACATTTTTATTATTTTACAAATAAGTAACGTAAATAAGAGAGAGAACTTCAACAAATCGACAATCCAGCATCATTCTAAAAAACATTTCTTAAAACTATAAAACAGGATTTTAAAATATTGCAAACCAGCCTCCCATTTCTATTCTTTCACAAATAAGTAACCTAAATAAGAGGGGGAGAACTTTAATAAATCTTAACGTATTTATCTAAACAAAAATAAAACAAAAAAATATCTCCTACAAATGAATCTAGTTCAAACATCGTTTCCAAAAATATATTTCTTAAAACCTTAAAGCAGGATATGTAGTTATATCAAAGACTAATAAGTTCCCAAAAACTTGTTGAAAAATAAGTCGTTATCTAAGATATCACCATCGTCGTCACTTAATTCAACCAATATTGCGTCGGCGTCCCCGTCCTCGTGACTTTGGTTAGTTAAATCAGATTTATGCAAAATATCACCAAGTTGAACGGGCGTTTGAGGCCCTTCAAACCACAATATATCGAATTTATTTTCATTCAGTATCCAACCATGATTTAGAGACAATATTATATCTGATGAAATTATTGATCAACTTGACGACATTCAGAAAACAATAAATAACCGTGAAAATTTCTCACCACAACTGGAATATCTTTTAGAACAATACAATAAATACTGTGGAGAAACATTAAATGGTAAATATGGAAAAGCAGCGCAATTTTGGTATACCTATATGCATCTCATACAGAATTTTTTTGACTTTTCCAGCAGCATTAGGACTTCAGATTTTGAGCCATATAGATCGATTTTATTTAAAATATCATCTATTTTCTTTGTATTTAATCAGCCTAATTATTCTAGGTGGACAATAAAGTTTCACGACAATCTTCTGAAATTCGAAAATAAATATCCCAACTTTAAGAGAGAATTTATGAATGGTTGTTTTAAAAATTTTGATAGCGACCATCTCTTTAACATTGCAACCGGAAAAGCTGCTGACATAAAGACTGAAGAGTTTTTGTTAAATATTTTAGAAAATGGAAATAATTCTCCCTCTAAATTTATAGAAGAATGTGCCATCGGCATCACGAGATTTGAGAAGCCGATCAAAAAAATTCAAATCAAAACCTTCGCAAACGAAGGGGTAAAATATACGCTTCGTCAAAAAAATTCCATTTGTGAATTAAAACTGGAAAGAGACTTATTTAGCAGGATGTTATTGCTTTCAATTGATAATAAAATCGATCTTGAGCTGGTTCTTAGTTACCCTTTGACGCCAGACAAATAAAGCAAATCTATTACACATTATAGAAAGCTTTGATACGAATCCCGAAGATCCGCCTTTGATTGATTCAATTATTGTTGACGGATTCTTTTTTTTACATCTCCTCAAGGAACCTCCTACAACATTTCAGGCTCTAGCTAGATTTATTTTAGCTAAATTGTGTGCTTTACAAGGAAATGAGCTGGAAATTTAGTTTTTGACGAGGTTTTTGATAAAATCGTAACACCTTCCTTGAAAGATATTGAACGGGACCGAAGAGCTACCTCAGTTTTTCGAGAAGAAAACTTTGTTATCAATGGACCTAACCAAAAACGGCCTTCTAATTTCTTAGCATCTTTGAGGCAGGAAAACTTTGAGCAGGTCGCAGGAAAAAAAAACAACGCTTTATTGTACAAAAAGCCAAAACAGCTTCATCGACAAAGCAAAACAAAAAAAGCACAACAACAAATATACAAATAATACAAAATATGTCATACAATACAAATCAATTCAAAAAAAAAATACGTCATAAAATTACAAATAAAACATATATGGACATTGCAGAACACAGGCGTATCTAGAAGGAAAACTGTAAATGGATAAAATCATGTTATAATAACATAAAATCAAGAGTTATAAAATATTAAATACTAGACCTTTAACCAGTGTGTGAGATGATCAAAGGAGCGCTTGTGACATATCTTGTTGAAGAGTGGGAAAAAATAACTGTTATTACCCTATAATTAATGATAAATCAATATAATATAGTTGATTGATAATCATTGCTATAAATTTTATCAGAAAAACGAACATGTTATTAAGGAAATAGCACTATTGTGAGCATGAATATAGAAGGCCGATACTAAAATGTTGTTTCATATAACAAAAACTGTTTGCAAAAATAGAGTTATACGAACTTCAGATACAGATATTGCAGTTATTGCATTAGCGCATGTTGACCAATTTAAAAAAGAAAATAAGCTTGTTTGGATGGAAACTGGTCAAATTTCGAATAATTCGATAAGATATATTAATCTTACAAAGATACAGGGCTCTTTAGGATCAACTCTAAGCCAAGCACTACCAGCATTCCATGCATTTAGTGGTTGTGATTACGAAGCCTCATTTTATGACAAAGGAAAAAAGAAACCTTTTGCAATATTAAAAAATATATAGCAATCAAACTCAAGCTGCTTTTGCGTCATTGGGGTCAAAGCCATTTAAAGACATCCCTCAGGAAACATTAAATACTCTGGAAGGCTATGTTCGCAATTTATACTGAAAACCAAATTTAAAGGATATAGATAAGGCCAGAATGGAATATTTTATTAAAACTTATGGATGCATTGATATTTTTTCTGATGAAAAAAATCCAGTTTTATTAAAGTAACATTTTAATGCTCAAAACTTTCCCCCCTGCAAATCAGTATTATTGCAAAAAATTCGAAGGACCAACCAAATTGCTGCAATTTGGACGAATGCAACCAAAGCTACTCCAAAATTTTACGATCGACTAAATAATGGTTGGATACTGAAGGAAATAAATCTGATATAAGTTAGGTTTGAAGGGCATCAAACGCCCGTTCAACTTGGTGATATTTTACATAAATCTGATTTAACTAACGAAAGTGACGACGACGGGGACGCTGACGCAATTTTGATTGAATCAAGTGACGAGGAGATTTCTTAAATAACGACATATTTTGTATTTTGAAATCTTAGGTAAACAAGTTTCCTTTTGGGAACTTATTAGTCTTTGATATAACTACATATCCTGTTTTGGTTTTAAGAAATATTTTTGGAAACGATGTTTCAACTAGATTCATTTGTAGAGGATATATTTTTATTTAGATAAATACGTTAAGATTTGTTATAGTTCCCTCCCTCTTATTTAGGTTACGAAAGGTTATTTGCGAAAGAATAAAAATGGGAGGCTTACTTGCAATATTTTAAAACCTTCCTTTATAGTTTTAAGCAATGTTTTTTAGAATGATGCTGCATTGTTGATTTGTTGAAGTTCTCTCTCTTATTTAGAGGTTACCTTGTAAAATAATAAATGGAGACTGATATTGTGGGATGTTTTTGTATCCTTTCAAAACTATAGCATTTTATAGTTTTAAGAAATGTGCTTTTTACAATACTTGGGGAACTAGATTCGCATTTATAGAATATATTCTTTGTTATATATTTTTAATAATAATTTTAGGTTTGTTGAAGTATTCTTAGGTTTTGTTAATGAATACAAACGAGGGACTGATTTTATTATGGTTTAAAAATCCTGTTTCATGTTAGTTAAAGAATAACATTTATTTTACTTTTACTTTTATTTCTACACCAAACCTAACCAATTTTCAACAAAAATGTTTTAAAATGTTACTTCACTGTGTTGTTTAATATTTAGTTCACCAATTTGAGTAGGTTTTAATTTTTTAATAACAAAAGTGAACTTGAAATACTTTGATAAAGGTTCGCCAAGAAACGTTGTCAAATATTTCGTCTGCCATATGGTTTTTAGTTAACGTACTAATAAGGGAATACACCTTTGGAATACACACACCAAAATTAATTTGTAATACTTTTGGTTCACTTTAGCGTAAAATATGTCACTTTGACAAGGGTCTGCCAAAGTTGCTTTCGTCACATAGGTCAGTTCGTTTTCTTAAATTAAAAAAAATACCCTTGTACTTTATGCTATTTTACCAATTTAAACGATTATAAATATTATTTAATAAGAGTGAGTTAAAATACTTGACAGCACCTCGCTACGCTGGTGTTCGCCGTCAAATATTTCGTCTGCCATATGGTTTTTAGTTAACCTACTAATAGGGGAATACATCCACCAAAATTAATGTGTAATAATTGTCGTTCACTTTACCGTAAAATATGCCACTTTTGACAGGCGTCTGCCAGGGTTAAGCTGTCAAATAAATCGTCTGCTCACGTGATTTCGGCACATTCTGAAGTTGTTTCTTTAAGTGAGTGAATATGAGTTTTGATCAATATTGTTCACCAAATCTTAAAACCACCCTTTTTTAACTGCATCCCCCTAGTTAAAGCTGTCACTTTGAAACGGCAGACGGTCGATTTTAATTTGTCTATACCATGTATAATTAGACCATGTAGGTGAAAATTTTGATAAATATCGTTCACCTCAATGTTTGCCAGCTCCTATACTATTAGGGCTCGAACATACTGACGACCAGGTCGCACCGGCCAGGCCGCAGCTACCTCTAAAACCATTAAATCAAATGATATAGCGCACACTAACGTCCTGGCCGTCCGTTGGTCGTTGCGACCAGAAGACTGCACGGAAATATTATTATTTTCTGCCGCTTGTTGCCGGTTTTCTTTCAAATTAATAATTTTAAATAAATTTTTCAGATGAAATCCTTCAAATTCAAGGCAATTATATTTTATTTCATAAGATATAGTATTTTATGTAGTTTTTTGCACAGGTGCAGAAAATCCAAAGAAATAGTATACAGACTGATTAAAGGTAAACCAAACTAACTCCTTTTTTTTTGAATATGGTCGATCTCTAGTAAATTCAAAACATTTTTACATGACATACCTACTCTATTTATGGTTGGTATGTTACCTGTTATTATACCTTTGAGTTTCTGTTGTTAAAATAAAAAAAATAATATTTAAAGTTTAAAAAAAAAAAAAATTGTTTTTTATTAAATTAGTATTTTAGTTGTATTGTAGTAATGTACAAGAGGGACAACTGTATTTTAAATATTATATTTAATTTAACGTTTTTCAAACAGGGTTCAATAGACTATATTTCTACTAGGTACATTTATTTTGAAAAAAATTAAGAAAGTAACTGCAACATCTATAAAATTGAAGTAATTAATTGTTGTAGATTCTTCGTTATATTGTAAACATTGAAATAACTGGAAGCTAAACTTTCTACCTGCTTATATTTAGAGCCAGTGTCTGACGATCTTTATTTACGATGGCCCTAATATGTTTACTTCTAAAGCCGATAAGGGCGCCATATCAGTAGAAAAAAGAAATAGAATATCACCCTTTTTGTCGGTAGCGCGTACACAATGCTTTTTGTTTGTTGTGAATAGCAACTTTGCTTTTTAGTTAACTCGGATATTTTAACATTTCTGAAACATTATTTTCTAATTGATAAAACGTAAAAAATCGTTAGATTTGACAACTCTCTTGAAACTGGTCGTTCATCTGGCCGCAGCTAAAAACGCAATACATCCGGCCAGCCGACGGCCAGGTCGTTGCGACCTGGTCGTCAGTGAGTTCGAGCCCTTAAAATACTTGCACTTATTTCTGGGTCACCCTGAATCAATATTTTACCAAAACTTCGTATTTGAAGGCCTATTTTCTTGGACTATAAAGTATTATTAAATCTAGCAGCTTCACTGCTCAGTCTCTTATGCGTTATAAATTCATAAAAAATGTAAAGAAAGCGTTTTCACGTTTTCAGTATTCTGAATAATATAAACACTCACACTGTATAAATAGATTAGATTTGTTGACCACTCTGTTTTTCATCAATTTATCGTCGTAACTCACCTTAACTGAATTCCATTTACATTAATAATGTTTCTTTGATAACATACCTGTGGCACAAGCAAAATCGCAAACTCAGTGTTCGAATAGCAATCGATGTTGAACAATCAGAAAAAAAAATAAACAGAAAAATCCTGGTCGCAGGTTACTAGTACAGTAAATAACATCACGACGCCGATAAACAAGCACACATAAGTTAAGATATCAATTTAGTGGTCGATTAAGTTATTATTGAATTAGAATCAACAAATGGATGTTCTGTTATCAGTTAGATTTGTGAACCTGCTCTAGTGTGGTGTGAGACTATTATATACATTATAATATAACGTATTATATTTTTGTGCCGCGAAAGTATCTTTCCGGAAACTAAGAAGATGTTTAATAGTGTAGGTAATTTAAATAGGTCCAAAATATGTTTTTTACCGGATTCCGAACCGCGGTCCTCAGAAATAACGGCCTAGCGAGTGGCTCGTAGTTCCGATCTCAACCGGACACTCACTGAAGTGTTTTCAAATTTTGCCATGTCAATAATTCACTCACTGTAAGGATACTTTTAAAATAAATTAAAATTAAATTTTTGGCCTTGGTTTATAACTTGACGTTTTAGTCACAATATAAAATTAATATCTATATTTAAAAATCCGCGTGTATATCTCAGGAAGGTAGGCCTTTTACGTTATAAAATTCAAATTTGTAGAGCCATTAATTAATAATTATTAATTTAAAAAAATAAAATATTGGTTATATATTCAGAATATTTTTTTAAATTAAAAAGTTTGCTAAAGGTAAATAAAATCGTATAACCTTGAAAGTCGGCCGATTTTAGACCTATATTTAAAATTATCTTGATTGGATTGAAATAATATCACCTACTTATTTTTTTAACTTAATAACGGAATAATTTTATCTGATTACTATAAAAACTGTATCAGCACAGCTTATTCAGAACCAGCTGGTCATCTTAGCTTATTTTTTTTTGAGTATCCTCGCATCACCTACGTCATTTATTCTTGTACCTATGCCAGCTGTATAAACAACAGTCACATCATTTATCTATGCAGTCTCGGTCGTTTTGTATAGGCTTGGTGTATTCACCGCAGGTGCCTGCCACCATCGGAGAATATAGTAAACAACTGGTATAAACAAATACACGGGTTTAAATAGTAAACGAAAGTAAATAATAATTATATTTTAAAAGTGTTAGGAAAAATATTATTTGTGAATATTCTAAAAATAAAAAAGTAAATATTTTGATATCTTCAGAAGGTCTAACTTGTATTATAATTTATTAATCCAGCTAAAAAAACTTTTTAGATGAGTTCAACTATGGTAGCGAGCATAATTTTACGCCACCGGTTTTGCTAGTGGGGTCATAACTGGGGCTGTTTCGGCTATAACGATTTTTTTAAAGGTACATAATTATAATTTTAGATGTTCATAGAACAATTAGTTGATTAAAAAAAGTATACCATTAATATTCTCTCATAGCATTATAGTATAGCCTATTTAATTTTTTGATTATGTTTGTAATAAACACTTTGTTTATTGTACTCACTTGTTTCGTCGAACTGCTTGAATCCATTTGTGATTTTGATCAAATCGGTTTGAGAAACTGTGAAGCTATAAAATGCTTTTTCGGGAGAGTTGAATATCCGGGAAAATTGAGTTATTGAATGTTATTTCACCCACAACGCCCTAATTACGCCCTCCTTTACGAGTTAACATTTTTTCGGCAATTTTATTATTACATTTGAAATTGTCACAACACGACGACCGCGACGCCTAGTTCAGTTTTTTTTTCATTTATTTTTTACTACCCGAAACACATTACGTCCCACAAACCTCGTACCTGAGGGTTTTACTCGTTTACGCGTTTCACTAACTGCACTAGCAAAAAATTAAATACTTAATAAATATTATGACAAAGCCACGATTTTAACACTATTTAAATGCGATCGACATAAACGGTAACAGGACTATGTGAAATACTTTATACCCGGCACTTCTAATTTCTGCCGTTCGAGCGTTGCAGTCGGAATTTTTAAAATGAACTGAAATGTACCAAGCCACAGACTAACCTAAAATTAGTTTGTGTACCAAGCCTATATGAAGCTTCAATTGCTGTCCTCCATTCGCGAATTTCACGTTCCAGAGCTTTACGCCCTGGGCTACTCGAGAACGGTTCTGAAAGGAGCTGCAGTGCGATTCTGTAAACATATTTCCTGTGTAGTGACTCATCAATCGTATACAAATAACATAGGCTAGGCAAGAAATTTCTTGCTACGGAGCTTACAGAATCCCACTGCTGTGCGCCGATAGCCTAGTGCCTCCATATGACGCAGAACAGTTCTGACACAGTTCTGAACTTTATGACTCAACTGAATGGAGTGAGAGTACCTATCGCATTCTTGAACAGTTCAGAGCTACACAACTGCGTGAATGGAAGACAGTAAATGGAGCTCAAAACTCGTCTTGTTACATAACATAAGCGAATACTTATTTAGAAAGGCAAATGCGCAAATTTACATGTAATTGACCGTAAGTCGGCAGGCTGGTTATGAAGAGGCTGTGATATCAGTTTAACTGAAATTTTTCAAGTTCGAAAAAATATCACTACTGAATGAATAGACTTTTAAAAAATATTTTTATTTAAAGTAAAAAATAAAGAAAAATGGTATTTCCATTTTTGTGTATTTGTGTATTTGATAAATACGAAAAAATAGCGCCAACCTTTGATGCCAACGCTCGAACTATTATTTCTAAATGTCATTGTAGGTACAGTACGTCTGCTGGATCTGTGTCAAAGATCTGTGTCTATGAAAGGAATGCGGACAAAAAACATTTAAATAAACAGCAATATATTTTATACGTCGACTTGACGAGTACGTCACCGCAAATCGCTCCGCCCACTCATTTTATTAGCTACTTGCAAATTTGTCGAATTTTTATTGATGGACCACCCCGTAGCTACAGAACGGACAGACGTACTGTACAAATAATATACCTGTAATACACATAAACATTAAAAATATTTTGTGTAAAGCACAAATTTATTTTTTTGCTACAAACGCACATGACGTGTACCAAAATATATAGGTACATTTTTGATGCACGTAATTTAATAAGTACCTAAGTAAGAAGTAACAAGGAAGTAACAAAGGAAGTAACCGAAAATGATAAAGTCATTATTTGAATTTAATTTTGACGCTTAATGACATAAAATGGTTTAGAATGTCAGAATGAAATTAAATAAAACGTTATTTTATTTATATTTGAAATCTCAATAAGTAAATATGATCAGACGATAATGAATTTTCTGGTTTATATAGTAAAATATTTAAATTCAATTCAAAACACTAGGTAATGCTTCGTTTTTATTATGAAGATGATTATAACTAATCTTTGATGGTATTTCAGATGGCAAACAAGTCTTTTCGAAATACCGAAGCAGGAACCGAATTGAATAAAATTAACGTCAATGGAAAAATCAAAGCAACCACCACTTGCACCCCTGAGGTTTGTAGATCAGCAAGACAGCAATTCCAGCCACCAAACTTAGCAGAGAATAGTCCTTGGAACCAGAAGAAAACATATTTCTTCATCGCAGTGATCGTGCTTTTGCTCGTCTGGATCATTATTTACTCCATTGTTAGTGAATTGAAGTTGGTGTGATGGTAGTTGCGGAATTTGTGATTAGTGTGAGAATTTTTACCAAAAACTATGTGCTAGGAATAAGTAAATGTTTTGTGAGCATAATGTTGACTGATAGATAACGGTAAAAGATTCCTAATAAAAATCTATAAATATATTATAAGACATCAAAAATTTCTTATCTACGCCCTCTTGTTTTTAGTTAAATATTTTTTTATATATTTTATTATAGACAAAAATGTATTTTTATCTCGAGATGTACTATACCTATAATGAACTGAAAATAGTTTTATTTGTCAGAGACCAATTTCATTTCTTAAGGCGGACTCTGACGACTCGTGTACTTGGCAAACGTTTTTTATTGACATTAAAGTCCTGCGATAGTGCGCCCGTAGCAGTCTGTATGCCAATAACAAATGTTTGCCAAGTACACGAGTCGTCTGAGCGCGCCATTAGAAAAACAATATGCAAATGTAATTAAAAAATGCAGTGTAAGAAAAATTAGTTTATTAATAGAGCTACGATTTTTGTTCCATATAAATAAATAAACTGTATTTTTACATTCTGTGATAATATTTATAATAATATTTTAAAGCTATGTGTAAATAAATCAGAATTTTTTTTTTAAAAATATTACTTCTGTAAAATAATGTAAAATAAAAATATTGTGTAAAAATTATCAAAAACAAAATTTAACATTTATTCAAATGATATGTCAATCCTAACCTATTGTATTTAAATTTGAAAGGTATTGTATGAAAATAAAGAAACCTAATTTAATAAATTATGTAGTTTATTTAAGTTTCTTTACAAAAATCAATGTACATAACAAAAAAGAGTATTTTAAAAACAGATAGTTAGGCATTAAATATTTCTATAATACCAAATGTATAAAATATGTTAAATAATATAAAATGTTATGCGTGAACAATTAAATTTGATATTCTAAAAGTAAATAAATTTTATATTTTATTATTCTTGTAAAAATTAATAATGAATAAAGCATTATTAGATTACATGATTAAAAAATATTTTTTTACAAATTATATGTAAAATTTTAGAATAAATTCATGTTTCCAAATAATGCCTATTATATTTAAAACATTATTATTCCACTGATTCGTAATAAAACAGGTACATTAAAAATTCTATTACCTATATTTTCTCTCAATTTGCAGAGTGTGTAAACGATTTTTTAACCATAAAGAATGCTAGAGTGTAGAGATATTTTTAGTTTAGTATTTTAGACTTATATTACTTATTAATATACAGATGTATTTAAAAAATATTTTTCATATTAATTGACTTGTTATTCAAACAGATATTCTATTTAATTTATTTTATACATCCTATATAACTAGTAAAATCTGTAATTTTTATCTCAAAATTCCTTATTAATAATTAAAATCTTTCAACTATGTATAATTAAGACAGAATAAGTAACAATAATTGTTGAGGATCCGGCAATAGTGCGTCGGGCACCTGTAGCTCCTAGAATAAAAAACTTGGAAATTTTGTTTAAGTGCAAACCTAAAGTATGTACTAGAATGTATTTCAGGAAAATATTTTAACTATTACAGGGTGGCTCAAAAAAGTGTGAGTAGATCGGGATGACTTTTCTTAAAAGTAACATCTTGTATATTATTTCATTTTTGGCTTCCTTTCAGATACCTAATACCTAATCACAAGATATGAGTATAAATATATTTCGATAGTTTGAGAGATATTAATAAATAAAGAAAAAATATATATTTTTCAGCCATTCTTAAAAAATTATTAAAAATACAAGAACTGTCCTGAAATCAAAACTATATTTATTAATACCTCTGAAATCTCTAAAACTATCGAAATATATTTACTCATATCCTAGTAATATGTAAAGTGGTCTGAAAGAAAGCCAAAAATGCAATAATATACAAGGTGTTCCATTTGAAAAAAATAATCCCGATCCGCTCACACTTTTTTGAGCCACCCTGTGGTAGTTAAATATTTTCCTGAAATACATCCTAGTACATACTTTAGGTCTGCACTTCCACAAACAAAATTCCCAAGTCGTTTATTCTAGGAGCTACAGATGCCCGACGCACTATTGCCGGACCCTGTATAGATTAATAAAGCTTTATCGATAAGTAAAGCTTTCGGAAACCATTATAGAAATGAAAACAATGTTACTGTCAACTATTTTTTACCAATCACCAGCGATTCGTATTATCCGATAAACGGAGTATAATAATATATAATATATAATAATAATATATAATAATAATATCGTATTGTCGGATACACATGAAAATCCTGATAGTTTCTGACAGGGAGTTTTGAAATAAACATTACAGACATTTGTCATATATGGCATTACAGATTCATTAAACAAAGTATATATCATATAAAGTGTGTTTCAAGAAATGTGCCATCTCTAGTGGAAAGATTTCCCACACAAAAATAAGATTTATTTGTCATATCAACATGAGTCCGATTCTGCTTCGTTTCGTAGCTACAGGCGGTTAAAGTCTTCATCTTTTTTCGATTTATTATAAAAAGTTTCTTTCAAGTGCTATAAAAAATATGTGCGCCACTGTTTTTTTTGTTCGTAAGCAAAATTGTGTAGACAGTTAAATACTGATGAAGAAAAGTTTTCTCTTGATATTTTGTAGATTTGTAGTCCTTGATGATATAAACGTAATTTAATTAATTTCAATTCCAAACCAAACCATAATCCAATTCTAATAGCAACCTTCAAAAAACTTTAATGCCATTAACTTGCCAAAATATTAAATAAGTACTCATTGATTCCTCATCAAAAAATATAAAAAAAGTTCCTATGAACATAGGAATGCATAGTTTTAAAGTTACAGGATGTTAAAACTTTTAAAAAATTGCCTTTTGTAATAATTATCTTAAATACCATTATTTTTGGGGGAATTTGCTGTAGGTAGCACAGACAGTGCATCAGTGCTATAAATTAAAAAAATAGTAATAAATTACATTAAATAAATAATTTATTAATTTTATTTTTATTTTAATTTTACTAATTGTGATTAATAGAATTGCGTTTATCTCATCGAGGAGATCAAAATGGACAAAATATCAAGAGACAACTTTTAATTGGCACTAAATGTCCTACACACTTTTGGTAATAAGAGGAATTAGGTGAGTGACGCACATGTTTTTTTAGAAAAAATATTCCAGGTGATAATTTCAATATATTCCAATTTTTGCATTAAAATATGTAGCACTCATAATAACTTTTATCCTCAAAATTTCATTCAAGTCGCTAAAAGCACTTAGAAAAAAATATATAATTATAATAAATCGAAAAAAAATGAGGACTTTAACCTCACAATGCAAAATCAAAGAAACAAACCAGACCCGTGTTGATATGAAAAATAAATCTTATTTTTACGTGAGGAATCTCCCCACAAGATGACACATATTTTTTGAACACTGTATAATTATCTTAATGAATATGTTTCCAAAAGCTTCTGTAAACAAGAACCATTAACCTAATAGGACTACTCATTCGGCTTAGTGCGTGGCCGCACATGAGGCGTACAGCATTGCAATATAAATATAAATGCATTTAAGTAAACTGAAGTGGCTCCACATACAGCGTAGCGTATTACGGATTGACGCATATTTGCTCACACTGTACGCACTCCTTTCCGCCATACGCTACGCTAAAAGCTTTATGTCGGACCGCGCACTTGAGTGTCTGCTATTTGCACGCGCAAACTCCTCGCTCTGTGACGTCAGCTGCAGCCCTCGACTGTCGGTGTAAACCAGGAACTGCCGTTCTTAAAAATGCATTAGCCCACGGCCAGACAGAAATCTTTTTTAGCATTTTGAAATTTAGAAAGCTACGGCTGACGTCACAACTATCAGCTGCCGATCGAGAAGTGGCGAACGTACGCCTTATAAGGATGAGCTATCCTATTAGTTTACCGTTCTTGACATGTATACTAATACAAATCAAATATTTTTTTGGCAATCACCTTTTTGCACATGACCCACTTTCAGTCTTAACATTGACTTTCTGAAGCCAGAGCTTATTATAATATGTGCAAAATACTTGTATTTGCTTTTCGATTTGTTTTCTTTACTAAATTATTCAGTACATTGTGTATTGCATTTAAAATGGACGAAATTTTTGGTTGGTTTAATTGAAAATATGTTACACTACATAAAAACCCATTCACTTAATCAAAGTCATTTTATCTTGTCATCCTTCAAAATATCAACTTTTATTATATTTAATCATAATGGACATTGTCTTTCAAATCATTGTTCTTTTTATACTATATTAATATTACAGTAATATGTATAATTCTTCAATAGCTTTTCGAAAAAATGTGGTGTTGAGCTTCAGTAAGTCAAAATAAATGTTAATAAAATATAAAGTAAAAAATGAGATAGATATACAGTTGCATCAACAACTATGTTACCTGGAAAATGTTGACACACAGCGACAGCCATAGTAATATTCAAAAATATTGTTTTTATGTCTCTCTATTTTCATATAATCATATTGACAGGTCCAGGGGAAAAACTTGATAAGCACCAATTTTTTAATTTTAGGATTTTACAATATTATAGTAGGTCTAACTAGTCCCTACAAAATGTATAAACTCTGCAAGGCAATAAGTTGTTAAATTCTATGATATATGCCTAGTAAAAATCTAGAATATATGGAACCTGATAACCACCAGCCATCTAGTGCTCTCCTGTAAAATTAGTAAAATGGCGCTTATCATGTTTTTCCTCTGGATCCTTCAATAATTATAAATAATGTGTATATTTCTAAAATGGCACGGCAAAAAATATTCATCAGAACATGTGTATATATTATAAAACAAAATTATAGAATAACAATAAACACCTCGTTAGTACTCCCACTATATTTTACAAACATATTCCGTTATATAACACCTTTATATAAACAAATACACAGTAGTTTGCAAAACACCGACAATAAAATATAAAATTAAATAAATATATATTTAATGTATTACTATATTTTTAACATGGACTAAAACTAAGCAAAAAAAAACACGTAAATATTTTTACGTATTTAAGATATCACACACCCGGTACTCTCGGGTATAATAGTATTTTCTACGTGATTTTCTACAGGGGATTCGCCTGTACTAGTAGGACCTACATCGCTATTTAGTTTGTTACTAGAAACACTAACGTTGCTAGAAGTGCTTTTCTTACTTTTTACAGGTACATTCTGATTGGCCGTGTCTTGACTCTGACTAGTCTTTCGAGGACGTGGTTTCTGAAGAGTTACCTTGTTCAAACTAGCAGATACGGCCTGTTGGTACTCGACGATTTGTTGGTGTTGAATCTTGGTTTCGAGTATCCTCGTTAAGACGGATACCTGGTTTTGGATAGCGATCATGAAAGCTTTATATCCCAAACTAATAAAACAAAAAACATAAATATATTATATACCGCCCGTTATTGTTTCAAATAATTGTAATTTATCAATAATTTGTGTAGAAAAAAAATGTTATTGCTAGTTTCTAATCTGTCATTGAGAATCTACATACACTTACCATTCTGTATTCGTCCAATAATTCAAAATTAACAATCCCTGTCGAAGTCTAGAAACAATTTCTATTGACTGATCTGGAGATTTAGCTGCGTTCACCGTCCTCAGAACGGCCATGGCGTCTCTAAGTAATACCGATATCAACAAAGACCATTCCAAACAACTTGCTTCCATAAACAGCTGCAGTAAGTACCTCAACTGTATTTCCGACTTATGTGATCCTCTGCTGTCGGTATTCGATAGTTGTTCCAGGATTTGAGTTGAAGGAACTTCCCAATTTTCAGTTCCTGGACTGGAAACTATGTCTTCACCCCAAACCGAACTTACCGTACTCATTATAGATTCGTCTATGGCATTATTCGTTTGTAGAGCTGTAGTGGGTAAACCTTTGGAATTAAAACACTTAGATATAAAATTTCAGAATAGGCAAGCACACACAAGGAACCGTTAAAAGATATACCTTGTCTAAGAAAATAATAATGAAAAAGAGTCAAGTCACAGGATACTTTAGCTGTATATAATTGTCATTAAGCGTCGCTTCATTTTAAAAGTAAGCATCCAAAATTTTTGGATCTTAAAATAGTGAGGGATGTGTTTCCCGATATTTTAAAAACATCGATAATTCGCTAACGATATACGATGTTTCAACATGGATCTCAAAGGGTCATAGATCGATGTTAACATAACACTGAACCCATATGGACGGGGTATTATAACGCGTCGTTGAGAGGAAGGTTAATGTATGGTTAATGTCATTCCTAACGACGCGACGTTTGTGTATATTGAAGAATATGGTTAAGGACTGTCCAGGTAGGTGAATGTAATTTCTCATAAAATATATACCTATCTAATTATTAGATCTATGATCATAGGAAATAGGTCACAAAAGGAATGAAAGCGAAATTTGAGAGTAGAGTTATACTCATAAGAGATATTCACTTACCTAGATTTAGATTTGCACTAAAATGATCGGCAGCTGATTCTGCTCCAAAAAATAAATGTTCCTTCTCTTGTGGACTTGAACTGTCATTTGTGGGATTTACCTTTTCGTTAGGACTGTGATTCTCTAAGTCCAAGTCTATTTCATCAGCTATCTGACTGGACTGTTCCAAGGTACTAAGTGGAGTTATCAGTCCTCTGCCGGGCAAACCCTGGAAACTCATATACCCACTATCTCCCACTCTACTTGACGAAGTCGGATAGTTAAAAACGTCCAGTTTTAGCGAACGTAGCTGGTCTTCAAGAATTTGTGTTTCTCCTAAAGACTGAGCCCCTATAATCCAAAAATGCGATAATACGATACCAGTAATGTAAAGGTTTCAGCTAAATAGGTTAATTGCTTACTGGATGACAAAGTTGATGGTGTAGGATAGGGCCATTGGAATTCTTCATGAAGCTGCTTCAGAGCTTTGACAAAATCGTCAATTCTAGCGGCTCTGTCGCGTTCTTTTGCCAGCCAAGCCACCAAATGAAAATCAAGATGAGCCGCAAAATATCCCAGATCCGTTAAACGATGACTCGATAGCAACCTCCTCGCATGTTTTTGTAGAATGACGTCTATGAAAAATTCTTCTGCAGTATTATTAGGCGTCGTTCTAGAAACAAATTAATGATAAAAATCTACCAGGCGAACATAAAAAAATAAATATGATACAGTACAAACATAGCATAAACATTGTGTATAAGCGGTGATACCTGAATTCGTGGCGTCAACTGTAATACCCCACCTCACAAAAGCTATAAAAAATACGTGATATAGACGTTTAAGCTTACAGTGTGGTATGCTCGAAAACAATAATATTTTCCGAAAAATTACTCACAATTTAAAAATGTTCCGCCAATAGGACGACAGCGGCTTGAAACTACTAAAACGTTTTCTTACATAACTAGAAAAAATAGATCAATACTCTTTAAAAAAACTAACTCAAGTGTTGCCTATCGTCTGGGGTAGATTTAATTATATACCTGAATTTTTCATCAGTACATCGAGTTATTGTCGGTACCAAGGCTACTAATAAACTAATACATACATAAAATATAGAAACAGATAGGAAATAAAAAAAAATAGCTCTAATATATGCCTCTCCTATATTAAAATAATTACAAATTTCACTGAAATATATAAAAATAAGATCAAGTTTGATTTGTATTAATCATTGGTCATTAGAACTACTGCTACATTAAGTTCTTAATGATAAAAACATACCTCATAAATAATTTTGATTTATTTTATATATATTTTTTATGCAGCGACAATGAATAAAACAATAACAAAGTATATATAAAACATACGAAACTATTATTTATAAAATCTATGAAATAAAAATAATTTTTATGAAATTAAAAACTTTATTCATACTCTCAAAATTCGATCATCAGTTTTTGGGACTATTTAAACTACCTACTACTACATAGAGTTATAGACTATACCGTCGTCAATAAAATCATCAAAGTCTGAAGGAAATAGAAGTATGCCTTGTAAATAATTTCGATTTAATTTAGTTATACATCCTCATCTGAACATTTTATTCCGAATGAACGAACGCTCACTCCTATGCTTGGAAAATGAAAATGTCTCTCTGCGCCGAACAGAACGCGCTAAACATTTTGCCTCCGCCGCGCCGCGCCGTTTATAAATGAAGGCTTGAAGTAAATAATGTTCTACGCGCCAAAAAAACCGTTTGTCTAGTTTTATTTGTAAAATGTCCTAAGTTCCATAACGAACAACATATATAAAGCGCTAAGTGCCACGGCTATTAAATTGTATTGAAAAAAATTCTCAACAGAGACCACCGCCCGTTCTTATACTTTGGTTATGAAACAAAAAATTTTGTTTATCTCGAAATAATGATTTTGGCACTTAGAACATTATTTACTTCAAGTCTTCAAATATGCCTTATTAAAGAAGCTTGTTGTAGTAGAGATGGTAAACTCGGCGATTTTCAATAACAGTCCTGTTCCGTTCTTGGTACAGTTCCAAATACCTGTCTTCATAACTACATAATATACCTGTCTTCATAACTTTCATAACATACAGTGATCGAGTAACGCCGCCGTCACGCGTCAGCAGCGGTCATGTATCTACATCGATTTAGAGGTGTGTAGTTCGTTCTGTAGTTCGTGAACGAACTATTTCCAGTGAACTATTCCGACCCCGGAAAGAAAGGAACTAGTTCCCTGTTTCTTAAAAGACTAGTTCCTCAAGGCCTATTTCGAGAACCGAGACTGTGACCGAGATATATTAATATGCGATAGAGGCCAGTGCGATCGTAGCCAATGCTAGGCAAAAGTGGGGAGTCCCAACCGCCAAAAAGAAAAAAGCTTGAAGTGAGGAAAAACGCAATTTCTTCGTAAAATAAGAGAGAAAACTTCATATTTATCATTTAGCTTTACCTACATGTGTCAGTATTAAGTATTTTATTACTTGCTCCAATTGATTTGTGATTTCTAATCGAGTTTCTTTTTTAATTTTCTGTTTTTAGACAAACATAGAGATTATTTGCGTAGACCTATGCCTGAGGCGCGCACCGCTATTTTAATTTGATAGAGCACGTTCTGTTCGTTCCAACTAAAATGTTCAAATGAGGATGCACCTTTATAGATATTTTTGAAGCATAGCAATGAAAAATTCAATTACTTGAAATATTATTTTTCAGCCATTTGAACTACTTATTGTATAAACTTGCTGATAAAAATCTGAAGAAAAAATGCTTTTGAACACAAACATGCCTGGTAAATAATTTAATTTTAGTTTCATTAATGTTTTATTAAGCGACAGTAATAAATAGCAATAAAGATAAGTAAAAAAGATATATAATGCTTACTTTGTGTCTGCTTTGGCGTTTGATGAAGAAGGGACGGATTTCTTGCGATTTGATTTGGGAGATTCTTGTAAAGCATTCATTTTGTCAACACTGTTGTTGGGTTTTTCAACTACTTTTGGCGATATTGTTGTACTGTACGATCGAACCCTCGAACTCTGCACGTTCCCTAATATAACAGATATATCTTCAGCGTTTGGGCTTACTGGAGGAGTCTGAAGGTTGTTCAGCTTGCTGGGAAGTATAAAAGAGTTTCTTGGAGATTCTACATCGTTTGGATCTAAAATATAAATAATTGCAGCGAATTATAAAAAATACTATTACAATAGTACCGATAGCTCTTAGAAATCTGACCAAATCCTTGGCCAATTCCCATTTTGATTGATTTAAAGCAGTGTTAAGTAACATGGTTGCATATTGCCTACTCACCGAAGAGGTTTCCAGGTTCTAAAAACCAAAACAAAATACAGAAGATATTTTTCTCTTGCTGAAAAAAACTATTCAAACCTGTAAAATTATTAAATATGATGCTGCTGTGTCCAAATTACTCTTATCCATACATTCTTGAAACAAATCTTTTGGTTTGCCGGCAGCTGAAAACAAATAAGGCCACAGAGCAATTTCAGTTTTTCGTGCACACTGCACGACAGTTTGTAGATAAACTGGAAACTCCATAATAAATTCTATGACACTTGGTAGTTGGGCATCGGGTATAGGTTCCTTACTAGTAGCCTCTTCTTCTAAAACCTAAAATTTTAAGTTAATAAAATTGATAATCAAAATAAAGTCATAATTTCTATGTTTCTTTTAAAAAATGCAAATACCTCATGAAGAAGTAGTTCTAATGAATGAGGAAAATATGGTAAACTCATGCAACTTTTAGCTATTTCCCAAGCATGAAATCCTAAATTTCTTCTTATAAGTTGTCTTAATATTTGATGCAAGTAAACTTGACTCTGAAAATAAATCATCAGTTTTGAAAAGTCACTTGTTTCATGGCTTACAGTTCTTTGAAGAACACAGAAAGGCAGTGAAAATGGTGAATTTAAATCGGATGTATATAAAACTGTATCATTTTCGGCGCCGAGTATTATAGCATCTTCAAATAATATCGCTAAAAATTTTGCAATTAAAATTAGAATTTTTATTAAAGTACATAATTACCTAAAGGGTAAATTTTTAAATGAAATGGAAGCATAATTCTTTTTGACATAAAACTATGAGGCTTATCTCCATCCCTTGGATATAAAGGTAGCCACACTCTCATTCCATGAGATCCACAGAAAAGCCACAAGGATTCTGTCAAATGAGCCTAAAAACCAACATTAAAAAATACTATACATTATTTTAAATAATAACTCACTTTTTCTTGATGAGTAATAGCTGGCACCCAAACATTTTCAACACAACTAGCTAATACTGTAGGCATGAGGCAGGTAAATCTTTCACCTTTTCTAATTTCTCTTTGGACTAACAACAATCTACCACTCACATTTAACACAATACTTTCTGGTATTCTTGGATTACTATTCTTGCCACTAGTTTCAGTTCTCAGAGCTGTCAAAGTAACTGATACTATACAAGCAGGGTGAACAGCTAACGCTGATGCATCTATAGCTTGAACTTTTATGAGATCTATATCACCAGCTACAATACATAATACAATGAAAGTCAAAATCCAAAATATATAGGTAGCAATTATAACCTGAATCATTTTGATTAAGTCTCCAAATACAAACTTGTGCATCTGAACTAAAAGTAATCAGCTGGTCTTGTAAAATATTTATTAACAAAATTGGAGCATTAACAGGAATTATTTTTGCAAATTTATTGTCTAATTTGCATTCTTTTGAGTAAAATCTTAGTTCATCTGAATTATCTATGATGCTGTAACATCCCAGAATAATATAATCCCTCCACCACAACAATCCTCCAGCAACAATAAAATCTTTTTCTTGAGTTTCATTTCCAAACAATTTCCATCTTCTGGTTTGCAAGGAATAGTGGGCTACACCTGTCCTACCTGCTATAACAATATTTTGACCATCTATGTCTATACCTGAATACTGAATTATAAAGATATCTTAATTAAAACTTGAAAATTAGAAATACTAATTTAATTATCTACCCGAATTGGCCAGTTAGTAGCAGAATATGTGGAAGGAATTGGAATAACAAGCCACTGTCTACCTTCAGCTAATGTAGTTGTAAAAATAGTATTATCTCCAAAAACAGAATCATCACGATTTGATCTTTCTGAAAATGTTTTGATTAAATTTTCTGATGAATTTATATACAGTTTGTCTTCTCCTTGCAAATACAGATGACTCTGTTGGCTCTAAAAATATAACTATTAATGCTGAAAAACAATTTTAGGCAATCACTTACCATACAAGGATTAATTGTTAATGCACTTTTTGCAAAATCCAAAAGAATTAAATCAGACTCATTCTGAGAAAGATTATTATTATCAACTGTACGGTTTTCTGAGTCATATGTATTGCTTTTTCTTACCATCCATAACTGATAACCTTCAGTTGCAAAATCCTGAAAAAATAAATGATATTATGAACACAACCATCTTCTTCTACCTTTAAAAATTACCAATGACATTATTTGTAAAGGATTCCATTTTTGTATGTCAATATTCAAACCATAGTCCCAACCAAGAGAACACATAAGTAATGCACCAAATGTAGACCACATTGCTAAGCCCCCTTGCTGCCAGGTAGCTACTAAAGCACATCCATCTGGGGTCCATATTACATTGCCTACTGATCCTGGACAGCCAGGGTAATCCTTACTACTTAGAAGACAATTATGTGAAACTTCCAGTCCACCAGTACTGTCATCAACATAATAAACTATACATTCAGAGCTACAAAAACAATATTATAACATAAGCATTTTAAGTTGATAAAAAATGCTTACTTTGACCTTCCAAAGGTAATTAATCTATATTTGTGATTAATAGTAGTACAGGTAGCGTCTTCAATATGTTGAGCCCATATTCCTTGCACTTGCTAAAATAATGTTGTTAACTGTTTACAAATGCCTAAATAAATATTTAACTTACATTTGGGTCAAATTTTAAAGAAGATGCTGTAAGAAATGCTGCTCTTCCATCATTAAGCACTATAGAAAATCCTCCAACTAACGGAGAATATTCAATATCAATTATATAAGTATTATCTTCCACTATAGGTATTGCTAAAAAAAAATAAAAAAATATCACTTAGAAGATCAACTTAAAAGAAATATTGAACCTTTAGAAACTTGTTGATTGATACAGAATGGTATCCTTCTTAAATCTAATGTATAATCCCTGTTTTGAGTCCCATCCCATTTATATCTCAGTACATGATTTTCAGTAGTAGATAACATTATTTCAGACATTGTTATACAAACAATTCCTGTTATTTTTCCATCCCATACTAGAGCTTCTTCAGTCTACAAATAAATATTACTTCTATGAGCATTACATAATTTTCAATATACTTACTATTTGCAAAGACAGGGGAGGTATAGTTTCTTTAATAAATAGTTCGGCACTATCTCTTCTTAAGTTAGCATGAGGAGAGTCAGTCTGGATATACAACCCTTTTTGATTTGATATAACATTTAGCGTATAAAGTAAAAGATGTCCTTCTGAGGTCTATAATAAACTAATTTTATTACTAAATAAATATTTAAATTTAAACACCTTACAGCAACAACAATTTTACTTGAATCTGGTTTCCATTCTGCTATAATATTGGTTCCAAATTTTGATAGAGATTCTGTATTTCGCCGATGAAATACAATTGGCACACAAGGCTGAAATATTAGTGTGCAAGATATTTACAAATAAAATCAAAATTTATTATAAATTTACCTTACAAAACCATATTGCTAATATATCATCTGTTAAAATTGCTACTAAAATACGATCTCTGTTACATTTCACTTGTTTTAATGAACACTGACCTAAATCCGGAACCTGAACAACTTTTGGCCACCCGATCGGAAAATACATTGTTTATATAGAAAATCAACTCATAACTTTTAATATACAAGCATTCAAAAAGTTAAGAACTATAAAATTTTTAAAACGATACAAAAAACTGTTTTGTAGCTTTTTTTGTCATGTTGTACTTAAACGTCAAAAACACACCATAGAGTGATTTGAAAAAAACTGGTAGACAAAATGTCCTATGTAAACCAACTATTTTAGTCAAGGATGGGGCATAAATACAAGCTTAATCTTTGCTTAATACATGTACGGAGGCTTTTTAAGCCCGTAAACTAGTAAAATTTTTAAGTAGTTAAATGAAAATATGAAGAATGTAAAGGATCAGAGAGGGGAAAGGATGGGGGAGAGGGGAGTGAAAAACAGTATGAAAATTGAAAATCGAAAACAGTTTTATTAACTGTGTTTATTAAGTAAGAAGTAATTAACACAGTAATTAAGTAAGAAGGGTGTAGGATGCACGGACAAAGAATGGGTGTAGGGAAACAAAGAGGCATTATTTTAGTCTAATTTTTTATATGTATAAGATTTTTCATTCAGTTATAATTATTATTATTTCAGTTAATTATTCTATGATGTGCAGAGACAACTACCTCTCTGCTATGTGTAAGATATAAGTATTACGGCACTTAAATGCGTTCTACCATTTCAGAAAATTTTGATTTAATTTCTTAGAAATTAATTATTTTTTACATATTCTATCTAAGGATTTAAATAATCAAGTCCATTTAGATGCCCTTCATCTCTTTGCTGTTGTTGAGCTAATCTTTCTCTGTCGTATCCGTCTATTCCCAATCCTAATCTCTCAATTGCTTTTTCACCCAAATATCCATTTAATTCCTGATACTGCCTGGATCTTCTTACTGCAATGTCTGGATCAAAAGGCCAGTCAACAGATTTGTGTAGAACTGGATGACCAGCAATATTAAACTGAATAACGTCCTTTATTAAAGTTAAGGGTTCAGAATTTGTTAATGGTACTGAACAAAGGGCAACAAGTAGCTAAAAAATAATTTATGGTAAAAGAAAAAAGAGAAACTTACCTAATCATAGAAAAAAAAACAAAAGTCAGTTTATTAAAATAAAAAATAAGCTACGACTATTTTAACTAAAAAAAAATTAACCTACCAGCGTTATTAACACTTTACTCATGGTTTATCTTTTATCAGGAGGAATACCTAAATCTTACGTGAGAGTCTATCGCACTATGCAAAAAGGGAAAGCTTCTTTCTATATAACGATAAATTTTAACCAATTTAACAGTGGCATCAATTGAGAAATAAACTTTACATGACACTCGTTTCATAAGTAAATTAATATTTAATGATTCCAATGATAAATGATTAAATATTTCGTTATTCCTGTTATAGGAATGCTTTAATGTCCAATTGCAAAAGATACTTTAGTATATATATATATATATATATATATATATATATATATATATATATATATATATATATATATATACTATATATATATATATATATATATATCATAAATAAATTATATTTAAACGTTCTGTGTCTGTTTACATAACTTCAGGGACTGTTTCAAGCCAAAGTACTTTTTAATATCACCTTGTATACTATATAACTATATTATAGAAAACAGCTTTATCAAAGATAACTTTCACTTTCCTTTTGTGATGTGCAATTTCCGTAAGTACATATACCAGAGTATATACATAATGATCGAGGATAATTTCACATTTTTAGTAAAGCTAAGCTATGCGCTGACAGGGAATTTTCGAACAATCATAAAATAATCTAATTAACATGTTTATAGAATTGTTAATTTTGTGAATACTTTGGAAAAATTTACCAACACAGTTATATAGTTAGAATCAGTGCACTGTTTGCTTGTCATAGTTGCTTGTTTTTTATCAATCCATGTATCCATAAATCCATGTTTAAATGCTTAGTTTAAAATCGTTTAAATCAGAGGTTTAAATCACGTTAATATTTAAATATTCCGATAGGCTTTAAAAAATAACAATAGATGGCGCTGGACAAATTTTTAAATTCAACGCAGAATACTTTTTTTTATTTAAGTAGAAGTCTTCTTAATACCAGTAAATACATTATAGATGGCGCAGCTATCCTTTCTTCTTTAAATTCTTCTTTATTAATAGTGGTGGCGCTCCCTCTTCCAACAATATCATCTTGTCATCTAAAATGTTTATATATGATGTGAGATTTGACTCTGGATTTGACCTAATGTCAGATTTTGTTATTCAGCGATCAAATAGCCCCCAACTCTCAAATTTGGGTAAAGGCTCAAGAGTAATTAGAATAAGTAGTAAGAGTCGTATTTGGCATTTATACCAATATTATAATTGGCCGGATAACCTTGGCAGCTGTAGCCATAAACCAATAATATAATGTAGCCTATTTCAAAACCTAACCTTCAAATAAATAGTTGAAAAGGGCTGTTCGGCTGTTCAGGCAGGGCAGGTAAAACGTTAAAAGTAGATTTTTATCCAGACTTTTATAAACCCTTTTCATAAATATATATATTTATAAATAAAAATGTATTTAATGTATTATTTGGACGAAAGTGGTAAAAGAATTTATACTTTGAAGGTAACAATCGAATATAGTTTGCGAAAGAACCTGTAATGCATTTTTACTTTTATAGAAAATAGATCCTTATGGCAAACCAACTCAGTCGGCTCATCCAGGTAAATAAATTTTATATATTTAAGTATGTTAGATTTATTAACTTTAACACTCTTTAGCTCGATTTTCGCCTGAAGATAAGTACTCTAAGGAACGAATAATAATTAAAAGTCGCTTTGGTATTCTCAAGACACAAACACCAGAACCTGTTTATTAAATCATATATATTTTTTTAATAAGTCAATATTCCTTTTATATTTCATATATATGTTCTCATTATCAATGTGTTTTATATTTATATAAATCAAAATAAATGTTATGATTCTTCATAGTTTTCTATTTTCATATCATTTAATCCTAATTCTTCATTTTGTTCAAAACTTCTTTCATAATGTGTTATGCTTAATTGATTATCTAGTTCATCGCTATCCTTCATACTCTATGAAATAAATATTTTACTAAAAAAAATGTTTCATATTAAGGTGTGTTACCTGTATATAACTATTTCCACATGGGTCATCAAGAATAATAGTAACAGGAAATTTGATTTCTATTATTTCATCAAATTTTTTAAGAAAAGTTTCAAATTGTTCCTTCGTTCTTCTTTCCTCCGAGTCACCAAATATGTGGGAATGTGTTGGATCATTTAACTGATCTTTTATTGCCAAACATAGACCTTCAATTGTTGTAAAGCGCCCTCCTAAGGCATGTGGCCCGACTTCTAAGTCTAATTCAGGTATTTTTAAGTCACAGGTCTCTGACTAATAAAAGAAAAAGTGAAGATAATAGTAGATATATCATTTTAATATAAAAGCAACCTTTAAAACATCTCTAGTTAAGTCGTTCTTGGTTTTTACTTCAACTTCTATATGAACGCCTGTAGGTTCGATTCCTGTTCCTGATTTGATTTCATTAGTCTTATTGCCACAGACATCACAAATTGTAGCCATTATAACAACAGATTTAAAATGTGGAATATCTAACTCTGAATTAAAGAACATACATATACCTACATATTATGAGTGTCCGTACACGGGTTTTCTGGGTTTCAAAGTGGAAGTGTCTCGATCTCCAAGCAAATCTGCCTCCACTCTACCTTCGTATTTACATTCGTGGACCTACTATTATCTACAAAGGAAGTAGAGTTCGAGATGCTTTCGCTTCGAGTTTGAGACTTGAATTCGAGAGATTAAGTGATTAAATTTATGCGCAAAAAAGGATACTTGTCACTTTCATATTAGTTTGACATGGTGAATTACAATTTGGACAATTTGTTGGAAAATGTAAAACTTCTCCTTCAATATCCTCTAGTGTAAATTCACCTTCTTTAATAGGATGCAGGATAGATGGTTCACTTTTTTTCTCACCGGTAACCTCTTCTTGACTAAAAATATTTAAAGCATGATCTTGTTCTTTTGATCGTTTGAAATATTCATATGTGCAATTGCAATCTGTTTTAGGAGCATTAGGATTCTCAATAAAACTATTTCCTGATATATCTTCAAGAATCTAAAATAGGATTTTTGTTTTATATGTATTTCTAACATAAAGAAAAACATCATTTATACTAAAGTAAAAGTGTCTTGCAGATTTTTTAAATTTTCTAATTTCTTTATAAAGTTATCAATTTCCTTGGCAGCTTCAGGGAGCTGATTTCTCCTCGCAACTTGATCTTGATTTAAACCAGCAATACATCTACTTATTACTCCTTCTATAGTTGTGATTTCTGTAATTTACTTTGGTTAGTAACTATTTGTACAACTTCTATTTTAAATAAAGGATGCGGGGAAAAAAACAGATGTCACTTTTTATTGAAAATTTGAGTAGGCGCTATTGAATTTATCTCACTGCAGATGTACACCGAACAGTAAATATGGGGTAGTCTAGAGTAAAATATTATTTAATATATACCTTCATGGAAAAGAGACAGCCTTAGAAATATATTTATTTCATGTAAAAAAATCAAAGATAATTTACACATGCCAGAACAAACAAAATAAAAATGATATAAATATTTTATTTTTGTCCCCTTACCTGCCTCCAGAGGTTTTACTTTGACTTTATATTTTTATTATATATAAGCTTTGTCCAAGCGTTCAGGTAAAAAGCAGTGATGTTATGTAAATATATGTAAAGTACAATATCAGATTTTGTCATAGTCTACTTTATGTCATAGTCACATTTACTTTCATGTAAACAAGTTCCATATAGATAAATATTTAGAAAAATATTTCGTTTTGTTATTAAAATTGAATTTATTCAGTTTGAAAATTGAGGTTTTTTCCCTGTACCCTTCAAAAATAAAATTACCTCCTTTTTGTGTTTGAGATGGGATTTCAAAATCTAAATCTGGTATTTTTATATTTGTGTAATCACTTTTCACTAATTGTCGATTTAGATCACGTTTCTCTTTTACTTCCAAAGTAATTTTGACTCCTTTTTCAGGAATAACACTGCCCGATTGTACTTCATTATTTTCATATCCGCAATCATTGCAACTGAATGACATTAATACTACTTCCTTGTAAAATGGTATCTTAGTTAACAATAGCCTTGTTTGTCCCTAAAATTACCTTTTTAAAGAAACAAATTTATTTATCTATCGTTCTCACATTTCCATGACAGTTCATACACATTGAATCAACTATTGTGGTTTCGGGTTCTGAATCTTCTGCTGTTAAATCTCTAAATAATGGCTGGTTATCCATCATATTTAAAAATGATCTTTAATATATCTAAATGTGATATATATATTTTATATATATAAAATAAACGTAGGAGATTAGAATAAAAGCGTAGATCAAAAGGTATAAAAACTCTTACATCAACCCCGTGCATCAACCACAACCACACCACAGAACCACACATCAACCATAAACACAACATAAACATAAAACGTCATCGTAATGAGGTTAATCTTTGTTTTTCTTCGTTATTCTTCTTCTCTTTCGTTTAATGGCATTAAGCTACCAGAATTCGGCCTTGTTGCTGAACTGAGAAAGTGTCCTTTTTGCTGTTAAGGCTAATCATGGGCTAATCAGGGTTGCCACAAGCTACACAATTGTGTATTTTGCTGCACATTTGCTTCCATGACTGCACAGCAAGGATATATAGAAGAAGGATATTCAACTCCCTATAGCGGGCTATGTTGGAAAATATGCCGTATTTTGTCGAGGAAGACGATTTCGTCACGACCAATGAGCGTCGAGTATTTGAAATTGAAAACATATAAATTGACGGTAACCTATGTTTTTTGACTCATTTCACTGACAGATGTGGTGAGATTATTATTGTAATTTATAGATCCAAACGTTTTTTGAAAAAATAATGTATTAGAACACTTTGTGTGCGTTTAATTAGGTCGAACATATTATAAACGATAAATCAACTTAATTAAAAGCATACAAAGTGTTCTTATGTCGGATATTAATTAAAAAATATATTAAAAAGACTAGAAATAGTATAAATATATTAAGTTGTTACAGTTATAATTTAATCTTTGGCGGTTTTCAGCAAATAGCAGGCAGTTTTACATCATTTTCCTCTCTTTGAAGTGAATTGGAAACGGCTATATAATTTTGGTGTAGGCAAGATTCCCAGTTTGTTTCCGTTTGAGACCTGAAATAATAAAAACAAATTAAATTAGATGTAATCATCTGCTGATCATGCTAATATAACACAACGCGCGTCCTTAATTCCTTACATGCACCGTAAAAATTAAATAACTGCTCAGCAAGTAGCATTTATTAGCAGTACTAATTTAAAATCTATAACTGTAAGTAGATATGTTTAATTTACTTACCATTGTATCCTTCGGAAACCAGGTGTACAACAATTAAACTCCATGATAAAAAAATAATTAAGAGTCTATACAAAACACAAATTGTCCCACCATTTTTAAAAAACATTGTCTAAAACAGAATACTGGCAAAAACTCTGAAGGAATTTAATTTTACAATAATTCGACAAATCAAAACGAAATCAAACCGTAAAATCACAAGAAAAGCGTCTCTGAGTGACAGTTAAAAATCAAATTTTATTATTGTCAGATATTGACATTTGCATTGTTAATATTGACAGTTTTAATATTTTGCGCCTACTCTGCATCTTGGAGGAAAAACTATTTTAATGAACCGTCCATGGCTGGGAAACTTAAATGGAAATGGTACCGACCTGTGGTACCGACTGATACCGACTCATCTACCTGTGTTATGTGCAGGTTATGTGTCTACTATGGAGTCTAAAAGGAGGAGGCGAATCGAACGCAAAAAATTATGGGCCCAGTTTTTGAGATCTAAATGAAGTTCGAAAATCGCCGTTAGGGGCGCTTGTGATGATTGGGATACTAGAAATACACAGCTTCTTATGGCAAGAATAACTATTTTGTTATAAATTATAGAGCCAAGTTAATATTTGGGCATATTTTTACCAGAGTTAGCTTTTAGAAACGTGGTTTTTCTAATTGAGCAATGTGCGTGGCTAAAATTGTGAATACAAAACCTTAAATTTGAGTTTGAAAAGTTAGTTAGGTTATATTAGATGCCGGTTTAATATATCCTTTCCTAAGTTGATATTATAAAAATGTTTTTATTATGTGGTTCTTTTAGTGCATACACGACCGAAGAAACATATAAGCTGCTAAAATAAATCTTCCCTAGAACTGTTGTACAAAAAAGATAGAAGTTCCAGCAACAAATTTATCACCAGTTCAACCTTTGATTTGATGTAAACAGTAATTGTTTCTTGATGAGAAATGCGAATGAAATAGTTTATGGTGTGATTGTGTTAGTGTTTTATTAATAGTTTTGTTGATGCAGTTTAAAGGTTCATAGTTTTTCATTAAAACATTTGAAATTGACATGTTTACATGCAGTTTAGTGTGATACCATTTTAATAAACATTAAAATCTTTTCGAACTAGTAGTGGTTTTATGGCGATTGACAGATTGAATAACGAAAATTAAGAGTATTTTATCAGGAATAACTTAATCATAAATGGAAACTGAAAGGCGAACGTTACCATTGCACCCTTTGATCGGGTGTTATCTATTCCATAACTTTTTATAGCTGAAACTAGAGAGTAGGTATATTGAGCTGAAACGTTTCCTGTGTTCAATAGCGTTTTTCTAGCGTTGAATTGTAAGTTTTAATGTCATTAGCAAAGTTTTGCAAATTGTCACTGTTTCAGTAGACAATTAAATTCAAGATATATTATATTCAATGTCACCTAATAATTGTAAAGGTTTTCTATTGATATTCACTTTATTAATATAAGGTAGGTTTGTAAATAAAATATTAATGAATAAATAATGTACTCAGTTTATTTCAAAAGCACAAAAATACAGAGTTGTGAATATGTATATACGCTGACTTATTTCATCATATAAATATTTATTTAGCAATATTAATACATTACAACTTTTGTTTCTATTAACTAATTCCACTAAATTTAATAAATAAAATATACAATATATAAATTTAATATACAATTTAGCACTTAGATATTAAATATCTATATGTACTATGCCAAAAATAAAACAGGAACATCATATTATATCAAGAACACAAAAAATTACAATTTAAAAAATGCATTCTAAAAAAATACCTAGCTACAATATACCTACATATTAATTTAAAGCTTATTCATATTCATAAAACTATTCTAAATGGTTTATATACACAATCAAAAGTATCAACCACAATACAATAATTTTCAAATTATTTCTTATTATTCCTCAATGAAAAAGCGTCTTGCGACGGCTAGTCAAAATCTAAATAATTTTTATAATAAATTTACAATCTGACATATGCAAACTATTTTTCAAATTTGTGAACATAGTAACTCTACTGTCTGTAACATCAACTGGCACATTAGTAATATCACGAAGAATTTCATTCTCATTCTCAAAGTTAGGTTCTGAAGTTTGATTTTCAACATGATTAATAGGCAGACCTTTTACTTTTTTTGAATTAGAAACTTTTTCAGTTGCTTCACTCCTTACACATGGTGGTTTCCTCTTTCTTTTATTACTAGAGAAATATGAAGGCAGGTTAGGAAAAATTCTTGGAATTGAACCCTCCTTTAATAATGGTCTACCCCGCTCAATTCTACTGATAGTTCCGTCAGTTAATTTGATCTCATAATGAGTCAAAATATCTTCATCTAGAAAATGTAGTTCACAAACAGCATCTTTGCTGCTAAGTGTCTTGTCTGATCTGGGTATCGCCTTTTGCCACTGCTGTAGCAAGCTAGGATCCTAATAAAAGATATATAATTGTTAAATAAAATAAAAAAAAAACATTTTTCACTATTAAAGCTGTTATTTTGAGAATACGATCTTGAAGTATAAATATTTAATATTCACTTTCAATAGCACTGTTCAAACTGTGGTTAATATAGGTACATGTCAACAGGTAATTTTAGCACCTAGTAAGTATTAAATTATTTTAATTTTATAACAAGGCCTCCTAGGTTATGTTATACACATGTTGATTTTAGGCTATATTTCCTATTAATTTGGTTTATAATTTAATCTGTACACTGACAGTATATAATTTTAATGTTTTTCTTAACATCTATCCATAATTTTTATAAATAAATAGTCATACTACTTACATTAGGAGCTTTGAAAAGGCTTGGGTTT
This sequence comes from Sitophilus oryzae, assembly GCF_002938485.1. NCBI lineage: Eukaryota > Metazoa > Arthropoda > Insecta > Coleoptera > Curculionidae > Sitophilus > Sitophilus oryzae. Next base: position 2,252,883 of record NW_022146393.1, read on the forward strand.
CTTTCACCCCGTTCTTTATTTGCCTTGTTTTTATTGGGATTCCCACTTGTACAGCCAGGTACAAAGCAATTTCTACCACGACTCATTGTTGTACTGCTAAAAATTCAGTAAATTAACTATAAATTTTATTAAAAACACAATTAAATCGTATACTAACAATGAAAATGTAGTATCCCAGTCGATCGCAGTGCCTCTGCTGTCAAACCGAGGAAGCTGCTTAAAAGTGGGGACAGAAATTTCAAATTTGCCCATTGCCGATAAATCTCCTTTTTTAAGCCCTCCATAGTTCTACTCTTCTCTGTCTTCCCAGTAAAGCGTGTCATCCGGCACAAACCTTGATGACGATCATACGGTATATGTTGACAAAAAAAACACTGAAAAGCACATATTTGTTTTCTACTGAAAATAATTCAAAAATAACTTGCAATCTGGCAACATCGAAGATGTGCACATGCGTAGTGTCTGTGACTATATGCAGCAAAAACTCGTTTCAAGGTCAGCCACCGGATCCACACCATTACCCACATAATGTATTTAAGAAAACAGAAGAAATATGGGTTTAAATATAATATTTACATCATATTATCTCTATTACACCTCATACAAAGGAAAATTATTCATAATATCAATACATAGTTTATTAACGTAGTTTTCATGTAGTTAATGAACGGGAAAAGACGTAGTTTTTGAGGATAAACCACACGTAGTTAATCAGGTAAATTACGTCTTAATTAACTACTTCCGAACCCTGGACACAACACACAACCCCATCACAATCCAAAGCACGACAAGCCCTCTATAGGCTTGACCCTTGACCCTTGGGCTTGACCGACCCAAGGGCTCTACACCTCGACACCTCAACACGCTCGACCCTAAACAAAATCATTCTTTAAATTTCCGATTTTTAGCCCCTACTTTTATATATGATTTATTAATATTACCCTTATATTACTAATAATATGCAATAATATATGAATTGATGACATGTAGTTGTCAGTTGTCACTCAATTACGGTGTTTTGGAAATAGAAAACGTCAACTAAAAACTATTTACAAAAATGTAGAAAATGTATATCTGTTTTGTTTATTTATAATATTTAATGCGATGGTAAAAGACGAACAGTGATTACGGTCTGTTATTTTTGTGGTAAATTTCTGTTAGCCAAAACATAATGTTCAGCAAAAAGAATCTTGTAGATGTTAAAAAATCTACAACTAAACTTCAGGATCCTAAAAAGGATGTAGCCACACGGATTAAGCATTTAAAATTGATATTGGGTATTTTCTTTAAATTAGTTTATATATTTGATAGATATATTCAATTAATTAATTTTTAGACAATGTAGACACTTCTGAAGCTAAGGGATTATTTGAAGCAAACTTTAGTCATATTTATAATATACTTTACGAAAGCTTTCTTCAAATGGAATCTAATCTCAGACAAAGAGGTAAGTAAATTACAACTTAATTTTTATAAATACCCTTAATCGTTTACTGACTCTGATTTCTTGGCATTTTTAATCCTGGTGTTGGATGTAATTAACTGTATATAATTATTTTACTGTAATTTATACTACATTCATTCAAGTGTGATTCCAAAAATTTAGGCATTAGTTCTTAATAACCTATTTTTTATGCTAAACTCTTGTATATTTTATTGCATAAATGTTGAAATTATATTTTATTATATTGATAAGTATTTTCTTAATAGTTTGAGCTTTATCTCCTTTATGTTACTACTTTCACTAATTTGTGTTTTGTTTCTTTTGTGCACTCAGAATTATCCTTTCATTTGGGTAAGTGATTTTTATATTATATTCTTTATTCATTACATATAAATGACTGTTATTTTTAGTTCATAAAGCTCATAAAGAAGAACTGGACTGTACTCTTTGGATTCTTGAACAAGTTATTTGTCTTCTACCAGAGTTGATTCACAGAAGATGGCAGTTACATTCTTTGGGCCGAATGATAGCAAAATTATTGCATTCTGGAAATTCAATAAAATTAAGAAGACAAGGAATTAAATATTTCCTAATGTGGTACCAGGCATTAAATGATAATGCTCCTGAGTATGTACACAAGATGTTTGCATCTTTAGTACCTACTTTTAATAATCATATAATAACTGCAACTTCGCACACATCTGGAAGCATATTTCATGATGCTCAGCTACCTGTTAGTGCACCTGAAATGCTTCCTATTTTACCACCATCTAGTGGGGAAAAGCCTCCAGAACATCCCAGCAGGTATTTTTTTTTCCTGTGTTAAAGAAAGAAGTAAGTTATTTAAATACAACTGTGATTTTTAGGTTCTACTTAGAATGTTTATTAGATAATATGGTTCACACAGTTATTAAACTTGAATGGCAAGACAAATCATCTCATCATCATCAATGTTTCAGTTTTTTATTAGAACAATTTAAAACTTATTATCTACCAAAGATTTGTCCTAGTTTTAATGTTGAAACATCTTTATACCGGCCTAATTTAGGTGTGATTTTGTGATTTAAAAGTGTGAAATTTTAAAGTGATCTGATTTACTAAATTTTTTCTAGAATTACCCCTAATGAGAAAAATGGAAAATGAAACTGATTTTGTTTTTTGTCGCGTTTCTTTGATTATGTGGTTAACAAGTTACATGCATCATGTAAGGAGGCCAACAGATCATCAAGGTTACCAGCACCATCCTTCTCAACATTCCCATTCTGGTGGAAATACCCATCAAACACCACAAAGTCATGATGAAGATAATGATTCTTCTCATCCCAGCTTAGATTCAAGTATTTGTATAATTACACATCCAAATAAAGTAGTACTATATTTTTCTATTTATTTTTAGACATTTCAATGAATACTAACAAAGCTGCTACAGATGAAGAACTTACACATCAGATAGTGCGAGATGTATTATGCTCAAATCGTGATAATATTAATTTTATTCATGAAATATATCGCCAAGCTTTACTACTTAACTTCAGCCATGTTGTTGCTGTTAGAAAGATTATTCAAGTCTACAAAGATTTAATTCAAGGGAATGTAACTGATTTACCACCTTATGCATTGGAGCCTCCTGACGACACAATCAGAGGTCAACAAGAGATCTCTGATAATGGTAGAATGGGGAGACTAAGAAATGATTCTTATCTAGGAGCTATTCATAAAGAGAATGTGTTAGTGAGAGCTGGGATGCAGGTAAATCAATTGTAAGTTTTGTGACAATATTTTTGTATGCATATATTTTTTTTAGAATCTTTATCAGCTTTTTATGACACACGCAGCCAATGTATTTTTGTTGGAAGGAAACCCGCATATTCCTAGATTGTTGGAAGAACAAACTGATGCTTGTAAACGTGTACTTAATATTTATAGGTTTATGGTTATGAATGTAAGGATGGATAGCAACACATGGTACATTTTAGTATTAAAATAAAATTTGAAATCATAATATTTGTTTTTAGGGAACAATTATTAGTTGTTTTGCTGCAAATAACATCTCTGGTTCTTGGAGAGACTCCTCCAAAAAAGAAAATACTCACCTTAGGTGGAAAATTAGCTCCAGCAATATTTCAAACACTCATTGTTACCTGGATCAAAGCAAATCTGAATGTAGCCATATCTAGAGAACTTTGGGACAGGTTTTTGGATGTTTTAACGTCCCTGACAAACTGGGAAGAACTTATCAAGGAATGGGCTGTGAGTTTATGTGTTTAATTTTTATTAAGAGATACATATGTGACGACTTGAAGTGAATGATGTGCTAAGAGCCAAACTCATTATTTCAAGATAAAAAGTATTTTTTGTTCCATAACCAATGTATAAGAATGGGGGTGTCTCTGTTGAGAATTCTTTTCAATACCATTTAATAGACGTGGCACTTAGCGCCACCTATTAAACTTTTAGGAAATTTACAAATTAAACATGAAAAACAGATTTTTGGCACTTACCACATTACTTGAAGACTTGAAATGAAAACCGGGCTAAGTGCCAAAAAATTTTAAAATTACTTTTTCGTTGAAATTAATGCTAAGTGACATGTACAATTCTAAGTACAATAACATATAAAAAGGGCTATGAGACTTGGAACTACTTTAAATACGGCATCAAAGATGTCACGCGTATTAAGTCTCGCGCATTATCTAATGAAATCAGCGCTAAGTACCACTACAAGTGGCACATACATTAGTCTTTAGTTTAGCTCAGTTATGTGTTTATTGTTGCCACATTGTCACTTTTACTGTGCTTGTTAGAAGGTATCATAAACATTAATCTTCTCAAAATTTTAATTTTGGCACTTAGCCCGGTTTTCATTTCAAATCTTCATTATTTATTACATGTCTTCATGTCATTTCCTTATTTTTATATTTTTTTACATTTTTATCTCAGTTTTACATCAAAACGTTAAAAAAACATTAAGAAAAGGGCAGATGCTTAATGCCTATACCTAGTTAATATTTACCTTTTATCCATATTCAGGGTGTTCCAAATATTCCGTGGACATTGAACTACTACGTAATTTTGGAATCAAAATGAGTACATTGTACGCAGTCTACTTCTATACAAAAGTGCTTCGTTTGTCCGTTAGAGGCCATTCAGCCTTGGAAATACATTTTTTTTTCTCAGAAAGTATGCCCAGTGGCGTTTTTTTACGAGAGATAAAAGTAGTAAATATTAGAAGGGCCATTATATAAAGAAAAAATCAGTGGTCAGTAGAGCTGGAAAATATTTTTACTAAAATGATTGTAGAAGTGCGGGCAATTTTCACTCTATCCGTACTTTTTCTTGATTTTTGTGCAAGTCAAATGTTAAAGCGCTCAGCAAAACATAAGCATCCCAAATCTTATTCAAATCGGAATAACGGTTCTTAAAATATCTTAAAAAATAAGTTTTTTTAAGTTCTATGCCCCCAAAAGGACAAACGGAGCACTTTTATATAACTTTTATATAGAGGATATATGTCCAATGAACTTATTTTGATTGCAAAAATACTTGGTAGTTCTATGTCCACGGAATATTGAGACACCCTGTATAATAGATTCACTCTATGTAAGCATATATTAACTTTGTAGGAAATGCCAAAAAACATATAGAAAAGAGGTGTTTAAAAAACAGTTACTATTTCCATATTTTTTTTAGCATTTATTAATTTACAGTTTGTACTTTTATTTCAGAAAACTATGGAGACTTTAACGCGCGTTTTGGCTAGACATGTATACAACTTAGACCTGACAAACTTACCTTTAGACAGACTGATTGATCAGAAATCAAAGAGGTCCAGAAGAGTAGTTACCAAATCTGAAAATACTATTCATAACACCCCTTCTTTAACATCAAACATCCAGGCAGAGGCTCACACTACTGTCTGCAGACAGGATTCATCTCTACCTGATGGGAACATTTTTGCTTCAAAGAGACTCAGATCTGGTCTGACAAGAAGTTATAGCGAGACGAGTTTAAATATTAAAAGGAGAACGGTCGGAAAATATGTATATGTAAATTTATTATGTTCAGACAATTATTGAATATTTATAACCCAATTTTTGCAGTCAAAGCATAGAAGATCACGGTCATTGGAAATGGTAGTACCTCAAGACACTGAATCTACCGATCGTACGAGATCTCCATCTCCTGCGCCATCTAGTGGAATTGAAAGCAACTCGATCAAAGATTCTCCCATACAGCTCGATGTACTGTCTGAAAATAACTCTTTGGAACCTTCTGGTGAAAACAGAGGCGTCGTATGTGGAGGTTCCATAAGAGGCTGGCTTCCAGACGTGGCTGTCATCCTATGGAAACGCATGCTAGGAGCTTTGGGTGATGTCAATCAAATAACTGACTCCAAATTACATTCCCAAGTGTTCGAATACCTAATAAAACTGACGGATATTCTGATTAAGATTAAACATAATCAAGGTATTTCATTGGATAATATGAGCACACCACAATCGCCGGAACTGGTACCGCCTATCACATTGATATTACCTTGGTGTTTTGGAGCGTTATGTTTGCCGGATCGGTACGAGGGTGGAAAACTAAATGCCCTGAGGCTGCTCATAACCATTATACTTAACTGTGATTCAAACTACAGGGTTTGCTTATCGCAATTTTATTGCTCTATTCATACAGGTTAGTTTCTTTATGATCATATCATATCATCTTTAAGTATCTTGTCTTTTTTTAGAGGGATAAAAAATCTACACAAATATCTTGTCTATATTTGCGTAGTTGAACCTAACTTTAATGCCAATATAAAAAAAATAAATTAACTAATAAAGTAGTCAGAGAAATAAGTAAAACTTGATGAGTTCTAAAGTATTTATTGATACCTTTGAATAAAAAAGGGTTGGGTTTGAGTATAATGCTATCGATGTATTCATGCATGGTAGACAGAGAGAGGGCCCTAGGGGGGGGGATCTTGACAGTTCTGTTTGACAATTCATTTGACACATTTGAATTTGATTTGAAATTTTGTAGATTTGTCAGTCTCTACTGAGCTTATTTTATGTTATTTATTATTTATTCTACTACCGATAGTTGTTTAAAGGTAGTAAATCTAGAAGGAAATTGTGACAGAATTTAAATTAACAGTGACACTATTGCGATTTATCGAAAAAGACTGTAAAATAGTTGGTTGTGTAGCGTGCGGTAGATCTTGGTCAAAAATCGGGGGAAACAATAGGATTCTGGAAACAATGGAATAACTTTTCGCTACTAAGTGACTATATAACACACATACGTGTAGTAAACCGTTCTTTTATGAAATTCACTTAAAATTTACTAATTATATATTTTTTCTTTCATTGTTGCTTTTAGTTACTACTTGTCAAAGATTAGATGTCAAAGAATTTAGATACGTCAATTTGACTTACCTGCTTCAGTAGCGTATCGGATGTTTGTGTTAATAAATAATTATTATAACCTATCTATTTTTATTAGAATTGTATATTTATATAACAATTTTAATAACTACTTACATTTATTGACAACATAAAATAAAACAACAAATTATTGAGTTTACCCTACATCATATCTTTACACGTTTTCAATAAAATTAAAACGGCACTGATAAACCGGAATTTAAAGGTTGATTCTCATTATACCTTCCGTATCAGCTACATTCCGTTTACATGAAATATTATATCATGTAAATAAATAGGACAATGCACACTATCCGGTCCGTTTCCCTTCCGTTCCATATCCTTTCCTTCCATACATTTTTTGGCAGAAGGACTGAAGCGTATCGGAAACAGCGTTGTCAAATTCTTACATTTGTACCAGCTCTGAGAACATTTTGTTGATATTTATTTATTCTTTCACCTCTTAATTAAATCTATTACCTTTTTAAAAGATACTAATTTTTAAAATAAAACTTTCGTAATGATATAAATTCTACAATAAAAAAATATGATACTGATACGGAACGAAAGCATACGTATAGCGTGAATACAACCAAAAATGCGGAACGGATATGGAATGGGAACGGAAGGGATAGTGAGAATCGACCTTAAGTCAGCCATTTTAGGAGCCCGTCGCGTTCAATCAAAGAATTTTGATATTCTCCTTCCTTAATCTTTTTGCCAGTTGAGATACTGTATGTATTAAAAAAACAAAGGATACTAGGAATAGTTATTTTAGGGGATACTTATTATTTGTTGCTTTGGTTTGGTTCGAGCCACTTTTCTTTCGTATATATCTTTACTTATTTCCCCGAGAAAATATTCCATTGTTCTTATCGTTATTTACACTTTTCCTTTATATTTACAGTTTTTTACTTTGTAATTTTCTGGAAATAAGAGTTAAATAAAATATTCTGATGAATGTATCATCGATAAGACGGTATTTTTTTGCTGTATGTATTAAATAGAATTTATTTTTTAGCTTTAACCAGTTCATTAAAATCCACAAAGAATATCTCTATAAAATATCTTGGGCCCCGTTTTTTATCTCTACAATTACCTGGATCATCTCTTTTATTTCTGGATGTGGTCTATGCCTGTAACGAAATTTTAAATACGTCTGACAAACAGGAATCCATACCTCGAATTGAAGCAGTCTCGATATTGACGAACTTACTTAGTTTACCAGACGATTTGAGCTCGATATCTGTACTTCAGCCCGAGCCTAATATCAGTATTGTAAATAATTGTCCTGATATCAAGGTATTATATTAGTATTTCACTAAAAAATTAACTCGAAAAAATTCAAGACATAATTTCTACTGAAAAATAATCTTTTCCTATAGATACAAATTCCGTCAGTCAAATTCATTAAGACTTTCGTAACAATATTATGATTTTAGTTTACCTTAAATAAGAGTATAATTTGTTGGAACAGGCCAAAGGGAAAAAAATATACAAAAAATAAATCAGTCGCTTCAATTTTTTCGAGCTTATTCATTTACACCATGTATTGCACAAAAATGCAATAATATTAATAATTTTAGGAACATGTTGTCAGTATTTTATTAAAGGCAGGTAGGAGAGAACCAATAGGTAAAGCAAGATGTATTGCTTTATCAGGGTTGGGTATGTTTATATATAAAGAACTTACCAATCATACATTCCATGGGAAAGTGGTTGAAGCCCTTAATGTTCTTCTGATGGCTTTAAAGGTAAAACATGTATATTTTTTAATCTTTATAGTCTTAGCCTGGACGCACACAATATTAACAAAAATCGTTTTTCTACCATCGTGCAAAAAATAGCTATTTTTTACACTATCTACTGTATTAAAAGTCAAATTTTTTACACTTGTACAAAAAGTAATTTACTTTTTGCACTATAGTGCACCTTCACGTTATTAATGACGACTCTAACTAAAAAATAAAAGTTGTAAATTTTTGTAGTGTCAAGTACCAGTACTTGACAACTCGCAGCAACATTCCAGAAAATAGTTTTAAGTGACAACAAGAACCGAAGACCTCCACGAGAATAAGTGTCATTGTTAGTGGTAATATTATTCTGTGAATTACTGTAAAAACTTTTTAGTTTTGGACTAGTTCCTCAGGACCTATTCCGGAATCAAGACTGTGACCGATATACATATAATAATATGCGACGGCGACGGATCGGCTAGCGCTATCGAAGCTAGGCAAGAGTGGCGAGTGCCAGCCGTAGAGGAACTAAATAAAAGATTAGTTTACGTACGGACCGGCCATCACGATCGATGCTAGGCAAGAGTGGGGAGTGCCAGCCGTATGTTATCGGATCCGGACCTAAAGGAACTAGAAAAACTAAATAAAGACTAGTTTACGTACGGATCGGTCAGCGCAATTGATGCTAGGCAGGCGTTGGGAATGCCAGCCGTATGTTATCGGATCCGGACCTAGAGGAACTAATTAAAAGACTAGTTCACGGGAATCTATTCAGTCGGCAGAGGCGAGATATAACACAAAGCGACGACGATGGATTCGGCCTTGTGTATTGCCACAGCCAGCGCGGCGTAATTACCACAGAAAATTGACGTGGATACAGTTTTTGATTTTTAGTTTGTTTCTTAATTATTTCTTTGGGAATGTTTCACTTTAGGTCCCTAAAATTACGATTTATCTTATAAAACGAAGTAGATATTCTGAATTTTTAAACAAAAACAAAAAGCTTGAAGTGAGGAAAAATGCAATTTTTCGTAAAATTTTCGGATTATTTGGTCCAATTGATTTGTGATATAGTTACTGAGACAAAAATGCTTTGACTAAAACTATTTAACTATTTCTGTGTGCGTCCAGCCATAAGAGAAGTTTTAAATACGTCGAAACTTTTATTAGTAAAAATAATCTACAATATACCATTATCACTATATTCTAGTTCAATAATAAGATGATAGCCCAGTTTGCCGCAGACTTATTGTTTCTCTTATGCGATTACGCTGTATTGTTATGGAATCGATATCCTCGATCAGCAAACGCAGTCATAAGTGAACTTTGTTCAACCCTGTTAAGAAGTACACCTCTTGGTACGTAAGAAATGAGTTTAGACTTTTATAAGTAATAAATTTTTTTTAGATTCCAAAGCAACAGAAAGCGACAGATCGTTGTGCACTGCTTTGTTGCTTTGCTTAGGCGAATGGTGCATGAAATTGGGTCCAGAAAGGTTGCTTGCTCCGTCGGAGTATGGCGAGAATCGGGGAAGTTCCTTACTACTACAAGTATTTACTGTAAGTGTATAATTTGCCTAACGAGAGAATATGAGAATATATGACGTCGATAGATGTCACCTGTTATTTTATGTTAAAAAGAAATTGTTTTTTCTGTCAATTTTCGTCTGCCATCTTTCGAAATCGATCGTTCTTTCACTGGATATACCGAAAAAAAATGGCGTCAAAGACGGCTGGGGAATGACAATCTATGATAATGTTAGGGAGGTCAAGCTCTAGACTTGGAATCATGTTTGATTCCTAACTCTGAGGCCTTGGGCCCATTGCGATACCTCTGTATTATTGTACTCACGTTCTTTCTTTGCGTTAAAGCACTTCCAGCTCTTTGCAAAGTTCCCGATGTCGTTGATGTTGGCACAGATAACGTGATGTAGGCCTCTGCTGCTTCCTCCAGTCCCTCCAAAAAACCTTGCCCTAAAGTTTTAAAGCGTCGGTATTTGCCAGTGCCGGACAGTGGCACAGCAGGTGCTCTATGGTTTCTTCGTCCTCTCCGCATTCTCTGCAGTAATCGTAGTTGGAAATCTTCCATCTCACGATGGATGTGTTGCCACGTCTCTTGCTGCTTGGCCTTGATTGTAGTCCCTATAGTTTCCTTCAGTGTGTTGATCGTCACAAGTGGTCATCTGCCATGGCCTCTCCCCTGGCCCCCTCTTTGACGAGTCTGTCTGCTTCTTTATTGTCCACCATATTGCTGTGGCCTGGCACCCAGCACAGAGTAGCCCCGCCTTGACGCAGCCAGGACAATGCTTCTCGGCAGCCCATCACAGTTTTCGATCTCACTGATTGCATGGTGATGCTTCTTACATACCCGTACTCTTCATTATTTTTCAATGGCGCTTACTGCCAGCTGGTCTTAAAAAGGTTGTAATTTATTTTTATATTGAGTAAAAATGATTTTTAAATGGTATAGTTTAAAATTAGAGAAAAATATTTTTTTGGAAATAGATTTGTTGCGTCTGGAAACTTTCTATCTTTTTTTAATCTTTCTCAAATTAGTGTTAATTTAGTTTTATGTGAATCTTTAGTAACTGACGTCTAGAGATTGACCTCGCCAAAATATATCATATCATTGATTGTCATTCCCCAGTCTTTTGACGCTACACTTTAATCAATTACTTTAAAATACACATATATCTGTTTTTTCAATATTTGACTATACAGGGCGAGTCTTAAATAAGTGCAAATATTTTTAGGGGTAGTATACTCAGAAACACATAAAATGGAATTTTCTTTAGTTTTTAGTTAAAAAACATATTTTTTTGATAATATGGTGTAGATTAAATTTACAAGAAACAAAACCCAGAAAAGATCCAGTGGTTCTCAAAATTTAAGCAAAAAATCATTTTTTTTTTGGAAATTTTCAAAGTAAAATAATTCGGTTATTTTGGACTAATTTGAAAAACGGTAAAGAGAACATATGTTTCTTTTATCGAGATCTACCAGCCCTGAAAATATTTGCACTTATTTAAGACTCATCCTGTATAAAAGTTTTTTTTTGCAAAAATAATTTTTAGACATACTTAGGTAAGTGATATAAGCAAAAAGGTATAAATACTAAATTATGTTTTCGGATAGGGGTTTACGTTTCTCTTTCCGTATTTTAAGTTTTGGCTGGAAATACACGTAAAAAAATTGTAAAAAAAATAATAAAATTTAATGATTAATTTAAAAAAAAATCCCTAAAAATGTTGCGTATTTATCTGTAATTTTGTTTTAAAATCAGTAAATCAGCCATGTGCTTTTAAAGATATTTAGGGTAAATAAAGGGTAAATGAAATGAAAGAATCATGTATAATTGATTTAATTCCATTAGATAGAACCGTGTTCATTTTGCCATTGAAAATATTTTCTGCATACAATAGAGTTGACGGACGGTCTCGTTTTTTGAAGCGCCATTTTCACATCAGAAAATACAATTTTTCGGTTATTAATAACTTTCAAGCGATTCACCTGTGCCGTTTTGATATTCTCCCTTACAACTGACATGGTTATTTCTTTAGACAAAATCTTTATATCAGATCCAGAGTAATTTTCTGTTAAATTTCCAAACTCGATGTATTCCTGATCGGAGATAACTACATTTGAATTTTTTAGGTATTGATTTAAAATTTGAATTCTAGTCTCTTTATTAGGCAGGTTTATTAGTATTCTCTTGTCAAACCTTCTTAATAATGCGTTATCTAGGTCCCAAGGAGAATTTGTCGATGCTAGAATTAATACGTGCTCTTCATTTGAAATGATTCCATCAAGATTGACTAGAAGTTCACTCTTGAACCTTTTAGCTGCTTCGTGTTGAGTGTCGTTCACGCTGGAGATCACAGAGTCGATTTCGTCAAAGAAAATTACGCTCGGTGCGTGATGTTTGGCTAAATCAAATAAATATTTTATCAGTTTTTCGGATTCCCCTCTCCATTTGCTTATAAAAACGCTAAAATACAATATTTTCTTATTATACAAGGTGTTTCAAAAAACAATTGTCATCTTTCGTGGGGAGATTCTTCACGTAAAAATAAGATTTATTTTTCATATCAGTATAGGTCCGATACTGCTTTGTTTCCTAGCTACAGGGGTTAAAGTCTTAATAATCTTTCGATTTATTATAATTTTCTTAAGTTCATTTAGTTAAAAAAAACGTTCTAAAGTATTTTTAGTGATTCGAATGAAATTTTGAGGGTAAAAGTTACTATAAGAGCTATATATTTTAATGCTTAAAATGTGTCAATAAATTCATCAGGGACGTGCATATGGGTTATCACTGGAATATTAAAAAAAACATGTGCGCCACTGACTTTTTCTTTTGACACGAAAATTGTGAAGGCCGTTTAATGGCAATTAAAAGTTATCTCTTGATATTTTTGTCGAATTCGACCTCCTTGATGAGATAAACGCATTTTATTAATCGCTATTAATAAAATTAAAATAAAAATAAAATTTATAATATATATTATATATTAAAAATATATTTTACCTAATTTATTATTAAATATTATTACATGTTATCATTAGTATTAGTCCAACCTACAGCAGTTTAAAATAAATAAAAAATAATGTATTTAAGATAATTACAAAAAACTTAATTTTAAAGTTTTAACATCTTGTAACTCTAAATCTACGCATTTCCATACCCATGTTTATAGGAACTTTTTTTCATATTTTTTGATGAGGAATCAATGAGTACTTATTTAAGACTTTCGCAAGTTAATGGTATTAAATTTTTTTAAAGGTTGCTATTAGCTGTTAGTTATGTTTATAATCATCTGCTGATGATGCTAACATGGTTAGCGAAACGCGCGTCCAGTGTAAAAGTAAAAGTGTTTTGGTGTATTGTTGTGATTTAGTGTTTTATTTTGCCATTAGACTTAGATCAAGGCAAATTAATAAAATTGCGTTTGGAGGAGGCCGAAATCGAGGAAGCCGAAATCGATCAAGGCAATTTAATAAAATTGCGTTTATTTCATCAAGGAGGCCGAAATCGACATAATATCAAGAGAGCTTTTAATTGGCATTGAAGTGTTTACACTATTTCGCTAATAAGAGAAGAAAAGTCATTGGCGTACATGCTTTTTTTTAGAAAAACATTCCAGTGATAACCCATATGCACGTCCCTGATGAATTTATTGACACTTTTTAAGCATTAAAATATTGTATAGCACTTATAGTAACTTTTATCCTGAAAATTTCTGAAAATACTTTAGAACGTTTTTATAAACTAAATAAGAACTTAAGAAAACTATAAAAATCGAAAGATTATTAAGACTTTAACACCCTGTAGCTACGAAACAAAGCAGAATCGGACCTATGTTGATATGAAAATGAATAAATCTTATTTTTACGTGACGAATCTCCCGTATGTTTTTTTAAACACCCTGTAGTCTCTCATGAAGGGATCATTACTACTTCAATGTCTTAAATCAGAAGAAGATTTAGAAATACTTGTTCTTACCTGTTAGTTACATTGAAAAACGTAGCGTTAGATTCTGAAGCCAGTGCTTTTGCCAATAGAGTTTTACCTGTCCCAGGGGGGCCATGTAACAAAACTCCCTTCCATGGTATTATGTCTTTAAACAGTTCTGGGTAATGGAAAGGGTATATTGAAGCTTCTTTTAATGTTTCTACTGCGCCTTCTAGACCTAGACAGTCCTCCCAGTTCACTCTGGTATCGTCAGTTATTATCTGACTACGTATTTGGTTCACTAGGTCTCCACATTCAAGATGAGAATGGTATTCCGTTTCGGGATTTTCGGTCTTGAAAATGCTCCTTTTTGGAATGTTTATTTCTTTATTGTTCCCGGAATTTTCTTTATTAAGAGAGACTATGTCAAATTGAAAATCTACATCGCTTTCTGTCTGCTGACCGTCGTTCTTTTGAATGGTAACTTCTTTTTTTGGAATGAACGATGGAGCCAATCTTTTACCACTTTTACTTCTTTTTTCCTTATAATTTAAGCTTTTTTGTTCATCTTCCTCCAATTTTCTAATGATTTTGGGATATTTTTGAAATTTCGTGAAGTAATAGCTTTGATATTCTTGTAATATTACATCGAGTTCGACATTTTCACATATTTGATACCTATGATCCAATTTTGCTTCGTTTTCTAGAGTATTTACGGTAAGATCTAACTTATTTTCTCTCAGGTAGCCTAATATTAAGTACAAAATATTTCTTTTTCGTTCTCTGGCCTCGTCTTTGAACTTCTCAAACGAATTTTTAATATTTCTTGAACTGTTTTTAGGAGTTATAATATTTGCCATTTGTTTAGCTTAGAATCTCTCTGACAACTTATTGATCAAACATTGACACCTGAAGGATCATTAAACGTGATTGTTTATGTTGGTTGCTATGAGATATTATAATGATAATATTTGGCGGTATTCTTGCAACAGTCGTAACCCAAAGCTTTTGATAATTTCGGAGCGGTTCGGCTTTTTCCGGATTTATGTCGCCAAATATATGGTTTATTCAAATTTATTATTCTTTTCTATACTAATATATAAAATCCTTAAGTGACTGACATACTGATTAATCACGATCCTGCTCAAACCACTCAACGTAAGAAACTCAATTTTGGCATACAGGTTGATTCTAGGGTGTAGAGGTTCGATAAGAAGGAATTTTTCGAAATTCCAGTTCCAAGAGGGCGAAACCACCCCTCAAATATTACAATATTTTTTATTTAAAAAACGGCCAAGTTTCCGAAAAAACGCTTAAATACGTATATTTTATTTTGTTTTTCTACATATTTTAAGATTTTTAAAAAATGTATACAGGGTGTTATACAGAAAAATCTGGTCATTGATTAATCACGATCCTGCTTAAAGGGCTTGACGTAAAAAGCTGATTTTTGGAAAACAGATTGACTTTAGGGTGTAGAGGTTTAATAAGAAGGGATATTTCGAAACTCAAATTCTGAGGGGGTGAAACTATCCCTCAAATATTAAAATATTTTTTATTTAAAAACCGGTGAGTTTTTCGAAAAAAATAACTTAAAAAAAACACTTATATTTTATTATTTGTTGTTTTACATATTTTAAGATTTTTTATAAATTTATACAAGGTGTTTTATAAAATATGACCATTGAGTAATCACGATTCTGCTTAAACTGCTTGACGTTTAAAGTGTGTGTGGGGTGTAGAGGTTCGATAAGGAGGGGTTTCTCGAATCTCAAATTCCGAGAGGGTGAAAACGCCCCTAAAGTATTACAATATTTGTTATTTAAAAAATGGTTAGTCTTTCGGGAAAACGCTTGGACAAGCATAATTTATTTGTTTTTTTTACATATTTTGATATTTTTTTAAAAAACAAAATGAAGAAAGTTGGGTAATTTCTTAACTACGATTCTGTTTAAACTGCTTGACGTAAAAAGCTTATTTTTGGCAAACGGATTTTTCGAAAGTCAAATTCCAACGAGATGAAACTACCCCTCAAATATTACTAAGTTATATAATAATATCGCCATATTTTTTTTTCTCATGCTGACATAAATGTGAGAAAATTTTAGCCAGTTTGTATGTTAATGGAAATTCTTGCTTTGCTTTATCATCACCATTACAAATGATTAATTCGACGCGAACGAAGTCGCTGGTACACGCTAGTAATTTTATAAATAAAACACAGTGTGTTGCATATAAGAAACTTTATTTTATATAAGGACATGTATGAAATACCTATGGAACATTGGAAACCGACGTTACCCCACAATGGTTTTTGTAGTTCACAATTCACACAGCTTAAGTTTTTTTTAATGTCAGTTTTTCACAATTATCAGAGATTTGAGTAAAAATTTAAATTAAACTTACAAGATAGCAATACTTTGAAAATGGACGCTTTAAACACACTTTTTGGTATTTTTTCAATAGGGGCGGTTTAAATTTTAAAAGATTTTATCAAAGGATTTTATAATTTTTGAAGATTCTGACTTTGACAAGAGAAAATTCTTTCTGTCCTTGTTTGCGGTTGTTCTTAGCAACCGCTATAGAAGCGCCAGATCTCGTACAACGTATGCGACCCAAAACAATTATACGTTTTAGTGGGAAGCCAAACATTCCAATCAAAAATTTATTTCTTTTATCTATTAGTTTTGAAAATTTTTAACTACCTTTTTCTAGATCATATGATCTAGGACCTTTTGCCTATGATCCTATAATATGATCCAGGACATGGGCCTATGATGATCTAGAACCTTTTGAGAACAGGGCTTCAAAAGTAAAATATGTTGTGTTATCTGTTATTTGAACAATTTGTATTTTTGATTATTTATTAAAAAAAGCAGTTAAATAATGTTTAAAATACATTAAATATAAATATCTTAAAAATCAAAATAACCCTATTACGGATAGTAGGGAAGTGTTACTATACATGATGTCAAATGTCAAAACGAAGAAAACTAACGCGGGAATAAATATATACTCCCACTGGACAGATTATACAAATATTTATTCTGCTTGTAGGCATTGCACAAGATAGTTACAGGAAATCTGGCTGGTTCAAACACAGTGGCCCAAAACAAGTCCACTGTAAACGAAGATTTCGACCCAAACGTATCTGCGGATGATTTTTATAACAGTCGCTCTGCATTAACTGGACGATCATCAAATAGAGGTGAGTGTTGTTAGAAGACGATTTATATAAAAATTATTTTACAAAATTTATAGGGGGTCAGTCAAAAGCTCAAGAATGTCAGAAAACTGTCACTTTATGTGCAGAGACTGTCTTAGCACACCTAGTAAATCATTTGGGACATTTTCCCATGGCTATAGGGGCTGCACGTTTAAGCTCACTAGTGGCTGAAAACGACGACGTACCTAATATTTCCTCTGACGATTTGTCTAGTAGTATTTTTTCAGTGCCGAATATACAAGTAAGAAATTTAAAAAGTTTGTGTCAGAATAACTTAACTGCTTATTTATAGTTGTTCATTTTAACCAAAAATGTGATTGCTAGTCTTATTGAGTTACCTGCACTTGATTCACCTGGTGGTGGAGCGACAGCTGGATTACTGACTGCTGACAAACAAGTGAGAGTACTTCTTAGGGATATATCAGGAAAAGCCAGTTGGGATGCCTCTATTTTATATAGAACACCCGAGAGTATTCCAGAGGTATTGTTTTCAAATATGTCGAATTTCTGTATGAAATAAATTGTGTTTTAGAAGGAAGATGTTCTACCGACACCTTGGGCCTCCGGTGACGTTTATGGAAACATCCAACCGGAAAGTTTAATGAGTGCCACTCTAATCCCTCACAATTTGCCTCAGAGAGCAATGAGAAATAGACCACCCAACGTTTTGCCTCATATTTCAAATGCTGCACCAGATCTAGATCAGTTGGACGACGTAAATTTTACTAACCTAAATTTTGGAGCTCTTTAATCAATTTCAATTTTTATTTTTCAGTTGCTTCAATATCTGGGTCATACTAGTCCAGAATGTTTAGAGTTTCCAAATATTAAACTGAACGAACCAGCTTCACCACCGATTTTTGTTGAAGTTGAACAAGAAATTATAGCTTCTATCGTAAGTCAGAGGAATGTTGAAGTTGAGGAGGCGAGGTTGATGCAGCAATCGAATTCTATGTTGGGCAAACCGATTATAAACCCGAACTCTGTTCCTAGCAGAAAGAATAGCACTCAATCAGAATCATCTTCTCTAAAACAAGGTATTTATTAACATTATATTACGGGTTACCGTTGGTTACAGGCTTATATTAAGAATAAAAAGTTATAAGTGTATTTTATGTCATTTAGTTTATGAAGTATTTGTTGAAACAGCTAAATAATATAACCCCAAATTTCGTATTGCACATTGCATTCATATACTCTCGCTGGACATATTGTATAAGCAATGTGGGTGCAGTGAATATACAGTATGATCGAAAAAAACGACGTCAGCGATGGCTATGAAATGAAGATCGCTGTCATTTTATAGGTAAATTTATATGAGAAATGTCATCGACCGTCATTTCCCAGCCAACTGGACGCCGTTTTTTTTTTCGATCATACCACCGAGTAGCCCCGGTCAATTTATTTCCGTGGTCTGTACTTTAATGCACCCAACAGAGATAAATATATACCAGTTGACAGACAGAGAAACAAAATAAAAAGCAGCATACAGTGTTGCCGATTCGTACGAAAAATAAAATAATAAACGAAGATAATATATCTGAGATATTCAATAAGGGTCATTTCTGTTAGATTAATTTTGTTTTAGTTGTTTAAGAATCTATTACAGCTGTAGTAAAACGAGTAACTAATTGAGAGAAATAAAGTTCCAACCATAGATACAAAATTTTTCGTAAACACCTACTTGTGCGGTTTGAAATTATGATGCAAAATCCGGCAATACTGCATAGAAGAAATGTATCTCAGCCTAACTTTTACCTCTTTTTAAAATATTTGATTTTTCATTTAAGCTGTCTACATCACTGTCTTGCATGTTAAAATCGATACCGCAGTTTCGATGGTATACTGTATCTATTGATTTTAAAAATGGTAACCTAAGAATTTTGGGAAATAACTAATTTTTATCTAAATTTTCCAGGATCTTTTGGAAATATTGAACAGAACGCGTTCCAACAATGCCGTCTCTTATTTTCCCAGTTGGGTTTGTCTGGGTGGGACAGAAGAAATCAAGTTCATTTATTGGATAAGAACGATAGACTGCTAAGAGAACTACGAAATTTAGACAATCAAAGCTGCAGAGAGACACATAAAGTATTTTAAATTATTTCCCTCTATATTTAGTTCTATATCTGAATGTAATCTTTGTTTTATTGTAGTTTGCGATCATTTACGTGGCTCCAGGACAAGAAGATAAAAATTCTATTTTGTCCAATCAGTCGGGAAGTGCGGCGTACGAAAATTTTCTGTCGACTTTAGCTTGGGAAATTGAGTTGGAATCTCACACTGGATTTTTGGGCGGTTTACAAAAGCAGGGCTCCACTGGCATGACAGCCCCGTATGTCGCAACAAGCTTTCTTGAAGCTATATTTCATGTGGCTACTAGAATGCATGGTGATAGCGCAGAAGCTGTACTTAGTAAGGTAAATAATTCCTATTAATACATTTCAGTACACAGACCACCAAAATGTTTGCAATTTTCAATTATCATGTAGAAAGTGGGGTTATGATAAGAGATTGAATAGTATTGCAAAACAATTATTTTGAATTAGATTGACATGTACTGACATAAAAATGAAGTAGTACTAATAAAATAAAAATACAAAAATATTGCGTATAGTTTATACCGGGTGCGTCTCAAAAGTGACTCACAAAAAAAAATTATTAATTATTAATCATTTTTATTTTTTCAGATAAAAAACGAGATTTAGATTATTACTAGATTTACATCTAACTGACATGAAAATGAAGTAGTTCTAATAAAATAAAAATACAAAAATATTGCATATAGTTTATACCGGGTGTGCCTCAAAAGTTCAAGTATTTTTTCAGGTAAAAAAACGAGATTTGGTATATTAGTATATGACATAAATTAGGATTACAACTTTTGATTTTTAAATGACACCCTCGGTATTTTATTACTTTATTCGATAAATGACACTCTGAATAGAATGGCTTATAGTATTATGTTAACTTTGACATTTTACGTTATTTGAAATTGTAATGTGGTTCATAACGATAATTTAACTGGAAATACCAAGTGTATAGTACCAAATTACTAGTAAAAATGCTTTTTTTCAAATATGAGCCACCCTTGTTCCATTTGAAAAAATTGAGATATGGATCAAAAATAATGGAAAATAAAAAAACGATTAAAAATACGATTTTTTGCATTTTTTAACTGGCCAGAACAAGACACGAAAACGAAAAACATTAGACGTTCAAATATATTTTTCCAAGGCTCCATTATTAAAAATCAAGTGTTTTTAACACAGCCATGACACTCTTAGCAAAAATGTCAAAAGTTGACATAATATGTCATTCTACTCAGAGTGTCATTTATTATCGAATAAAGTAGAAATATACCGAGGGTGCCATTAAAAAAACAAAAGTTGTCATCATTTCCGGTGAAACTGGAAGTGACCAAAAACAATTGAATATGTCAATCAATCCTTATTTATATCGTATACTAAAACATACTAAATCTCGTTTTTTATCTGAAAAAATAAAAAAGTTATAGGGGTGAGCCACTTTCGAGACGTACCCGGTAAAGCCATAATAAGTCAAATAATATGAATGCATCTTGAATTTCAGACAAGACATTTAGGAAATGACGAAGTTCATATTGTTTGGTCTGAACACAATAGAGATTATAGGAGAGACATCATTCCTACCGAGTTCTGTGATATACTAATAGTGATTTATCCTTTAGGAAATAATTTAAATAGGGTTACAGTGAACTGTAAGGCAGACGTAAGTCCGTTAAATTTTGCAAGTTTGTCAGATTTATATTCTTAATATTTTAGGTACCCTATTTCGGCGTTTTGTTTAACGAGGCTATAGTAGAAAGTAGCATTTTAGCTGGCCTAGTAAGAGCCACAGTTGTTTGTGCTAGCAGATCTAAAAGAATGACTTACCAGTTTTATCAACAATAGTAAGTTTGGTTAGAGCATATACGTATAAATAAAATATACTCAGCCTAATCTCTAAAAAGTAAGGCCCAAACAGTGAAAGATAAATATGGAATTCTACATAAGTCTATTTCGCCCGGATATTCATTTAATTGCGCATGCCTCACCTGAATAAGTTTTCATTGGTCGGTGTTTTTAAAGGGTACTGAAGGCGTTTTCTTTCATGAGCTTTTCTGTGACTGAAAAGCCTGATACGTGATATTATCTCTCTTCTGCACTCCGGACATTCAAAAATCTCATTACTTTGTTGCCTCTTTACTTTTTGGTTGTCGTTAACTGAGTTTACAATTCTCCTTCATTGCGTTCTATTGTGCGCTGCTTCCTCCCACTGATGCTGCAACTTATCCCCTTTAAGATTTCATGGAAAATATCCTTGTATCTTTTGAGTTGTCCACCCTGTTTCCGCTTACCCTCTATAAGCTTATAGAGGTGTGTAGTTCGTGAACGAACTAGTTCCAATGAACTATTCCGATCCCGGAATGAAAGGAACTAGTTCCTGGTTTCTCAAAGAACTAGTTCCTCAGGACCTATTTTGGGATCGAGACTGTGACCAATATAGAATATGCGGCGGCGACGGATCGGCTAGCGCGCGTAACCCGATGGTAGGCAGGAGTGGGGAGTGCCAGCCGTATGCCGTATGTTATCGGATCCGGACCTAAAGGAACTAGAGGAACTAAATAAAAGACTAGTTTACGTATGGATCAGCCAGCGCGATTGATGCTAGGCAGGCGTGGGGAGTGCCAGCCGTATGTTATCGAATCCGGACATAGAGGAACTATTAAAAAACTAGTTCACGGGAATCTATTCAGTCGGCAGATCCGAGATATAATACAAGGCAACGACGATGGATTCGGACTTGTCTATTGCCACAGCCTGCGCGGCATAATTACCACAGAAAATTGTCGTGGATGCTGTTTTTGATTTTTAGTTTGTTTTTTAGATATTTTATGGGAATGTTTCACTTTAGGTCCCTAAAAATAAGAAATATCTTATAAAACGAAGTAGATATTCTGAATTTTTAGACAAAAACAAAAACCTTGAAGTGAGGAAAAAATGTATTTTTTCTTAAACTTTTTGTAATATTTGCTCCAATTTTTTTGTGATATAGTTTTTTAAATTCTGATTTGAGTTTTTTTATTTTTTTTATTTGCAATAAAACTTACATATATGTTTTTAACATACACAATTACACGTCTCGTTGTATCTCCGTACATTATAAAAATTATACAAATCATACTGTGAATAGTTCTGAGTGACAACGAAACGCATTAGCAAGCAAGGGGATATCAATGTTAGTCGGGAACTATTGTGAACTAAAGACCTAGTCAAGGAACTATTCCTCTGAAGGAACTAGAACTAAGGAACTAGTTTTACCCAAGGAACTAGAATTCCCACCTCTATAAGCTTACCATAAAGAAGAGATTTCGGTAGGCGGTTTTCTTGCATCCTGCATACGTGGCCAGCCTATCTTAAGCAGGATTTAGTAATCATTACTTCAGCGCTCTCGCAGCTAGCTTTTTCAAGGACTGATATGTTTAAGCCATGGTGGTACCATTTGATTCTTAACAGTTATTATTTATATCACATTATCATGGAGTTGGAAAAATATCAAAAAAATAGTTTCCAAAGTAATCCAAACTTTTGAGTTTGGCGCAATCGCGGTTCAATCGATATCCGGATGAAATAGGCCTGTTTAGAATTAGTGAGAGGGGGGTTAATCACTGCGACCTTACAGATCTATTGTGTCCGAAATAGACCTATGCAGTATTAATATGGAGCTGAGTTATGTTGTCTTTTTCTTGTGGCACGGAAACAGCATACGGGTTTAAATAGGGAACACTGAGTATATTTTATTTATACATATATGGGCTAGAGGTTGCAAGAATAGACTGTCTTAACCTGAACAGTAAAAGATTTGGGCGCTGAATTAAAGATAATTTTTTTTTCCAGTTATGAAGAACGTGCAAAGTCTTTGGAAACTGTTGTGACAAAACATAAATATAGTTCGACTTATGAAGAGTTCATAGCCAAAGTTTACAGTCCGTTGCCGTCGGCAAGTCCATTTTATCCATCGGGATCCTCGAATACTTCATGCCCTGACGGCATTTCGTGTAGCAATAATTCCTCTATGTTGGCGGCTGCTTTATTAGATTCGCATAGTCATTTGCATAAAGGTCAGAGGGTCGATCCAAAATTTAGAGGTAACTATAGGGTTATTTTCATTTGAAAAGAGCTTATACAGTTTAGTACCACATGATCGAAAAAAAACGGCGTCAGCGATGGCTACGAAATGAAGATCGCTGTCATTTTATATGGTAAATTATATAGGGAATGTCATCGATGTTCATTTCTAAGCCAACTGGACGCCGTTTTTTTTCGATCATACGGTATATACTTTAGACGTAACCTAAAAGTAATAGCCAGTTAAAATAAGAATATGTGACAGCAACAATGTGCTACTTTAACGCATTGAATAGAAAGACTAAGGAACGAGTATATCAACAAAATTAGCGCCACCGCGATGGTACTTCAATATATAATAAATATCCAACGAGACGATCCTTGGCAATGACAGTTGTCTCTTGTCATTTTAATTCACAGGCAAATGTATTTTCATTTTTAGGAGTCGTCTGTAGAAATCTTCCTTGATTCGCTGTTTTATTTAAAACATGTTAAAATATAAAATAGCATAGACTCAATAATTTGATTGTTAAAAAAATAATTCCAATAAAAATAAATACCGGGTGCATCTTAAAATGCGGCTCACTCCTATAACTTTTTTATTTTTTCAGTAAAAAAAAACTGATGAACTGAGATTGTATGTTAGTATATGACAAATTAGGATTGATTAACGTATTCAATTGTTTTTGGTCACTTCCTGTTTCACCGGAAATGACTACAACTTTTGACTTTTAAATGGCGCTCTCGCTATATTTTTACTTTATTGGATAGAAAATGACGTATGTCAACTTTTGACATTTTCGCTTAAAAAATCGTATTATAAATTTCAATCTAGAGTGCCAGAATTTTCCGGTGAAACACGAATTGACCAAAAACAATTGAATAAGTCAGTCAGTCCTAATTTGTCATGTACTAACATACCAAATCTCGTTTTTTTTATCTGAAAAAATAAAAAAAATTATAGAGGTGAGCCACTTTTGAGCCGCAGCCGGTATATAAAAATATACATATCATTATGCTACTGAACAACTAAATTAAATTGACATGTGCTAATTACTTCCGAATAGTAAATAAATCCAGAAATGAAAGAATATAAACATAATTAGTTATACCGGGTGCGTCTCAAAAGTGGCTCACCCCTATAACTCTTATTTTTTGAGATAAAAAACGAGATTTGGTGTGCTAGTATATGACATAAATTAGGACTATTTGACGTATTCACTTGTTTTCGGCCACTTCCTGTTTCACCGGAAATGACTACAACTTCTGATTTTCAAATGGCATCCTCGGTATTTTTTTACTTTATTCGGTAGAAAATGTCACTCTGAATAGAATGACATATCATATGGTAACTTTTGACATTTTGGCTTAAAACAACATTTTATTTTAAATCTCAATCTAGAGTGCCATGGTTGTGTTAAACACACTAATTTTTAGTCAAGGAGCCTTGGAAAAATAGATTTGATTGTCTAATGTTTTGTCCTGGCCGGTTAAAAGATGCCCAAATCGTATTTTTAATTGTATCTCAATTTTTTCAAATGCAACGGGGGTGGCTCATTAGCATATTTGGAAAATGTATTTTTTTACGAATAATTTCATACCACACACTTGGTATTTCGAGTCAAATTGTCGCTCTGAACCGCATGTTGCAATTTTAAATAAACTATTTTCAAAAATGTCAAAAGTTGACATATGATATGTCATTCTATTTAGAGTAGTATTTTCTCTCGAATAAAGTAAGAAAATACCGAGGGTGACCTATGGTGCCATTTAAAAATCAGAAGTTGTAATCATTTCCGGTGAAACTTGAAGTGGCCGAAAACAATTAAATACGTCAATCAATCCTAATTTATTTTTTTTTAATTATCTTTTCTTTGACCAAACTAAAATCAATCCTAATTTATGTCATATACTAACATACCAAATTTCGTCTTTTTATCTGAAAAAATGAAAAAGTTATAGGGGTGAGCCACCTTTGCGACGCACCCGGTATAAAAAAATTCGTGGGCATTGGGAAGGCTCAAAGGAAACAATTATGTTTTGTGCGACGTTTCGCGACTTTATTGTTGCTTCTTCAGGCAGTATAGAAGCACATTTTAATAATAAAACAGAATCGAAATCCTAAAACATTTTGTATTCCAAATTCCGACGAAAATTCATCTAACCGCTTACACTACCAAAACACAGACGACTTAAACAAATAAACTTAGGGATTTTTTTTGTATGTACACCGTCATCAGTTTGATGTAGTACTGACTGAAGTGGAATTCTGGTATTCCGGCCCCAAAAAAGGATTGATTTTTTCTTTTAATAATAGTTTCTTTTCCCTCTCTCCCGCGTATTCTTAAGAGTCTCAATCAGTTTTTAATATTTGTAAGCTAGTCGGTATAGCGATAAATACACAAATGGAATAATTAAAAGTAGGTCTTAAAATAAGTAATGAAATAACGCTAAATAATTGTTAAAAATTATTTGTCAAAGTGCCGGTTTAAAATAGAATGAAAAAGCTTAACTAAATAATACAGTATGTAAAGATATAGGTACAGTGGTATAGTTCATACCAAATAAACTTTTAGCCACGTGATTAAGCTTGACCGGCACAGCGATGCCCACTTTTACATATTTTCTTTTAATCAAAATATTTTAGGAAACAAAAATAATTTAATTATAAATATATAAACACTTATTATTTATATCAACAAAACTCACCTTCTTAATAGCAAAGGGACATAAAGGGCCATTACTACAGCTTTCCTGTTCAAAATATTCTAATCTAATATATAGCGATAAGCCATGATACAAAGAATACAAGGTATGATATTGCGCAGGTTGGTCACTACGTCACAGGTGATAAACGGCACCATTGGTCGACACGCTCTGCGCGCCAATTTCAAATTGTCAAACAGATTGTGTCATCTGTGAAATTTGATTGTGTCAAAATGTGAAAATAATTTTTCAAATGTCAAGCTCGATGATTTGACATAACTTTTGGGGTTATGTCCTAATTCTTCCCTACTTTAGGTCTTTTTTTATTAGTGGCAATTGTACAATATGGATATTTTTTTGTATGGCGTATGACGTCACAGGTGGTATGCGCAAACTTAACGAAATTGGAGCCGCTATCGATCATACCTTGTTTTCTTTGTACCATGGCGATAAGCTATACTCTGTTTTTTTTCTCAGGTAAGATTTCGACAGACGATGACAGAAAAAAAGCAGATGACTTCCATACCAATCCATTTATTTCACAAAAAAAAGTTTCTAATATTTTTTAAGGTATCTATGGATGGGTTTATAAGTAAATACGTCATTCATCGTCTCTTGTTGTTTTTAACCAGTTTTATTGGTTTATTTCAAAAACGACAGATCATATTTCAATATTATTGGTTTGACGCAACGATGAACGACAAACGGACTCCGATTAAGATTTTTGAGAGCTGTCTGAACTCGACGTAAGATTTTTGAGAGCTGTCAAACTCTTGCCAAATTATAGGTTATAATTTTGTGTCAAATAGAAATGATAAATATTTTGCATTTTGCATTTTGGACTGTGTTTTTACTTGTGTTTCGTGTTTTTTAAAATTAAGTGGAGGAAAACTTGAGGGAAAATTAAGTGTTGACCCAGACAATAGTTTACAGTTAATATTCGGTGCCCAGAGACTGCCAAAAACACAGTTTGCCAGAGACTATGGCCAGAGAGTTGTATTAGCCACAAATAAAGTTGTATACCATCTCGTATATGGTACCAAAAACTGGAGTATCTGTAAAATAACATCACACGATAGGTAAATAATACATTTTAGTATTAGGAGAAAAAATTAAGATTAAAGTTAATTAACCAAGATTAGATTTTTTCAGTTTTATACAGTTTTTTTACACAATATTTTGAAGTAATCACTTGTCATTCAAAATTTAAATAATGATTTAAATATATTAATTATGCGTTCCAATTGTACCAACTTATTTCTTTGTAAAATAAAATAAACTACTTTGAAATTAAAATGACAGACACATCTATCACTGTCAAGGATTTTGTCGTTGGACAGACTATAATAAGTTGCGCTGAGTTTTTTACGGCTATTATTTGTACACTTCGCACTAAAAGAGGTTCTAAAAAGAACAGTGTTCGGCTATAAAGGTCTGCGAATAAACATTTTTAAGCTTAAAGTATCACAACATTATTTATTTAAATCAAAAACTCGTAATACAAAACTAAAGTGTCAAAACGAATGACAATGTCAGGAAATAAATAAATAAATGTGGCAACTTGATATTTTTGACAGCAGAGCTACCACATGAATCCCCTGCGCGAAATTTAAATTCCAGTTAGTCAGTCCGGCGCCGAATATGTCCATGGTTGACAACAATGAATTTAAAAGTCGCGCCTTCGATTACGTAACTAAAAGTTTAATTGATATCAAATGTATATAAACAATATAGTACCTGAAGAAGGGTCGACAATAAAGTAGGGAAATGTCGCACAAAATATAATTCCCTTGAGCCTTTCCAATACCTACGAATTTGTCTATATACTAACTACTGCAAACGATACGAATTTCAATAGTGATTCGTTTACTACTCGTTAATATATAAATTACTTACAAATGAAAAGTAGTTACATTAGCTTTTTATGTTTTTTTTGCCTTTGGAGACTCATTTTAAGATTAACAATAATCTTTACACTCTAATTAAAGTCCTAACACGATGTCTTTTCATATTTGTACACTTTGGATAGAATCAGCTATAAAATAACCAGGCAATAAGATTACGGAAAAGTCCAATAAATCCTCAAAAATTTAAAATCAGGTTCAAATTGGTCATGTGATGGGTCTACCTAAGCTGATAAAAGATGGTATTCCCTCCCTAATACATAAATATAAAAATAGTATTAGAATTCTTGCTTGATAGTTTTATTCAGTGTTTTTTACTCAAAGGTAGTTTTTTTTGTTGTATTGTTGCCTATATCTGTCGTGTTGTCTTTCGGCTGTCGAAATTAGATAGACATTCTCTCCGTGGAGAGATTATAGTCTTGGTGCATTTCAGTTGATTTCAACAAATTCCGACCGCAGCGTACTCTACGGCAGAAATCGGAAATTATCAATAAATAGCCCACGCCGCTGTCATGTCGATCGCATTAAATTAATATTGAAATCGGGGTTTTGTCGTAATATTTAAGTATTTTAGTTTTTTGCTAGTGCAGTTATTGAGACTATAAAACACTCAGGTACGAGGTTTGTGTGATGTAACGTTGTTTCGGGTAGTAAAAAATAAATGAAAAAGGAATTCGAACTAGGCGTCTTGTTGTGTTGTGACAATTTCAAATGTTAATAAAATTGCTCAAAAAAATGTTAACGCGTAAAGGAGAGCGTAATTAGGGTGTTGTTGGGCGCAATAACATTCAATAACTCAACTTTCCCGGATATTGAACTCTCCCGAAAGAGCATTTTATAGCTTCATAATTTCTTACACCGATTTGATCAATAGTCGATAGCAAAAATGGATTCAAGCAGTTCGACGAAACAAGTGAGTAAACAAAGTGCTCATTACATAATCTAAAAATTAAATAGACATAATATACTATGAGAGGATGAAATATAATTTGCAATATTAATGGTATACTTTTTTAATCAACTAGTGATTAATTGTTTTATGAACATCTAAAATTATAAATATGTACCTTTAAAAATTGTCGTTATAGCCGAAATAGCTCCAATTATGCCCCACTAGCAAAACCGGTGATACAACTATGCTCGCTACCGTAGTTGAACTCATCTAAAAAAATGTTTTAACTGGAATATAATAAATTATAATGCAAGTTAGACCTTCTGAAGATATCAAAATATTTACCTATTTATTTTTTTGTTTAAAATTTCCACAAATTATACTTTATAACGAAGGTGCCCGGTGGCGTAGAGGTACAGGCTCTCGTCTACCAATCTCAAGGTGTGGGTTCGATTCCCACACCTGGCATTTCATGAGCCGACTATTTTTATTAAAATAAAAATAGTTTGGGTACCTAGGTCGACTCAGCCTTAAATGAGTACTTGGGATTCACAATCCTGAGGTAATAATAGGCGGTTGAAACGTAGTGCTAGCCACATTACCTTTCTTGTATACCGAAAGGCTCTAGTATAGCAAGCTGTACCTTGCTACTCCCAAGGCGTTAAACACTATATACGGGAGCTATTATTATTATTATACCACAGCTTACAGAATAACATAGCTTTGACATTCGCCAATTTTTCCCACGCTCGAATTTAAAACGCCCCACTCCGACGATGCGCTAACTGAATTAAGCGACCGACAGTCAGCCTCATTCAGTCGATGCATAGCCTCCACCGGTGGCGCGTAGGGCCGTATTACGGAAGATTTTAATTCGATTTTTTTTCTTATATTTAACCATAGGTATTTGTGCTTTTATTTCAATTTTATTTTTATTGATGGAATGGGAAAATGTTTTCCGGAATGTGCGGCTGCTGGTGCACAAATAATTATGGAAATAATTCAAAATATAGTCTGTTTAATTTTCAATTCAATTCAAAATTAATGTTCAATTCAAAAGTATATTCACACTTTAGTGCTTTTCAAAACGATGAAGACTACTTATTTGGAGGCTTGCTAATGCCAAGTGACCATTTTTTTATTTAGTTTCCTCATTGGAGGCTAGTTTTATAAGCTTTTATTTAACTTGCTTTGTATGTAACTATCTATGTATGTATGTATGTTTGTTCGGGGCAAATCTTGTAAGCTAAATTAAAACCACTTCCTTTTATTGTAGGAGATTGAAATTTGGCATGTAGGTTCAGTCCCGATGACAATACATTTTTTTGCAAGGCATGACCCGAATTTTTGACAGCTGTCAAAATGGCGGCATTTTTGAGGTTTTTGATTTTTTAAAATTCTATTTATGAATGGATCGGGCTGAAATTATATATATATACAGGTTGTTAACTCGACAGTTACTTATAGGGAAACAGAATGGCAACACTGCCTATTGAGAACGTATGCATTATTGATTTTTCTGCCGACTCGTTCCGTCGCGTCGTCTATCGACGAGCGGGCCGAGGTTATTTCAACCATAAAACTCTTGCCGCGAGTAATGAACAATTTAACAACCTGTATAGGTATATTGTGGGTATATACATATGAAAAAAAATATATGGGCGGCCATCTTGAAAAAATGACAGTTTAATGACATGTCAAAATTTCAAAGTCAACCGATTTTCATAAAAATTGATATGTAGGATGGCCATGGGCTAAAATGAAAGAAAAAATTTGAGCTGTCTAATTTGACAGCTGTCAAAAAAAATTTCAAAGTTGTCCGATTTTGATAAAAATTGATATATAGGATGACCCCTACCCCATAGTCGGTTTTCATTTTATTTGTCTCTTTGAACTGTCAAATTTGACAGTTGTCGTTTTTTTCAAGTTCTTTTAATGAAAATCGATATACATATTATTAGGATCCCATAGAAAGTTATTTAAGAAAAAAAAATTGAGTTTAAGTGTGTGGCACTGAGAAACAAGCATAACTAAAAAGTAGATGATAAATTTTATAAAAAAACCTTTTTTAAAAACAAGCTTTTATTTAAATACACTAAAAAGAATAAAATAAACTCTTTTTCTTTAAAACTTTTATTATAAACTTAGAACGTCATTACACAATTTTAATATTAGATATATAAAAGCTTGTCGCGAGATTTCTCTACATCGATAAACAAGTAAATTAACTAAAACCTGTGTCTACCCTGTCTCATTCTCAAAGTTTCTGTTATGATAGACCACTAGACCAGGAATTACAAGATAAAGTTGTCGTACCAGATTTTTATGAGTGCAAATGTACACTCAAATCTCGCGACAAGCTTTTATATAATATTAAAATTGTGTAATGACGTTATAAGTTCATAATAAAAGTTCTAAAGAAAAAGTTTATTTTATTCTTTTTAGTGTATTTAAATAAAAACTTGTTTTTAAAAAAGTTTTTTTATAAAATTTTTCAGAACAATTTTGAAGAACTTTTCTTAAATGAAAATATATTATGTAAATTCGTTAAATTATTTCAGACAATTAAATTCAACCATCAATCAAAATTTTCCTATAATGTATTTTTTGTTAAATTTATACGCAAAAGTTAGAAATTATTATACCTTAAAGAATATTACTAAGAACTTAAATGTAGCAAACAAAAACCGAAAGCTCCTAATTTAGAAACATTCGTAAATAACTATAAGTAATCAATGTACTTATTTCATTTTGCTGTTATTTCTAGAAATAAATTAATTAATTTGTTTTTTAAATGTTTTTCTTTGAGAATGCATATTTATTTAAAGTCAACAATTTAAAAAACGTGTATCTAAATTATGTTCTAGCACCAGTCGAATAATTTTTTTTTGAATACATCTCTGGGCTGACTGGCGCTTACGCGGCTATTGGTTTTGGCGAGAGAGCTCGCCGCTCTAGTGTTCCCCCTCTTTCGAATCGCAAATCCGAGCGTAAAAAGATCAAAGCGGCACGCTACACTGTCCGAGCTGGTTTTTACTTAAGCTGTGATTATACTTTATAACACTTTAGAATAATTATATACTAATTTTTTCGTTTACTCGCTATTTAAACCCGTGTATTTGTATGTGTTCGTTATTTACGATATTCTCGGGCGGTGGCAGCACGGGCGGATAATGCACCAAGCCTATACAAACGTGAGAAATGAGGTTTGAAATTTGGTTTTGTAGTATCAGTGAACGATTCATCAAGAAATGTTTGGATGAATCAAACAGACTCCCAAAACGTCGAGTCCAGTATATCCCCGAGACCCTTGAAAAAATTAGGATCGAATTTTAAAAGCACCAAGAAAGCCCTGAAGCATGATCACTCCGTCGAATCGCCACCTGAAAGTCCTGTCCAAATGATTCGGCGAAAATAAACAGGTACCTTTAGTTTTTAAGCTTGTCAAAACACAGAAGTCTTTGATGTAAGATAGTACTGGGTTTTTGTAAAAATATACACGTAAGACTAAAATTTAAATTACACTCTAAATATTTTTGTTTATCGTCAAAGTTTATTTATTTATACGTTGAGAGTTAGATTTTAGTGATAATCAAAACTTTAGTTGTTCGAGTTTTAACACTATTTTTAATCGACTGTTATATTTTTATTTTGTTTAATAGTATATTTTCATAATTATTTAATATCTAAGCCTGATTATTTATTAACTATTTATTTATAATTATGTGCATTTATCTCGAAATTATATTTCTTTATTAATGTCAGTATTAAGACTGTTTTAAGCACACCACTGTAAATAGAGGTTAAATCTAGTTCAAGCTATAGTGCTTCTCATCTAACTATTCCTACAAAAATCAGCTCAAACTAAAATTTACAAAAAAAATGGTTCTGAGGTAGACTCTCTGTTACAAGTCCTTATTAAAAATATTTCGATTTTTAAGATATATTAACACATTTAATTTATTGTAATATTTAATTAACTTTTCTACTTTTGGGTTATTCCGCCACTTTTTAATAAATACATTTTAGCAGCAGTTAAAAGAACAATTTAATAAATAATAAAAAAATATGGAAAAATAAGTTTATATTTTCGTTTAAGTCAAGTCCAGCCGTGTTTATTATCATTTGAACTAAAAACAAAAACTAACTTGGCAGAAATTATGATGAATCCGCTATATTGGGAAAAGTTAGGTGAAAAGAACTTTAGCAAATAAACATAAGTAAACGATAAACATCATTCGTAAAATACCTATCTATTTAGAATTTCCTAATACAAAATGGCATTTAGAGGCAACCATCTATTTTAGAACTAGACTTTCTGCTATTTAACATACCTACCTAAATAATATGAAAACAAACTTCATAATTTATAAATACAAAATACTATCTATAAATTATAATATAAAAAATTCCAAACAAAAAAGCACTTTGGAAAATATTTAGTTTTGTACGTTTCAACTGTACGTCTCACAAAGAAAAAATAATAATAAATATTATTTCAAAGGCCACTGTGATACGGTTGTCTTACGTTATTTTATACCGTATGATCGAGAAAAAACGGCGTCCAGTTGGCTGGGAAATGACGATCAATGACATCTCCCATATAAATCTACATATTATGAGGGTTTTAGAAGCAAAACCGGGTATCTCCACTCATCATATTTTTTCAGAAGAGACAAATTTATAATAACGCAATAATGAATCGCTTAGCTGACGACTTTTGATAATTCTTATTTATTCTGATGTACCTATATATTCGTTGAGTGACAAAAGAACCCTAATCTTTTTGATATAGTTATTACTAGAGATGTGCAGATTATGCACTCGCATAATTGCATAATTTTTAGAAAGGCTTTAAAACGGTTCAAAGTTGAGTCATCACTAAACCTTCCAGAGGACGTATGCACCCTGCATAATAACGCATAATCGGGTCGTTTTGCAGCATAATGCACAAAGTGCATAATTATCGCATAAAGTGGCATTTTTTTCCTTTTTTCTGCAATTTAAGAAGACTATGGTTTGAGCCAATTAAAATTGTTGTGGCGACTTGTGTCGATGTTTGAAAAGAAAAGGAAAAGATTCATCTGTCACACAAAGTACCTACTGCTGATTTCAGAGTTTTACATGGTATAATGTCGGATGAGGTGAAAGAGGCAGTTCAGAACTCCAAAACAAATAAAGATAACACAGATTTTGTATGGAAGGTACTGTTAGGATTGAGACCCAATTATCCTGAGTTTTTTACATACTGCATGCAAGTTTTGCATATCCCAGTGGCAAATGTCGATAGCGAACGAGCTTTTTCAGCCTATGGTGATATTCTCTCCCCTAGACGTTGCAGACTTTCTCCTGAAAACGTTGAAGTTATGATGTGTATGTATTTTGGAGATGATTGTTCGGATTGGGTTGTCGAAGATGATGTTGAAACAGCTTTTTTTCTTTAGCTTTTTTTATGAGATTAATATTTGATAATATTATTAAACTTTTGTTATCTTGTTAAGATGATTTATAGTTACCAAAAATTGACATTGTTTAAATATAATATGTTGCGTTTTGTGAAATCTTGTGTTTTTTTTCTGTTTTTAAAAACCTTTAACGAAAATACCGACCTTTAAGCACTTTATTACGTAAAAACATAAAATTACTTTTCTATGAGCATTTTTTCACATAATAAGTAACTTTTTAACGCATAATAGCCGCATAATGAACCATTTTTGGGCGCATAAAAGCCGCATAATATAACAAAATTTGTTTGCATAAAATAGGGGGTGTAAAATGCATAATCTGCACATATCTAGTTATTACAGTTATAGATATATGCTAATTAGAAATAAAAAAATGGAGATTGTCAGTTTTGTTAAAAAGTGGAGATTGCCTGTTTTGCTTCTACATTTCTCATATATAAAATGCTAATGTTTATCTGTGTCGTCTCTACTGAAGTAACGACTTGTTCTAGAAAGTTGCTTTTTTTTACTAAAAGATAGCTAATTGGCTCTTCTAAAAACTGTCGCCGGATTTTTTGTTTTTCATTTAATTAAAAAAAAATAAAAAGTATTTTTTTCCTGATGTCGTGGCGGATGCGCCAGGCTTCAACTAGTTTACATATAAAATGACAGCGATCTTCATTTCATAGCCATCGCTGACGCCGTTTTTTTTCGATCATACGGTATTATCTACTATTTCGATTTTTTGTCTCTATTACAACCAATGAATCTCTCTACTTAAAAGACGGCGTTTAATGTAATTTATCGAATTCTTATATTAATTCAGTCTTAAATATGAAACTCTCTAGAAGTGGTATTCCAATTTTTTTAATGAAATAAAAAAATGTATGATGCGTTTTGAATGTTAAGATTATCTTCAAAATGAAAAAGTATTTTATTTGATTTTTTAATATGCTAATTTTGAAAAATATTAGAAATGTATTCGTAAATTACCAGTATTAGAAATTATTTTTGTTACATTTGTCTATGATTATACAATCATATGGTCTAGAGTACTTATTTGAAAAGCTTTATAATTATAAATATAATAATTCATCAATTCTACTACTGCCTTTTATTTGAAAAAACCCAAAAGTGTTTCCCATGTATATTTAGTTAAAAGTCCACATTTTCTTGATTATCACTGATTTATTAAAAGTTAATCGTTCAATATATAAACATGATAAAAAATGAAGCGATGGTCTGCCAAATCTTATTATATTGGTCCAACCAAAGGGTAACCAATTTGTTAATATAATAATTTCGGAATATAAACACTTCTTACGTTCTATATTAATTTTTAATGTTTATAATCCAAAATAGTAAAAATTTGCCAAACAAAATTCTAAAATAGTTGTATGGCAAGTGAAACTACGCTACAACAAATTCACATATCCTATTATCTAATTCAAACGGCAACAAGGAAATGAAATAATATACTACAAATAACACCACTAAATGTGGAAAATACTGAACTTCAAGTTGTCCTGTTCATACAATATCATTTTCTCCACATTCTGGAACACATTGACTGTGTTATCACAGATAAATAAAAATGAAAGAAATGGTACATAGTAAACAAATGCTATGGAATGGTTATATTGAAACATCACCATATTGAAGTGACCATTTCTCATATGCCACAAGACTTTGTGGAGACACGCTTCTTCGAATTCTTTTCAAGGAATCCAAGAAATCCTTCATTGTGATACTTCGGATTGCGCTAGGATCTAGTTGTTTAACCTGTTCTGGTTGTAATTCTGAGAAAAACGTCATAATTTCGTTAAATAATAAAGAAGAAAAACAAATAAAAGTACCTCTTATAGGGCCTAAAGCCGCATCTTTGGCAAGAGCTGTAAGGTCACTTGCCGAGTACCCTTCAGTCAATGTAGCCAATCTTTTCAGTTCTTGCGACGTCAGACTACAACCCTGCTTCGAAAGAAGCTTTTTCAGTAATTTTATTCTAGTTTCCAAGTCAGGTAGAGTCACATAAACTCTTTTGGTAAACCTCCTTAAAGCTGCTTCATCTAGTTCTTGTGGTCTGTTAGTTGCTGCCATGACTAGGACCTGGGGGGGAATTATTTATTAAAATGTCAGTATTTTAAATTACAGTTAATTTACTCTCTCATTGTCGGGATTGCTAGGTAATCCATCAAATTCAACTAAAAATTCAGTTTTCAAACGGCGACTGGCCTCATGTTCATTATTAGACCTCTCTGAAAGCAAAGAGTCCACTTCATCAATGAATATAATTGATGGTTGTAGTTCTCTTGCTATGGCAAACAAGGCTCTGACCATTTTTTCACCATCTCCTACATATTTTGATGTTAAACTGGCTGCACTGATTGAAAAAAATGTAGCCTAAATAGAATCAAAGAACATAAACAAATGGCTATTATTCATAGTACGAGAGCTAGCAACGTCGGAAAAACAAGTATTTTAAGACGTCTGGCTCTTTGATATATCTTTTACTATGCTCTCTAGAACAGCATGGTAAACGTTGCGTTCTGGCTACCGGTAAACGTTGCGTTCCCTACTGCGCATTGAAAGAAGATCCTATATTTTCATTAGTCCTAGAAATTCTAGTATCGAATATAAATCGAACATGTCTCCATAGCGCAGTGCGTAGAGTTACAATCACGAACCCAGGATTCAGAGTTCGAATCCAGGTCAGGGCAAAGACTTTTTTTATTTTATTTTCGTTTATATTCTGATAGTAAAGTATTAAATATTTGTTTTCGTTTTGAATCACCAGAATTATTTAATACTTTACTATCAGAATATAAACGAAAATAAAATAAAACAGTCTTTGTCCTGACCCGGATTCGAACTCTGAATACTCGATTCGTGATCGTAAACTCTACGCACTGCGCTATGGAGACATGTTCGATTTATATTCAATACTAGAATTTCTAGGACTAAATTAAAATATATATATATATATATATATATATATATATATATATATATATATATATATATATATATATATATATATATATATATATATATATATATATATATATATAGGATCTTCTTCCGATGCGCAGTAGTGAACGCAACGGGTATCGGCAGCCAGACAGCATGCTGTTCCAGAGAGCATATTAAAAGATATATCAAAAAGCCAGACGTCTTAAAATACGTTGCTAACTCTTAGACTATCACTATTAACATATAATACATTATTTGATGACAGTATTTTCAAAAATCTGATCATAGATATCATAGATCGTAGAGTACATTGTGACTATTTCAGAATACAGTAGAGACTCGATAATCCGAAGAACGATAATTTGGATCGCATGACTCAATAATCAAAATTTTGCATTGTTACATTAACAGCCACTGGTTGCCAAAGGTTCCGCCTTAAGCTTGATTTTCATGCACCCGTTGTCCGACGATACGTTGATACGATATTAATTTTATTGGTAGAATTTAAAGACTTTGATTGGTTAGAAAATACCGCAGTTTTTAAATTTATTGCATTTTCATGCCTCCGGTTATCGGATATACGTTGGTGTTATTTTATATGTTCATTTCCATAACGATTTTGCTATTTTACTTGTATTTTTATTAAGGTTAGATTAAATTTGTCAAAAAAGTGTCAAAACGTCCGTTATCGTATGAACTAGTGGTCGAGAACTATCGATAGCCTATCGATATCCAATAAAGTTAGTACGTGGAGTTCCTCAGGGTTCAATCCTTGGACCTCTCCTTTTTTGTATATATACCTCTCTAATTCACAACGATGTTAAGTTTTGTAAGATACATACGTACGCTGATGACACTCAGATGTATGCCTCTTTTAATAGGAATTCTTTAAATTTTGCCATTAATATGATCAATGAAGATTTACAACATATATATATATGCACAGTCTCTAAAATATGAATTACAGTTGAATCCAACTAAAACACAAGTTAAAACACAAAATTTTCAAGTAAAAATTGCTATCATGATGTTTGCCAATTAGCTAAATTTAAGATTAATAATGTCAATCTTGATGTTGTTACCGAAGCCAAAAATCTGGGTATTATAATTGATCACAATTTGAAATACAAGCAACACATATCTGCATCTATTCAAAGGGCATTTTCGGCATTAAGACAGCTTTATCCACTGCGGCATTTTTTAAATAGTAAGGTAAAAGCCAATCTATGCAATACCTTAGTTTTGTCCCATTTCTCTCATTGTTCCGTCGTTTTCTCACAGTCGTAAGTATGGATGATATGTACAGAGTACAGAAAGTACAAAATTATTGTTTAAGATATATATTTGGTTTGCGAAAATATGATCATGTAGCACATACTTTTAAAACACTACATTGGTTAAATTTGAAAAATAGATTTCTTTTGAATAATATTATATTATATCACAATATAATTAATATCGCATAAACCAGTATATCTTTTCAATAAAATTCAGTTGAGACAAGAGGCTCATAGTATTAACATCCGTCATAAAACTAATATATCAGTTCCTTACCACAAAACCTCCCTCTACGAAACATCTTTCAGTTATTCGGTCTCAAAGATCTATGCTCAGGTACCAACTCACTTAAGGAGTTTTACGAGTATTTCGTTCAAGACCAGAGCTCGTTTATGGCTTTTCGAAGAGCAGTGCAAAGATGTATAAATGAGTGTATTTGTATTGTTATATTATAGTCGTTTAATTATAATTTCGCGATTGTTTACGTTTTCTTTTTATTTAACATTTATTTGTTTTCTTGTAAATTTCTTGTATCATTTTTTTTTTCTTTCTGGAGTTAAATGGAAGAGCAGAACATAATAATTTATGTTCTGAATTTCCCTTCATTTTCCACTGAATTTGTATTATTCTGTTATGTTCATATCATTGTGTTTATTATATAATTACTTGCTCTTGTATTTATTTTTGTGGGAAATAAAGACAATTACATACATACATACATACATTTATCGATAGTTTATACTATCGAAAACTATCGATATTATATTTCTGACCATCGATAGTTTTCGATAATTATGTCTTTATTACTATTTACCAGTTTCAATAAAGAAAAGACATTCAGGTTTAATTTTTTTTATCACAACCAATCGGTTCTTTAACATAGGCCGAAAATAAATAAGAATCTTCTTTTAAACGAGTTTTCAGAGCAGTTAGTCAATCCGAAATATGTCATTATTGTCAAAATTATCAAATGTCGTGTCAACACTGTCAACGTTAACTGTCAACAGTGTCAACTTTAACATCAAACGTCAACTTCAAGCTTACGGCCAACGGATTTTTGGATCTAATCTGGCATTTTTGCTTTGCATTTTGCAATTTAATTTATATGTGATAAACAATAATAAACATAAATCAAAATATAAAAAAAACGTATGTGATTTGGACACATCACACCATTCCATTTGCAGGCGGTGATTTAATATAAAAATGTTATTTAAAGAGTCTGGGGTACTTTTTACGTCAATGATCTCCCACAAAACATAATTTATTTAAAAAATAACCTAAAAACTGGTAAGCTCACTAATTATTATGACTATCGATAATTATCGATGGTGGGGACTATCGATAGTTCTCGACCACTAGTATGAACCTTCGGATCCGTTGACGGACTGAAGTAAATTATTTATGGATGAAAAGTGGCGCGAAAACACTATGACCAATCAGAGCACCGTCGGACCATGAAAATCAAGCTTTAATCTGTGGGTGACAAAAGCATAGTTTGGGTTTTTCTTGTTACCGATTCTGAACCGTCCTAGAACTTTACAGCACATGCGCATATGAAAATATAGTGCATATTTCCGTCTACGTATGCGTAGCACGAACGATTCGGAATAGGTAATAAGAAAAACTCGACGTAAATTTTTGAGACAAGAGAGATTTTGAAGTGAACCTTCTTTATGCGCGATGGCAGTAAAAATTCAAGGCCGTGACACGCGAGCTAGCGTTACGCGAAGACGACAAGGTGGCCAAAGGTAATCACAAAAATGGTATTGATCTTGGAGCACCGTAACTCGTGCCCTATGTGAGCTAGGGGTTGAAACTCGGAATGTAGATGGAGCCCGAAAAGCCCCATCTTTTCATGATATTTTGACGACGTTTCGTGTACTATGAAACCACATCATTAATGGCGAAAAAATCGTCCGATTTAATGGGTCTTTGGAGCGTCGTAACTCGGGCTCTATGTGAACTAAGGGGTTGAAACTCGGAATGTAGATGGGGCTTGAAGAGAGAAGATATACAAAATGCAACACGCGATAATCCAGACTAACCATAGCTTTAATTAATCCGGATTATCGAGTCCCTACTCTATATAGAAAGAGCTTTTTTGAAACACTGAATCACTGTTGAGTTATCTTTTAAGCTACC
Source organism: Sitophilus oryzae (assembly GCF_002938485.1). Lineage (NCBI taxonomy): Eukaryota > Metazoa > Arthropoda > Insecta > Coleoptera > Curculionidae > Sitophilus > Sitophilus oryzae. The sequence continues at coordinate 2,293,639 of NW_022146393.1, forward strand.
TGACATTCCGTAGCAACGGCTCTTGCTAACAAAGTTTTTCCGTTACCAGGAGGCCCAAACAGTAACAATCCTCTGGCTGGTGTTCTTAGTCCAGTAAACAGTTCTGGGCGCAATGAAGGGAGAATAACCATTTCTTGCAGTGCTTGTTTGGCTGTTTCTTGACCAACAATATCATCCCATTGAATTTGGGGTCCTCCCTCGACGATCTCGTCCAAGATGCATTGCGCTAATTTAGGATCGACACCCTTCAATGTAGGGGAACGACCTCTGGCCCCTGATTTGCTTGTATTTCCCAAATTAGTAGTATTTCCATTATTTGTTCTACGTGATGGAGATGAAACATTTCCTGGTATAGATAACTGTTTTTTAACAGCAGGAGGTGTAGAAGCAACTTTATTGAATGGTCTAACTGGTTGAATGGGAGCTGATCGAGATCCCATTGACCTGGGAAGCGTTTGACTTTTTGATAGGGTGGAGTTTGTGGGACGTTTTCCAGCTACAGTCAGTTTTCTGCCAGATGCTGAAAAGAATAGAAAAATAAAGAAAATAATAAAGCAATAGCAAACTGACAGGTTTTATAAAGCAATAAAAATCAGATGATTAAAGAAATAATACTCTTTTCACTGATAAGATAATTATTTAGAATAACAGTTATACCTCTTAAGCTCCCTTCAGTTAAATTATAAAAGTAGGAAATATTAGTATTATGCAAAATAGAAAAAAAAACACTTAAAAGTACCTGGAAGTTTAGGAACATTTACTTTGGGGGTAGGTATATTGCTAAGTAACTTAGACTCTTTTGATTTAACTTCAAACTCCAACTGTTGCAGTTTATCCTCATTTTCTATAAATAAATCTCCACTTAAATAGAAAGTAAAATAAAAGATTCCCTTTTTGGAAAAATAAATATAAAACTCAAAATATAACAGAATAATACTATCGTAAACAATATAAATAATACCTAGAAATTGAAGCCGGTCTTTAGCCATTGCCAAATTTGTCTTCATCTTTTCATGCAGTCGTTGTGCTCTCTCCCATACTTCACCTCGACCACCCCAACATTGGACAGCTATTCCCAGCTCCAATTCTGTAATTCCTTTGCGGTAAAGATCAATAGCTAAATCCTTCTGGCCTGAAAATATCTGATCATGAATATAACAAGAACATTAGTTTACATCAACCTTCGTTTTCTTCATCTATTTTTAATGCCTTCGATATATATTCAAACGCTCTTCTGTGATGGTGTTTTTGTTTAGCTAGAAGTGGGTCTCCGGGACCTGGCCCTGTGCTCCTTACTTGAGCCATTTCTGTTATTTCTTCAACTAAAATACAACTGCTGCGTTCGGTATCGTCATTCGTGTTAGCATCTTCGTTCCTAGTTTTAACGAAATAATTTGACGAACGAAAATAAACAAAGCGTAGGATGAGAAAGATCTGATACAACAAAGAACGTAGAATTGTAAACAGGAATATAATGGGAAATGAAACGATATATAAATTCCTTTTATGAACCGAACCTCTCGAGTACGTGGTGAACATCACATTATGGGTCGCATCTGGTTCGCTTTTTCTAGATTTTTTGCTAGGAGACTTGCTGCTTTGACTTTTTCGTACCATTCGGATACCATGCAAGTTTGTCAATTGTCAGCACGAAGCAGTTTGTTGTCGTTGTCAGTTTGTCAGTCTAGCCTCCATATGTCAGTCACAGTGACCTTTCCAGATGAAAAAAAACCTTTGAATAAACAAAAACAACAGCATGTCAAAAATCCTTAGATTCTCATTTAAAAATGCATTTGAAACTTTCAAAAACTTGCAGATAAATTCTGGGTCCTGGGTATACCAAATCCTGTTGTAAAATAACTTCCGATATGTAGGGCCTAAAGATTCTCATTCATATACAGCGTTGTTACAAGGGCAAAAATTTTTGTACTATAAATGGTGTCGAAATTGTACTTTTTTAAGTGGGATTGTACATTTTTGGTGCAAAAATGTGGGGTCATGTGATCTCTCTATTTACCCCATTTTTACCAAGTTTTGGTACGTAGGGTGCATCACACTATCCTAAAAACAGCGGAATGGCGTATTGGCTTAACGACCTTGAATCGATTTCCTGCAATTCTATTGGCTGAAAATTTTGCCAGGTGAATTTGACAGATAAGATTTCTGACAGATGAATTTTTCAGCCAATAGAATTGCTGGAAGTGATTCAAGGTCGTTACGCCGATACACCGCCGCCGATCCGCTTTTTTAGGATAATGTGGATGCACCCTCCCACAGATATATACACCATATGCTGTCCTCCTTTCACGCAGTTGCGCAGCTCTGAACTGTTCAAGAACGCGATACTCTCCCTCCATTCAATTGAGTCATAAAGTTCAGAACTGGTTCCGCGCCATATGGAGGCACCAGGCTATCTCGCACAGCTCCTTTCAGAACCGTTCTGAGCAACCCAGGGCGTAAAGCTCTGGAACTTGAAATTCGCAAATGGAGGACAGCAATACAGAAGCTACAAAGAGCTTTGAATAGCATTGGTTAAATGGGAACTCACAATAGATCTCTAAGGTCGCAGTGATTAGTCCCCCCTCCTACTCACCGCATGGATATCAAACTTACGTTTGACATCCGTGCAGCTTGAGCTCTTGAACAGCATTTCAAGTGATGTATAATTCTGGGCCTCTGCTCCTAGCGACCTGCATTTCAAATCCACGCATCGCGTATCACCGTTCGTCTAAAAATTTGTACGTGGGTTTAAGTTTGGGTTAGTTTGGGTTTGAGAAGTAAGAATTGTACATTTTTTCTTGCAATTGTACCTATGTACTCCTTGACTATCAAATGTACCCAAAATAGTACAATTGTACCTATTGTAACAACACTGTTCATATAGAGAATTTATAATGTTCATATATTTCTGAAAATTTTATTTTAATTCAGTGCCTAATATATTTAAGAGGAAGATTTTCCTCCTCTTCGTTTTTAATTTATGTATACTGTGGGTATGGAGTGTAGAGGTAAGGAGAAACAACTCCGTGCATTAAAATATGGTCAAAAAAAGGGAAGAATTAGGATGGCGCTGCTGTAGCAAAAACCTAAAATTTAAGACATGCGCCGAACATTTTTAGAACAGCTGATTCAAAAGACATTTGACGTGAATCATATACGTGAAGCCGCGGGTTTCAAAAAAATACAAATTTATTTTTATGTCACATGAAATAAATTACAGATTTTTATTCAGCAGCAATAGACTAGGCTCTTTTTTTATTGCTCTCATAAGTTATTTCGCAAATGTCATTCAAGACGACGAAAACATTATTCTGATCATTTAGCTTAAAATTAATGTTATTATAATTAAGAAAAAAATTATTTAAAGTTATAATTGGTGATGGGTTTAAAATAAATATAATGCAGCTTTAAAATAACTTCATACCTACATTTATTTAGTATAAAAGTAAGTCAACATGTGGTTTTATTATCAATTATTCAGAAGCAATAGACTGAGCCTCTTTTTTATTTTTTCTCATAAGTTATTTCGTAAATCTCATTCAAGATGAAAAAAGCTTTAGTTTAAAATTAATGTTAATTATAATTAGGAAAACTTTATTTAAAGTTTAATTGATGATATGGGATTTAAATAAATATAATGCAGGTCAAAAATAACGTAACACATTTTATTTAGTATAAAAATTAAGCCAATATAATGTAATTTTATACTGTACAAGTATTTATTTACGTTTTGCCCCATCGTAGTTGCCATTCATTCAGAATAGTGGATTTTAAATGTTCGATAGTAGGATGGTTTAACTACCTTAATATCAACTACTTCTAGACAAGAATGGTGTGCAGTATTATCTTCTTTTTCACTCCCAGCTATTCCAACATGGCTTGAAACGTGAAATAATATAATTTTATAGCCCTTCCAGATGCTCATGTCTTCCTTGTAGTTCACCCAATAGAATCGTTCTCGCAGCTTCCTCTCAAGTTGGTAGTTGCTATTCATTCAGAATAGTGGATTTTAAATATATTTGGTAGTCGGATGGTTTAACTATCATAACTATAACTACTTTTAATAATTCTTTTTCTCAATTCTTTGCACTATAATTTGCATCCCACGTATTGTAATATTTTCCTTTGAATTTCGTTTCCTATTGTTCCATGGCTTGAGACGTAATGTTATAGCCCTTCCAGATCCTCATGTATATGTCCCTTTTTCTTGTAGTCCACCCAATAGAACCTTTCTCTTAGCTTCCTCTCAAGTTGGTTCATTAAGAATAGTGGATTTTAAATATGTTTTGTATTCGGATGGTTTAACTACTGTAACATCATAAATAAATTGTATACCAACACATAATGGCCAAACTTCAACAGACTTTAATATTCATAAGCCTCATCAGAAGAAAATATTTTTTGATCCAAAGTTTCTTTTTCATTATTAGAATAAATTACCTGCAATTTGTTAATTCATTACAACATTGAATAAAAGATGCAAAGTGTTTATACATACTATAATAGATAAATCTTCATTTTAAATTATGTGATAGATCTGCTTGCTTGTAGGATCTAGACTCATAAACTCAATAATTTCTTTTATTGATATAACCAATAAAGTGGTAATGATGAAATTTTGTTTTTGATTTGAGCAATAGGGTCCATTATTTCCATTATTTGATGCTGTTATTGCTCTACAAAATGTTAATCTTTATCAAGGGATGTTTATGTGTATAATATTACTATTTATGAATATAATAATACTGTATGATCGAAAAAACACGGCGTCCAGTTGGCTTGGAAATGAACATCTCGATGACATTCTCCATATTATTTTACATATAAAATGACAGCAATCTTCATTTCATAGGCATCGCTGACGCCGTTTTTTATTCGATCAAATTGTACTTACGTGTATAATATTCATTTAATGGTTCCTGTTTTAGTTGCTCTAAGTAGTTTTTATTCTGTTGCTGCTCTACAAAATGTTAATATTTATGTGTATAACATTACTCTTTCTGTGTATAATAATACTTATGTGTATAATATTCATTTAATGGTGCCCTTCTTGCTTGTTGCTGTTGTGGCAACTCAGAATTTAAATTAACCTGAGGTTAACCTGAAGCAGTAGGTAGAGCTTCATCCTCCAATATTTTCCTATGTAAATACTGCAAGTGGACAGTATTTCTGATGACAATTTTATCATAAACTTTAACATCTTGTTCTTTAAAATGAAACTGCCATACCTTATCTGTAGATTTCAAAGCAATATCTAAATGCTTTTAACCATCGCTCTAATCTAATTCTTGTCTGAAAATACCTAATATTATCCTGATGATTTTGATTTTTGATAGATTATTAAAATACAGCACTTACAGTTAACTATATTTTTTGAAAGTACCTACAACTTTATTTATTTCCTACTTTTATTTGTTTATAAAAATGCCAACAATTTGTGCATGTCTGTCAAACTTTAAAATCATTAAAAATAAATTTTATTCAGGTTGTAACTTTATAGAAAGGATTGTAAAAATATACTTTGTAACATGTATGTCAATAATCTTACGAAAAATGTTTACTACACTTTTGATTGACTCTAATTTTTACATATAATACAAATAATACAATACTGAATTATAATTATGTATTTTACAGGCTTTGCCTTTGTTCTTTATTTTTCCATCAGCTATTCAATCAACTTCGCACCACACACACTTTAACCATTGTTAAATAATAAATAAAGCACAAAATATTGATAAACAATAATTATTTTATATTCTAAAAAATAAAAACAAAACTTTTTTTGGGTAATGTTTGGTTATATTTATTTTTATTCTCTGATCTATGGTTACTTTTCATTTTTTAGATTTATGCGTTTTTAGCGCCACTGTGGTCATTTGGCGAACCCTTATTCTTCCCATTTTGTGACCACTTTTTCAATAAAAGTCCCATAAGAGTTATTTCTCCTTACCTCTACACTCCATAACTGTGGGCAACAGCTCCATAGCAACAGTGTGGCAACCATGTGGCAACAGCCTAGCTACGTACAAACACCGGTTTCCATTAGATCATCGGAGTCGTGATCGGAGTAAAACCAACACTGGACGAACCGGTGACCGTCTGGAAACTCCTTTGAATAAGATAAGAAGACAAGGATCAAAAATCTTAGGTACACCCATATACGTATTACTTTTTACAAATATACTCAGGTTAATCTCCAAAAAGTGAAGCCCAAACAGTGAAAGAACAATATGGAATTCTGCAACTGTATATATTCTAAACTGTGATTCTAAAGGACTGTTCGATCGCGTCAAATCGCCGCTGTCGTAGTCGCCGAGAAATGCTACGTCACGCGCTGACCAGCGCTCCACAGTGCGACGGATGGTTATTCTAGCGGGACAAAATCTCAAGAGCAATGTTTGGGACTTAAAATCTAAGAACGTAGCTAATGGTCTAATATATAGCAACTATATGATTAAATTTATTTATTTATTAACAACTTAATTTATTAATAAATAAATACAAGATAATAAAACTATGATATTATTCGTACATGACACGCAAAAACCGTATTGTAAACTATTTGCCAAATACATAAAATTATGATATCAAAAAACTTCTTTATCTTTAGCAGTTTTTTTTAATTAATTTGTAATCTTGTGACACCCTTTATAATTTATTTTAAAAAATATATTTTATTTTGAAAATAATAAATAAGATAGATATTTTAATTTTAATTTTAACACTCGGTAATTGTAAATTCATATATAGTAAGTATCTAAGACCGTTTTTTAAACTCAGTGCCTTTTGATGGAGTTGTTTTGTTTTTATAATATCCGATTGAAATGAATCTTTTTGGGCATTCACCTGTTAAGCTTGAACTCCCTGTGTTGGTAACTATTGGTAACTCAAAAGATCTACATCATTCAATACATCGATATTTGAAAAAAAAGTGAAAGTTTGATATCTGCAGAACAACGGCACGAAGGATTTTAACAAATAATATACGTACAGTAGAAAAGTACATACCTTTGGCGATCTTCAACATATTTTGGCTTTCTAATAGAATGTATAAGCACTTGTAAATATTTTGCTTTCGTATGATCTCTGCCTTGCTGAGCATAAAACGACCAAATTTGGTTGATAAAAATGTATCGAAATACAAAGAATATTCATGCATTTTTGTATCAATTGGAATGTCTACTATTTATTCTTATCAGTACACATTTTTTGGTTTGGCTTATTTCTAACCAAACGCTTTTGTCCCGCTAAATTTATCTTCCAACGCACTGTGCGGTCGTCGGTCAAATGCAAAAATAACTGTCACTGTCTAAAATCAGTAAAATCTTTAGCGCCAACTTCAACTCGTCAGTAGATGACGTAAAAAAACTGACAGTGCAGGAAGATAGGAATCGAACTATCCTTATCTCTATATAGTATCCTTGGGTTGAGGCCGGATGAGACCAGATATCTCGTGCGTTAAGAGTTGATTTTAGATACTCACCAAGTTGGTAGCCCATTCACCATGATCGCGGACGGTCGGCCTTGTGGTCGAAATGATTGCGCTGCTTTCTAGTAGACGCAAGGTCGCCGGTTCGATTCCGGTCTCGGACATGGGTGTTAAATGTGTGTGTGAGTCTGTATTTGTCCGATTTTAAACGCTAATTAAATATTAAGAAATAAGATGGCTGAATGTCGTAATAGACAAGTGGCAAAAAATAGAAAAAAAAAATGATCGCGGACCACAGTTCGGATTCCGCGTAAACAATGTAGGCCCTGTTCAGATTAGCCCTGGCAGCAAAAAGAAAACATTACTTAAAAGTTACAAGTTACTTTTAAGCAGAGATATAGAAGTAGCTTACTTTTAAGAAGTAGCTATTTCTATATCTCTGCTTTTAAGTCAGAAGGTGGTCAGAAGCCAAGAATCAACTCAAATCAACTATTTAGTGCCGAGCTGCAAGGGCTCTAACGGCTCTAATTTCCTCCTCTTTTTTAATATTATGGGGCACCATCACGGATGTATAGGTAATATACATCCGTGGGCAACATGTTTTGCGACATGATCATGGCACATGGCCAACCTTGACATTGAGGGTGCATCAACACCATATCAACACTATCCTAAAAACGGCGTATCGGCGTAACGACCTTGAATAGATTTCCAGTAATAGGCTGGAAAATACATCTGTCAGAAATTTTATCTGTCAAAAATTTCAGCCAATAGAAATACTAAGGGTGCACCCACACTATCCTAAAAACGGCGTATCGGCGTAACGGCGTAATGACCTTGAATAGATTTCCAGTAATTCTATTGGCTGAAGCATTCATCTGTCAGAAATTTTATCTGTCAAAAATTTCAGCCAATAGAATTACTGGAAATCTAGTCAAGGTCATTACGCCGTTACGCCGTTTTTAGGATAGTGTGGCTGCACCCTAAAATCGATTCAAGGTCGTTACGCCGATACCAAAGAGTAGATAAGTCTCATGGTACATAGTTCAATGCCATGGATAAGTCTCATGGTACATAGTTCAATGCCATGGATAAGTCTTATCTACTCTTTGCCGATACGCCTTTTTTAGGATAGTGTGGATGTGTGGATGCACCCTGGACTGGACATTGACAACCAGTTAGTTATTCTATGTTGACAACCTTCAAAACAAATTTTATCATCCCCAACATCCCGTAGGTTATGTTTTGTTTTTAAAAGAGAAATTAATTTTCATAATATAATCACATTATAGGTAGAGCTTAAAATGACTGAAGAGGTAATAGAAACATATTTTCAAATCATTTTAATGAGGATATTTTTAATTAGACGAATATAAAATAATTTATCAACTTTTTAGAATAATGAATTGCAATCTCTTGTTTTCCAAGGAATATCTCTTTGGAGCAAATCTCAAGAAGTTTTAGAAGAACAAGCTTCAAAAGAACTTGAAATATTTGTTGAACAAAGTCATGAAACTAAGCCTAGAGGGTTGGATGTTAGTAAAGAGGATACTAAAAACAGCAATGTATTTTCAGAATGCAGTCGCCCTTTAAATGATGTTTCATTATATATTCAACAGCCAATTAAAGATGGTGTTTCTTTAAATTCTAAATGTAACGAAGTAAATTTTATTTATGAAGATGGAATTAATAATGCAGAAATAGATGTTGGCAGTTCTGAAAGTGATTACATTCCTAGCGAAGAGGAATTTTCAGATGAAGATTATGTACCAGAAAATAAAATTGTATTAAATAAAAGTAAGACACCCAGAAAGGTGTGTACTAAAAAAATATCAAAAAAGGTGTATGTTGGTAATTTAAGACTAAAAGATGATGCTTTGCACAGTAATTATAAAGCTAGATTAAATGCTTACTATAATAAAATAGAGGAGGGGCTTGCCAGCACAAGTTATGAATCCAATAAGTTAATAGATAATGGATATAAGGAAATCAATGGCGGTTTGAAAGTACCAAGAGATCTATGGAATAAATTATATGGTTATCAAAAAAGTGGTGTAAAATGGTTATGGGACTTGCATGAAAGATCTACAGGTGGTTTACTAGGAGATGAAATGGGTTTAGGCAAAACAGTTCAAATAATTGCCTTTTTACATTCATTACAATACAGTAAAATAGTTTCTCAACATTGCAAGTTTATAGGAGTTGGACCAACATTGATTATTTGTCCTGCTACTGTAATTCATCAATGGGTTAAGCATTTTTATGAATGGGCTCCTGAATTTCGTGTAGCCATTCTTCACCAGTCAGGAACACATCAAGGTCATAAAACAAAACTCATTGATGAAATCAATAACAACAAGGGCATAATTATAACAACTTATGCTGCAGTATTGAAATATAAGGGAAATCTTTGTGAATATAATTGGCATTATTTTATTCTGGATGAAGGGCATAAAATTAGGAATCCAAATGCTAAAATATCAGTGGCTATTAAAAGTATCAGGACACCACATAGAATAATGTTAACTGGGAGTCCCATGCAAAATAATTTAACAGAATTATGGAGTCTATTTGATTTTACCAATCCAGGAATGTTAGGTAATCTGGCTACATTTACAGAACATTTTGTCAATCCAATATTACAAGGTGGATTTGCTAATTCTAGTCCAATGCAGGAAGCAACAGCTTTATCTGTGGCGTCAACATTAAAAAATATTATATCACCTTTTTTGTTAAGGCGCATGAAAAATGATGTAAAGAATCTCATTCATTTACCTCATAAAAGTGAACAGGTATTATTCTGTTCTTTAACTGACCAACAACGAAATTTGTATAAAGAATATTTAGTATCTGAACAAGTCAATAATATACTGGGTAGAGGTATAAAACAATGGAGTACTGATAACCACATTAAAGCAAATATGCTAATAGCAATAACTGCTTTAAGAAAAATTTGTAATCATCCAGATTTATACTTAAGTGAAACTGATTGGTATGAAAATGATGAGACATCTTTGGAGACACAATATGGATACTATAAGAGATCTGGTAAAATGGTAGTTGTGTCTGCATTATTGAAAATATGGAAAAAACAAGGCCACAGAACACTTTTGTTCTGTCAAGGTAGATCAATGATAAAACTATTTGAATTATTTCTTTCACAGCAAAATTACAAATATTTAAAAATGGATGGAAGCACCACTATATGCTCAAGGCAATCATTAATTGATAAATTTAACACAGATAGTAGTTTTGAGGTGTTTCTGTTGACAACTAGAGTTGGTGGTTTAGGTGTAAATTTAACAGGAGCCAACAGAGTAATAATATATGATCCCGATTGGAATCCCGCAACAGATGCTCAAGCAAGAGAAAGAGCATGGAGAATTGGCCAAGATAAGTCAGTGACAGTTTATCGCCTTATTTCTGCTGGTACTGTAGAAGAGAAAATGTACCAAAGACAGGTTTGGAAACAACTGCTAAGTAAGAAAGTTTTAGTAGATCCTAGCACTAACAAATTCTTTAAATCATCAGATTTATTTGATTTGTTTTCATTGCCAGAATCTGCACAAGCTAATCCTGAAACAACCAACATTTTTAGAGAGTCTAGGATCAAAATGCAGGAAAAATTAGAGGAGCAAAAAACCCAAAAGAAAAAAAAACAAAAAAAGAGTTCTACCATGACATCTCTTGACTCACATACTGAAAATTCTTCAGAATCATTTAAATTTTCTGAAGATAAAGTTCTAGAAATGAAAGCTCTAGCTCAAAAGATTGCAAAAAGTATATCACAACAAAATGGCACCCTAGATGTGAAGAAGGAACAAAATAAATCTTATTTCCAAAAAGAATTGGATGAGGAAAGGAAGAAAAAATTAAAAGAAAAGAGAAGATTAAAACATCTAAGTCCTAGAGATCTGATGGATTATAATAGGTGGAAGGCAATGTACATTGAGGATAAAAACATAAATAAACTTGATGATGATAAAACTGAGATAAGTTTTGATAAAGCACTTGAACAGAGCTCTAAAACTGCCAACCTTTATCACAGTATGAATTTAAAGGAAATAAAAGAAATGGAAAAGAATTTAGGAATATCTCAAGTATCAGATGATGATAATTCATCTGAAACAGAAGAAAAAAATCAAGATAAACTTAAATCAAGAAAACGAAAACATATCGTAGATACATCAGGTAAAATTGACGGTGAAGAAGTGGAAGGTTTAGTGAAACGTGAGAAAAAAAAGTTAAAGCTGGAAAAAGGGCAAAATGATGATTATATCTTAGCACATCTTTTCTCCAAAAAGGGGGTTTCAGGTGCCTTAGAACATGAATCTGTATTAAATGGAGGGAAAAAGCAGCAAACATTGAAAGATAGAACATGTGCCGAAGAGAAAGCTTTAAAATCATTAGAAGCTTTAAAGAAGTCTCGATTAGATAATTGGAGATGGTAGTTTTGTAATTTATTTATTAAATGTATATATTAATTTCTGTATACTTTTTCAGTATTAAATATTGTTTGTTAAATATGTTGTACTTATTATTAAAAAATATCAGAATAATAAAAAAGATTTTAATATACATATGTTAAGAAAATGTTACACTGACATTTAAGTTAATATTTACTTTTTAATAGATGTTTTTTTTAACAGTTTATAAGTGTTTTTTGATAAGATATAACTTAGACCTGCTGCTATGGTTGTCCCAGCTGTAATATACCACAGGCTATGTAAGAGTGGATGATCTACGTAGTTAAAAACTGGCGCTGCTAAAGTTGACCCTACTAGCAATAGCTGCACAGCTGTATTTACCTTACTAATCAAAGTAGGAGCTAACTGTGCAGTTGCATGAGTGGCATCAAAATATCTTACGAATGTTTTCTACAAAATAGATTGTTTAAAACCAATTAGAATTAGTTTTAAAGTTGCTTACAGGTGGTGGAAGAGAAATATATCTAATTACAAATCCTGCAATAACCAACACAATATCTCTTGTAATAATCAGCCCTGTCAATGCAACAGGAATAAGATCAGCATATGTCAGAGTTAAGAATAAAATTGCTATTAAAACTTTATCAGCCATTGGATCTAAAAAACTTCCCATTTTAGAAGATTGACTCTCCCATGTTCTAGCAATCCATCCATCTAACTACAAAATAATATGAATAATTTAACATCTTTATAGAGCTTGATGATTCTATACCAAGTCTGTAACAGCAGCAAACCCTAAAATACCAAGCGCAAAATCGAAGTTACCTTGGACTATTAAAAATCCTAAATAGGGAGATACTATTATCCTTGAGATACATAAGAAATTTGGTACGGTATAAATGTTTTCTTTCTAAAATATAATAATTAATAACAAAGAGTTAAATGCTTTTTTCTTTTACTTCAACAATTTCTTCAACTTTTGCTTTGACTTTAGTTTTGGTATCTTTAATATCTTGCAGTATGACATATCCCCTTTCTTTTAATTTCTGTTCAGTGTCCCGGATCTTTTCCTTATTATGTTCTAAGTAAGCTTTTAATTCTTTTTTATGTTTAGAGAATTTTGTTGGGCTACCTGTGCTAGTACAATAAATTCTAAAACTGCACGTTTTCCAAAACTTATAAGGGGATTCCGCCTTTAATATTTCATGTACATAATTGCATAACCTATTCTGTACTACTTTTCTCTTATCGATAGTGCGTAAAATATATGAAAAATCATTCTTACAGGATATTCGTATTAGCGGACGATAAATAAGGGTGTTCATTATACATTTTAGGAGGAAAACCTACGAAAAAAACACTGCGGAACTGCAAAGAAAATGTAAGTTTTTAAGGTTATTTTAAAAAATCTTCATCCCATAAAAAAATTGGAATCTACCAAAGCATGCTACCAAACACAACTAACAAAGTCTCTGCCATAGAATGTCTCGTCTCTGCTATCAAACGATAAATTACTGTAGTTTTTGGCCAGAGTTTTTGGCTGACAAAGGGTCATACATAGAGTCCATCCAGTGAAAGCGAATCATAAAAACATCTTTATTGATCAAAACCTCTGATCAAAACTATTCCTACTTCGGATAGATCACTGAAGTTAAGTTAAGCGATGGAAGGCGATACTAGTAGATGAACGGGTGACCATCTGGAAATTCTGTACTCCTTCGTGCTGTTGTTCCATGTATATCTCATGAGTTCCATTGTAAATTGTAAGTTGCAAGCACAGAGTGTAAAAATCAATTATATATATATATATTACACATACTACACACAAGTTGTTATATTCACTACACACTGCTCATTCACGCCGGTTCGAGGTTCGAGGCCGCCGCCGTATGAGATTGGATAACTCGTTAGTAGAGTCCATAGTAGAGTCGATGACACTTGCTAAGTCGGTAGGCCATTGACCATGATTATGGCCGAAAAAGAAAAGACGAAGAAATTGGCGGCAAACCAAAATGTTTAAAGGTTATTTTTAAGGGTTTCAAACCTATGTTTCAAACATGTTTCAATTCATACAAAACATTAGCCATTAGCAAATATTAAGGTATACCAATATTAGGTTTATTGCATAGTGTAGAGGTTGAGTGATTTCTTTCACTTTATATTTAACATCAGTAATGGCCGGGATCGAAAAAATAACAAAAAAATTGCAAAATGCCCTCAAACTAAGCGGTTTTAATATTAGGAGGTATGTATGATTTAACTTACAGGAACATTCCGTTATCTTGGTGTTAATTTTAGTGTATTTTGCTCACAGATTGTAGAAAAGTTTTTATCTGCAAATATTAACTTAAATTCCAAAGAAATTTTCAATGAAACAGTTAAGAATATCTGTGTTAACTTAGAGCAGCAATGTTTGTCTGGTCATAGTATCGAACAAGAACATATTGATAAGATCTTAGAGGTACAAATAAAATATTTTATATCTTATTATTTTATGATATTTTTTAAGGTATGCCTACATTCTGGGTATGATCATAATGAAACAGTTTTTAGTGTCATAAGAGCATTTGATTTTCCAAAATTATATTACAATCAAGACCGTAAAATTTACCAATACAATCCAAAAAAGAGTAAACTACTATCAGATGCAAATGTGAAAGCCAAAATGTTTTTAGATAGATATTCTACTGTTCTCCAAAGAACAAAACGTACATTTGCACAAACTTTATTGAATGATGAAAAAAATCATTTAAAGTTGCAAACTGTAGATTACCTATTAACATTATATGAAGTACAGCTCGATCGTACTTTGATTTTAGGCTCTCTTTTGCAAGTTTCTGAGGGAAAGTATTATATTGAAGATCCTACAGGTATAGTGGAGCTAGATTTAGCACATGCAAAGTAAGTGGTTTCATTTATTTTTATTTTCAATTATTATTTATTTATTAAACATATATCAATCCGCTTTTCAGATACCATCCTGGATTTTATGTAGAAAACACATTTGTTCTTGTAAATGGGTTTTATGAAGATAAGATACTACATGTTTCAACAGTAATCTTGCCTCCTGGTGAAGATTACGCTGCCTCTAGGTAATTTCTAAACAGAGATGATTTTTTTAAATTAAAATAATATTTTTAGATTAACGTTTGGCAATATAAATTATTTTGGTGGCAAATCAGATGTCCCTTTAAAGGATTCCAAGAGATTGAAGAACACAATGGTAGAAAATAAAGATAAGATGATAGTCATTCTATCTGATGTCTGGTTGGATCATCCCCAAGTACATAACAAAATCTTATTTTTACAGAATTAGTCTTCTAAACTTGTACCCAATTCTAGGTGTTTGAAAAATTGGATATGTTATTTAATAAAATGGAACAGTTTGTTCCTCCAATAGCATTTGTTTTTATGGGAAATTTCTTGTCTGAATCACATGGTAGTGAAATGATGGTTACACTAAAGAAACTATTTAAAAGACTGGCAGAAGTGATCTCAAAGTATTCCATTATATGTAATTCAAGCAATTTTGTTTTTGTTCCTGGTTTAACTGACCCATGCACTCCTCATATTATACCAAGGTACTATTTAGCCAATTAATAAAAACATAAGTATACTTAATATCTATTTTATAGACTGGAATTGCCTTCATATATAACAGAAGATGTAATAAAACTATTGCCAAATGCAGTATTCACAACCAATCCATGCAGAATTCAGTATTGCAATAAAGAAATTGCCATTTTGAGGTCAGATATCTTGGCAAAACTCTTACAAAACAGTTTATATAAACCTTCCAGAGAGGACATTCCTAAATGTGTAAAAAATATATTATCTCACAAGAAATTTCATTCAAATACATCTGTTTTTAATAGATAACCAGGACCATTATAAGTCAAGGTCATTTTTCACCTCTAAGTTTAAATGCTTCAACAGTTCATTGGGATTATGATTATTGTCTATCACTATATCCATTACCGGATTTAGTTGTTATTGGAGATCGATCAGAGGCATTTAAAGATCAATACAAAAACTGTCTCGTTATGAATCCTGTAAGAAATGTTATAAATATTTACCTATTTATTGCAATTAAATGTTTTAGGGTCAGTTCTGTACTGGTGATTTCCCATTTAATATGTATTATCCCACAAGCAGTTCTATAGAAGCTATAGTTGACTGTTGCATTGATGTGGATGAAGAAATGGAAGGCTGAAGTAATAAGAATAAAACTGTTGAGAATTTAAAAGGTTTTATTTTTTTATTTTATAAAATAATGGCAATAGTTAAGTAATATCCTTATTTATATATTAACTAGTTATTTAGCGTGAGTTAGTTCTAGGAGTTCACTGATAGATGGCTAAGAGAATTGCATTGGGGGACTTTCAAAAATTTGAATTTCTAAATAAGTGGGACAATCGCAAGACCGGTAAACTTATTAGGTTAATAATTCTAATTAGTTTACCGTTCTTGAGACTGTCCCACTTATTTAGAAATTCAAATTTTTGTAAGACCCGCGATGCAATTCTCGTAGTCATCTATCAGTGGACTCCCAGAACTAACTCACGCTGAATAACTAGTAAATATATAAACAAGGGTAATATTTTATACACATATTGAATAACATGTCTCAACAAATCAGTGGTGCTATTCTTGACATCACTGACGACTTTGCGTATACGCAATACATGCATTGTTTATGGCATTCTCGGAGATGCGAGTTGTCAAGAATAGGTACCCAGGATGTTATGAAAAAGTTTTTTTTTGTAACAAATAAACATTTTATACGTACTTTTACCACATACAAAAACGTTAGTACACAAAAAGATTTTTTGAAAATATGAAAAATTTTGATTTTTACACACATATTTATTAAATTGTTATTTTTTCGTTTTCTTTGAAGAAAAACTTGACTAAAGAAACGTATTTGAAAATATAGGTTTTTAATAGATTGTTCATTTATACAATCACATTCATTAAACAAGAAAACAAAATAGTCCTAATTTTTTTGTCCAACAATAATTGTATCAATTCTAAACTGCTATATAAAAAAATATTGTACAGCTTAGTTCCTTTTCAGGTTAGAAAGAAAAGGAATTAACAAGTTTATCAGAGTAGAGGTGTATATGCACTATCATACATATCTTACAAACACTTAATTTCTAAATTATAAAACAATCTTCGGCAGGATCTCAAATTTATATACATTTGATGCTGAGAGGCCCGAGGCCGTTGTCATTTTCAAGGTCAAACGAGTTTTTGACGCCCCTTCCCTGTCAGGTGGATGTACTGGATTTCTCCAAACTCAAACCTGAAAAAATAAAAAAATCTTTCAAATAGTATATAATAGTATTTCCAGTGAGATGACATTTTGACAGAAGACATCAAAAATATGATAGAAAAAAACAATACTCTTTTGAATGGATAGATAACAACTGTCACTGAACATGAATAAACTACATTGGCTACAGTTTGATGATAAACTAGCGTTCATATTTTAAATACTATACATCTGAAAAACACGGCGTTACGGTGGCCTTTGAAATGACAATGGATACTGGATCGACGCAATATAAATTATAGCTTGTTTTTTTAATCTTACGATATTTGAACACATACAGTTATAAAGACTTACGTTCTTTATCGTAACGTCTCACTGCCTCTTCTCGTTCTGCAGCATCAAAATACCATAACGTGATAGCATATCTTGTTGCATAAGCGGGCTGTACTTCATGTGGATTTCTTCTGTCCGACCAGAAGAATAGTAGGCGATCAAATAGAGGTTCGATATCTGCTACCTAAAAAGAAAACAAAAAATTAAACAATATTCTTACTATGGAATTTACGTTGAAGTTTTCTCATATTTATTTAGTTTCATCTCGATACTTTTCCGCTTTTCGACATTTGACATCGTGTATGCTAACGCTTTGGCGCAAACGAGAAATAACTAGACAGTAAATACAAACGTGTCCTGTCAATAAGAATTTGTATTACAGACAGTTCGATTTGTAAAATATGTTAAATTGTTTTATTTACTTTATTTTCTTTACTCTATTAAACGTTTTAACTTTTACACTATCTCTCTACGTTTTAGTAAAAACTGGTAAAAATATTGCAGAATTTAAACTATAAGAACTGCAGGTTCAAGGCATCTAGTTTTTTAATGAGATTATTTTTTTACAATGACTCTATTTAGGTAATTATTTTAAACACATGGTTGTCTGAATATGGTAACAACTTGTTGAGTTATAGGCTTGGTGCATTTCAATTGATTTTAAAAATTCCGACCGCAGCGCTAGATACGGCAGTAGTTAGAAGTGCCCGACTATAGTATTTGACGCCGTCCCGTTACCAATTCTTGGCTTTGTCATAATATTAAAGTATTTTTATTTTTATTAATGCAGTTATTGAAACTTTAAAACACTCAAGTACGAGGTTTATGTGATGTCACGCTGTTTTGGATACAAGACAATTTCAAATGTTAATAAAATTGCCGAAAAAATAACACGTAAGGGAGGGCGTAATGCGTAATTACGTGGTTGTTGGGTGCAATAACATTCAATAACTCAACTTTACCGGATATTCAACTCTCCCGAAACAACATTTTATCACTTCAGAGTTCTCACACCGATTTGATCAAAAAGAAAAATTGATTCAAGCAGTTCGACGAAACAAGTGAGCAGTTCGAGTAAACAAAGTGCCCATTACTTAATCAAAAAATTAAATAGGCATGTACTATGAGAGGATAAAAATATAACTTGCAATATTAATGGTTACTTTTTTTAATCAACTAGTGCTTAAATTGTTTATGAACATCTTCTAAAATGTTAGTTATGTACCTTTAAAAAAAATCGTTATAGCCTAAATGGTCCCAGTTATGTCCCCACTAGCAGATCCGGTACGTAAAACTATGCTCGCTACCGTAGTTGAGTAATAAATTATTACAAGTTGGACCTTCTGAATATCAAGGTCTGAATATATCAAAATATTTACTTTTTTATTTTTATTTTTAGAATTACAAATTATACTTCCTAACGCTTTCAGAGTAATTATATAACAAATTTTTCGTGTATTCGCTATTTACGCGTGTATTTATTTAGTTCGCTGTTTACAGTAATTTTCGATGATGGCAGCACCGGCGGAGAACGCACCAAGCCT
The DNA here is from genome assembly GCF_002938485.1 of Sitophilus oryzae. NCBI lineage: Eukaryota > Metazoa > Arthropoda > Insecta > Coleoptera > Curculionidae > Sitophilus > Sitophilus oryzae. The sequence goes on from NW_022146393.1 coordinate 2,312,653, forward strand.
TAAATAATTATATTAATTAAATGAATAATAATTTGTAAATATATTATACGAATCTTTGGATAATCTCATCAATAGAATGAGTTGAAGAAAGGCAGAATTGTATAACGTTATAAAGAAATACATCTTTTTAAAAGAATTACTTGCCTTGTCTTCGCACCACCCCTCTGGAAATATCCTAAGTAGACCTCCGCTTCTGTGGGTGTCCCAATCAATGTTCAAGTAATATATCGACGTTATACATCTTCCATCCCTGTTAGGATTGTCTACGTGCTTAACATAATGTGCGCCTGATCCTGGATAACAGGCTACCATGGCCTACAATTCAAACATAATTATTAGTTTGCATTAACACAGTTTCAATAACTATGATACACACCATGTTAATAGCGATTTGAAATATTTTTTGATTGAAATACATATCAATAAACATGTGTGTATAAGATTTTGTTTTCTGTTTGATTTACCTACGGTTACATTTATGACCATTTTATGTTTATGACTACAATAGGAGAAATTAAATAGTACAGCTTCAATAATTAAAGGTCGCAATTTTTTAGGCGGGCCACTGCGAGCGAAACTAAACTAAGCCAAGCGAAGATAAGATTTGTAAAAATCAGCTACCATACTTTTAAATGCATCAGCGGCCACTTGGGCGAAACTAAACGAAAATATATGAACGATGCGCGATTAGTTCTATGACAGCAGAGACACAATACGAAAACGCAGCTAACTTAGCTGACTACTGAGCGAAAATCGTTCCCAGTGGCCGATGAAACTTATTTTCGTTTAGTTACCGTTTGTTTTTATATTCTTAGCTTAGTTTAGTTACGCTCGCAGTGGCCGCCTGCCTTTAGTTCGTGACAGGTACAAGGGAATTTTTCGCAGCGATTAGTTCTATGACAGCAGAGATATAATACGAAAACGCAGCTAACTTAGCTGACTATTGAGCGAAAATCGTTCCCAGTGGCCGATGAAACTTATTTTCGTTTAGTTACCGTTTGTTTTTGTATTCTTAGCTTAGTTTAGTTACGCTTCCAGTGGCCGCCTGCCTTTATTTGTATACAAACTTTATTTCTGATTAATAGACAAAATCCATTTAAGAATATATTCCAATAATAATATTAAGGCGGGCGGCCACTGCGAGCGAAACTAAACTCAGCCAAGCGAAGATAAGATTTTTAAAAATCAGCTCCCATACTTTTAAATGCATCAGCGGCCACTTGAGCGAAACTAAACGAAAATATGTGAACGAAGATTCAAATCGTAGCTTAGTATCGCTCGTTTTAGTTCGAGACAGGTTCCAGCGAATTTTTCGCAGCGATTAAAGGCGGTCGGCCACTGCGAGCGAAACTAAACTAAGCCAAGCGAAGATAAGATTAGTAAAAATCAGCTCGCATACTTTTAAATGCATCAGCGGCCACTTGAGCGAAACTAAACGAAAATATATGAACGAAGATTTAAATCGTAGTTTAGTTTTGCATGTTTTAGTTCGTGACAGGTTCCAGCGAATTTTTCGCAGCTATTAGTTCTATGATAACAGAGACACAATACGAAAACGCAGCTAACTTAGCTGACTACTGAGCGAAAGTCGTTCCCAGTGGCCGATGAAACTTATTTTCGTTTAGTTATCGTTTGTTTTTGGGGGGAGTTGGTAAGGGGGTATGGGAGGGGGTTAAAATTTTTAAAAAATCGTAACTCCAAAATTACAGTAGCTAGCGAAAGGCGGTTTTCAATTTAAGATTAGGATTTCAAATACTTTAATCACAACGATTGGTACAAGAAATAAACTAATAACGATATATCTAATCGTTATTTATGATTTTAAAAATGGTTAGTATATAGTATGCCACAAAAAGCTTAATTATTAACTTTTGGAGGATCCGTAACAGGACTGTTGTGTCATTATAATTCATAGGCATATCGTATTTTCTGTCATTTTTAGGGTTCTGTACCCAAAGGGTAAAAACGGGAACCCTATTACTAAGACTTCGCTATCCGTCCGTCTGTCACAAAGGTCTATCTTATGAACCGTTATAGCTAGACAGTTGAATTTTTTACAGATAATGTATGTATGTTGCCGCTATAAGAACAAATACTAAAAACAGAATTAAATAAATGTTTATAAATACAAAAGTACTTTCACTAAACATTATCTTTTAAGTAAGAATTTTACATAGAATCTTTCAAGTCCTCGGTGGGTGCGTGGTTAAAGCGTTAGGACTTTACGCTGCTATGACATTGGAGCCGTAGCAAGGCAGGTTCGAATCCTAGTCAAAGCCACTTTTTTAATCGTTTTTTTTTAAATTTTTCCATATTTTACATATTTATTTTTACTTTTTACATAATTATTATTGATTAATACAATTTTTAGTAATGTGTTTCTTCATTTTTTTTAAATTACTTATACGCGCATTCAAAATTTCAGCTAAATCGGAAAAAAGTTTATAATAATATAGTGTCTAATGTTGTATAGATAATGAATTTTTTGGACATCGCCTGTCGGAAACTTACCTGTATTGTTAGAGACACTATAAACATTGCAGTATGTTTTATGTTTAACAAAAACTAACATAATGAAAATAAGAACTACAAACTACAATAATTATTATTATATGTACTCGTATATAGTTTACGAAACCACAGTTTTTCTATGGTAAAATTAAAAAAAAGGAACAATAAAAACTTCAAAAGAAAAAAATCAGACTTTTCTGTACTGTCTTCGGATTAAATAGAAAAAAATATTCTAATAGTCTTCAGATCGATTTCGGTGTCTTATCCTCAGGGAGTTAGTATCGTCACAGAATAGAGAGATGGCGCGCGCACACATATTACAGTTTTAACACTTATAAAATTAAAAAAAAATACAGAGGAAGAAACTTCTAAACTAAAAAAGACTTTAAATATACAAAATTAATTTTGTACCTGTTCTCAGATTTTATACATTTTCTACTTAATATTTTACATATTCTACATTTTCTACGCACTTTTCTACATACACGTAGAAAATTAATTTTCTACGTTACCTAACCCTGATTATGGCATTATACCTTGTATATGACTTAAACAAGCCTATAACATTTAAATATCGAATGGTAGTATTGAATTATTCATATTTAATTTTTCAAAAATAGTCTCTAGTCCACTCTAGTCAAATGCATGCAAAAAATACGGATTTTTTATCTTAATATAATATGTATGAAGAATTTTTAGCCGACCATACCAACAGGTATTAGGAATAATATTTGCAACAAAATTTGTAATAACATCAAAATCAGTCAAAGTCGCAGTTTTTGAGATAAAAAAAATTGGAAAAATTCCTTTACTTTGAAACTAAAAGAACTGCCTACCAACTTTTTATTAACATATTTTAGTATGGGCGGCTATACGTGCCTCCCGGCGCCAAATTTTTTTTATATCATAATATATTATCCATGAATATATTGAATGTATTAAATATTTTTAAATATTTTTTTTTAATTTGGATATCAAACACAAACAACTGTATATTATATACAACAGAATACAACTAAATAAATTAAAAATTGTCGAATAAGTATTGACAAATAACGGTAACCTACTATCGAGAGACTTTTCACTTCTCATCTATTGAAAATATTTGCACATTACTATGAAATAGACCGTTATCTTTCTCCGTTCTGATAGTCACGTAGAGCGTCAACACCAAAATTTAATCTATCAATTTGACAAACCAAACTCTTCCCAGTAAACATAACAATATTATAATTAGACCTACTTCTTAAATAGCTTAACGTCTATGCCAACAAAAAAAAACAGTTATATATAAGGCAGAGTTAAGGCACATTGGTACGTGGTACCCTAGACAAAGCCCTAGGTAAATTTTAGCTAGACGCATTTTTTACCGCTCACTCACACCACAGTACTTGACAGTACTGCAATAATAATTATTGCAATTAAATTCGGGCTATCTTACGAAAGGTATGCTAATAAAAAATAGATGTTAAAATATTTAATTTTAATATTTTAACAGTGCAAATTGAGGGAGCAAAAAGTTCCTAGAGAGCTGCCTTTGTTCCCTAATGATAAATCGGTCCTGTATACAGGGTGATAATTTACTTAAAAACAAAACAATTTATTGATCTTTAAGCAGTTATGGACCTTATTTACCAGACCACTGTAGAAGTATTTTTCCGATACATACACTCTATACATATAGAGGGTGAGTCTTAAAAAACTCCAAATATTTTCAGGGTTGGTAGATCTTGATAAAAGAAACATATTTTTTTCTCTCTTACCGTTTTTCAAATAAGTCCAAAATAACCGAGTTATTTTACTTTGAAATTTTCAAAAAAAAAAAAATTTTTTTGGATTTTTTTTTAATATACCGGGTGCGTCTCAAAAGTGGCTCACCCCTATAACTTTGTTCTATTTTTAGATAAAAAAAACGAGATGTTATGTTGGTATATGACATAATAAATGCTTTTCGACCACATCCTGTTTCACCGGAAATAACTAGAACTTTTGATTTTTAAATGACACCTTCGGTATTTTTTTTTCTTTGTTGGATAGAAAATGACACTCTAAATACAATGGCATGCGGTTCATAGCGACCAAGTATGTGGTACCAAATTATTCGTAAAAAGATGCTTTTTCTAAATATGCTCATGAGCCACACTTGTTCCATTTGGGCATCTTTTAACCGGCCAGGACAAGGCACGAAAAACATTAGACGATCAAATCTATTTTTCCAAGGATCCTTGATTAAAAATTTTTGTTTTTGTTTTTAACACAGCCATGGCATTCTAGATTGAAATTTAAAATACGATTTTTTTAAGCGAAAATGTCAAAAAATGTCAAAATCATTCTATTCAGAGTTTAATTTTCTATCGAATAAAGTAAAAATATAGCGAGGGTGCCATTTAAAAATCAAAAGTTGTAGTCATTTCCGGTGAAACAGGAAGTGACCAAAAACAACTGAATACGTCAATCAATCCTAATTTATGTCATATAAACTAACATACCAAGTCTCATTTTTTTCACTAGAAAATAAAAAAGGTATAGGGGTGAGTCACTTTTGAGACGCACCTGGTATAATATAATGCCGTGTGTATGTATAGTGCAGCCCATTCTATGCAAAGGGCGATACGACAAAAATTATCATGGTTGTTATTTCAATGGCTACTGTGACGCGTTTTTTACGATCGTATTATACTTATCAAAAACGTACTTTAAAGTGGTATTATATTAAATTTCCCGTAATAAGTACCTCAAAATCGTGAATTGACACATTTTTTTAGTATTTCGTAAAGTCGTAAATTAAAGAGCCAGTCGCTGTATTATTAAACATACACATTAGAAATTTAATTTGGATTAGTATCATCCTTTTAGATTGTTTAGGTTTTGTTAAAAATAATTAAGTTTTATTGATAAGGGAGTATTATACAGGATGTTTCAAAAAACATGTGCCATCTCTCGTGGGAGCAGTAAAAATAAGCTTTATTTTTCATAGCAACATAAGTCCGATTCTGCTTTGTTTCCTAGCTACAGGGTGTTAAAATCTTAATATTTTTTCGATTTATTATACTTTTCTCAAAAGTACTTTTAGCGCTTCGCATGAAATTTTGAGGGTAAAAGTTACTATAACTGCAACATATTTTAAGGCTAAAAAAGTGTCGCCATATCCACCAGGGACGTGCATATGGGTTATCACTGGAATACTTTTATAAAAAAAGCATGTACGCCACTGATTTTTTTTTCTCTTATTAGCGAAATAGTGTACAAAGTTTAATGCCGATTATAAGTTGATTCTTGATATTTTCTCGATTTCGGCCTCCTTGATGAGATAAACGCAATTTTATTAATTTGCCTTGATCCAAGTAATAGCAACCTTTAAAAAATTTAACATCATTAACTTGGGAAAGTTTTAAATAAGTACTCATTGATTTCTCATCAAAAAATATGAAAAAAAGTTCCTATAAACACGGGTATGGAAATGCATACTTTTAGATGTTAAAACAAGATGTTAAACAGATGTTAAAACAAGATGTTAAAACTTTTTAAAATTAGTTTTCTTTGTAATTATCTTAAATATCATAATTTTTTTATTTGAAATCGCTGTAAAAAGTGTCGACATATTCATTCACCAGGGACGTGCATATAGGTTATCACTGGAATATTTTTCTAAAAAAAACATGTGCGCGGCTGACTTTTTTCCTCTTATTAGGAAGTAGACCATTTAATGCACATTAAAAATTTTAACATCCTGTAACTCTAAAACTATGCATTTCCGCACCCATGTTTAGACGAAATTTTTTTATATTTTTTGATGAGGAATCAATGAGTACTTATTTAACATTTTGGCAAGCTAATTAAATTGTAGAATCAATCCTATGTTCATATGAAAAAGAAATCTTATTTTTATGACAGGAATCTCTCAATCACGCGAGATGGCACATGTTTTTTGAAACACACTGTATACATTCTTCTAGATTCTAGATAATTGTGCGAAAAGAAAAAATGTAGTACACCTACTAATGATATAAAATTGATAGGTATATCATGCGAAACGGATTAATGTCCCAGTGCAGTGAGGGAAATGTATAAATAAACTTAAATATATTAATGATTGTAAGAATGGCATATCTCTTAGGTATAATATTTTCTGTTCTATATTTTTTCAAAGAATTTTTAATCTAGCGATATTATTTTTATCTTGATTGATCTAAATTTACGTGATAAAAAAATATATTATATGTACACAATATCTTATTTATTTAAAAAAAGAAATAATAAAAATACTGTAAATAGTACGCCGCAACATCAAAAAGTTGTTTATTTGCGACGAGCATAGTGGAGCTCGTACTCAAATATTTCTCCGCTTACTAGGACATCGTTTTCATTTTATCAATCATGCATAATTTTTTTTATTGTATTTCTATTCTGAGACCCACTTAAATGAGCGATTAATGTTTTCAATAGAAAAACCGCAGTAGCTATTATATTCTGTTTATATTTTACATTATGACACCCAGCACTTGTTTGCGTGTAAATTAAAAGTATTACTGGCAATATTTTTAAAGGTACAAAAATTTGCAACTACAATATTTTGAAGCACGTTATTATTAAAAAAATCAAAGCTGTTCAAAAACGATATTTAACATTTTTTTATATACCGCTTATTAATTTATAACAAATAGAGAATAGAGATATACATTCGATACCAATTAAACTTTTAGTTACGTAATACAGAGCGCAATTTTTAAATTCATTGTTGCCAACCATGTACATATTCAGCGCCGGGCTGACTAACTGAAATTTAAATTTCCCGCTGGGGATTCAGGTGGTAGCTCTGCTGTAAAACATAGGTCCGATTCTGCTTTGTTTCGTAGCTACAGGGTGTTAAAGTCTTAATAATCTTTCGATTTATTATAATTTTCTTCCAAGTACTTTTAGTGATTCGAATGAAATTTTGAGGGTAAAAATTACTGTAAGTGCTACATATCTTAATGTTAAAAAAGTGTCGATAAATTCATCAGGAACGTACATATGGGTTATCAATAAAATATTTTTCAAAAATAAAACGTGCGCCACTGACTTTTTTCTTTTGATATCAAAATTGTGTAGGTCGTTTAATGCCAAATAAGAGTTATTTCTTGATATTTTGTCAAATTCGGCCTCCTTCATGAGATAAACGCAATTAACTAATCACAATTAATAAAATGAAAATAAAATTAATAAATTATATATTTTAACTAATTTATTATTAAATATTCTTCTTCTTACAGTGCCATACTCTATATAGAGCGACGGCTACCTCTCGCATGTACTTGTGATGTGTGTCATCAGTGTTTCACAAGTACACGGGACCTACAGTTTATTACCGAATCCGAACGGCACTATTTGAGAGGCTGTACAAGGCAAATATACTCAAGGTGGTTTGCCATTGCCTTCCTTGAGGTGGCGGCTCGTTGTTAAGATAAATAAATATTTTTATTTAAATAAATAAACCAACCGTACTGGCTGGGGATCGAACCCAGTACCTTCTGCTCCGCAGATCGACACACTAAAGGCCCCCACAGACATCGTTCTTTTTGGCAGGATTACTCGACGTGAAAACTGTTCGGGTAATCACGAACTTGATGGCGCCCACATACTATTCAGTATTAAATTCAGGCTTTCTTCAGTATTGTCGTGATTATGGATATAACAGTGGCGTTAGCAACGGTTTTAGCTATAAAAGCTAAATATGTTAAGAGAAAACGCTCTAAATGGGCAAAAAAGTGGCTTCTAAAAAGAAAACAGTTCTCTCACATTAATTTGTTGGAACTTTTAGTTTTGATAACATAACTTCATATTCATAAGCCTTATTCTTCTTATCTTTGTCTGCGTATTCACTAGATTTAATTTTCCAAAGACATGGAAAATTTCTGTACATTTCTATTAATTCGCTCAAAAATTGTTTACTGCATTGCCTGAAATCAGCCATTCTATAATATACATAAATCAGGTACAACACTGCCAATTTTTAGAAATATATATCGTGATTACCGGTGCGCATACCACACACGGGCCGACTTGTACGATCACGTTCAAAACCGACGAGAAAAATCAGTTCAAAACAGATTATTTGGAACGCCGGCAATCACGACGGTTTTCAGCCACACACCGACCGGATTGCTCGAATATTTTTGCACGTCGAGTAATCCTGCCGAAAAAGAACGACGTCTGTGGGGGCCTTAACGCTGGAGTTACGGCCGACCACTAAAAAACCACTTAAATATCATTACAATTAGTTATTATTACTATTAGCTCAACCTACAGCAATTTCAAATAAAAGAATAATGATATTTACGATAATAACTAAAAACCTAATTTTAAAAAATTTAACATCCTGTAACTCTAAAACTATGCATTTTCATACCCATGTTTATAGGAACTTTTTTTCATATTTTTAATGAAGGATTAATGAGTACTTATTTAAAACTTTCGCAAGTTAATTATATTAATTTTTTTTAAAGGTGTCTGTCAGATTTGGAGAAGGCAATTTAATAAAATTGCGTTTATCTCATCAAGGAGGCCGAAGTCGACAAAATATCAACAACTTTTAATCGGCATTAAACTGCTTACACTATTTCGCTAACAAGAGAAAAAAAGTTAGTGGCGTAGATGCTTTTTAAAGAAAAATATTCCAGTGATAACCCATATACACGTCCCTGGTGAATATGTCGATACTTTTTTAGCTTTAAAACATGTCGCATTTATAGTAACATTTACCCTCAAAATTTCATTCGAAACGCTAAAAGTACTTGGAAGAAAATTAAAATAAATCGAAAAAATATTAAGACTTTAACACCCTGTAGCTACAAAACAAAGCAGAATCGGACCTACGTTGATATGAAAAATAAATCCTATTTTTACGTGAGAAATCTCCCCACGAGAGATGGAACATGTTTTTTGAAACACCCTGTATATCTGAGGGGTTCCATATTTAGGAAAATGCTCTTATACTCTGTCCAACGACTTAGGGAAGATTTCACATCCAAAAAATTACAGAAAATACAATTTGTCTCTAACAGTGGCGGACTAGGGGGGGGGGCAGGGGCGGTCCGCCCCGGGCCTCATCTTTTAGGGGGCCTCCGAATCTTAATAAGTAATTTTTTATTTAACTGGCAAACAAGGCCAATATGTGTTCAGTAGTTATAAAGCAGTTTGTAGGTGGAGTATGCAAACCATACGTATATACGCCAATTATAAACAGTATAAATGGAAGCAGATATTTACTTAATTCTTAATTATCAGGCCCCAGTAATTGTCAATGGCATTTTCTATTTAGGAAATTAAATAAAGAGTTAATTTTCTTTGTTTAAAATATCGAATAATTATTATTTTTTTATATATTTTGAGACTGAATTTATTTATTTTAGCTCTTAAGTTATTTTTCAATGGTTTCATTATTTATTTTTACTAAATAAACATTTTAAATTACAACCAATGCACAGCATAGCTTGTATTCTAGCTTCATTACTGATGATGGCCAGTGAAGTCTTTAGTACAACGGGGGCCACGGGCCTGAGACAGCGAAGGGGCCCCTGGGATCTTGCAGGACTTACAAAATTGCGATATTTTGTCGCGGTATTTCCCTGGAAGCATTTTTAAGAAAAAAATATTTAAAATTGGAATATAGAAAATGGATGAAAAAAACTACCTGTCAAAAAATTTTGTACAACCTAAAAATCAAAAATTTAGTGATTATCACAGCCCCTGTGACATAAAGAAAAGACATGTGGCTATCTATATCAAAAATTAAATTGTTCAAATGTCATATAATAATGGCGGTAGCTGTCATGGAATTGAGCGATTAAAAAATTATAAATAATTTTTTTAAACACTTTTTTTTATTTCACTAGTGAAAAGGTTTTCCAATTCGTTACGTTTTAGCTAGACATATTCCTAGACCTAAAATAAATCGTTTTTAAGTTATTTAAGATTTAGTTTGAAAACGTATATATTTCTTGATTTTATCTAGCTTCCTTTGACATTAACTGTCAAACAGTCAGACAATTTATTTCTATCTGTCAGAAAATGAATGATTTGAATTTCCTATATTATAACTATTGCTGCCTTAAAAGTTTAAAAAGTGTATTTATATAAATATATCTCGTATTTTCGTTCGTTAGTGATATCTAATAGTTGATATTTTAATAATATACCGTACGATCGAAAAAAAAACAGCGCAAAGTTAGATTGGAAATGATGATCAATAATATACTGTCATAGGCTACTGGTTAAAATCAAGAAAAATATACGCTTTAAAGCTAAATCTTAAATAACTTAAAAACGATTTATTTTAGGTACAGGAACATGTATAGTCAAAAAGTAACAAATTTTAAAAACGAAAGTAACGAGAGCCTTTTCACGAGTGAAATAAAAAAAGTGGATTTCCATTTGAAAAAAAAAATGATTTATGATAATTTTTAATCGCTCAATTCCATTACAGCTGCGGCCATTATTATATGACATTCGGACAATTTAATATTTGACATAGATAGCCACATGTCTTCTCTTTATGGTACAGTGGCTGTCGCAATCACTAAATTTGACTTTTAGGCTAAATACATATTTTTGACAGGCAGTTTTTTTCCTCCAAAAATTATAAATATTTTTTTTTCTCAAAAACGGTTAACGTTAGGTATAGAGTATTTAATATCAAAATTCATAAAATTTTACAGAGAATTTAAGTATGTAATAAAGAATGGAATCACCCATTTAAAATAAGAAAGTTGCTGTCAACTTCCGGTACTTCCGAAAGTGCCGCCATATTGAAAATATTTTTAATCGATAGATCTCATTGTGAAACAATAATATGCACAAAATCTCATATCTAGATATTGTAATTCTCTAGAAACTTCTAATTCGGCCACCGAAGGCATATGGAAAACGGCTTGGAACTGAAAACGACAGTGTTGCCATATTAAAATGTGTAATATCTGTAATACGTCTGACGAAAATATTTTTGGATGAAAGATCCGCGTTTATGTATTGAAAATTTATTCGCGTCAAACATAGAATAAGCAACAAAAATAAAAATTCTTTTATAGGTACTGAATATTATGTCGTATTATCGAAAAAACGTTTAGTTGGCTTGGAAATGACGATTCTTGACATTTACCATAATATTTTACATATATGAAATAACAGTGATCTTCATTTCTAAGCCAACTCTGTCGCCGTTCTTTGTTTAACCATATAATATTATATTAAATTGTTTACTAAAAAATCCATATTATTAACGTACTGTACCCAAAATCCGTAAATCTACGAATTAATCAGTAGTTCTGGCAACACTGTCTCCGGCAACCACTCTGTCGACTGAAAGCATAAAGCAGAACTACGGCACAGTATTCTTTATCCGCTGCGCTGTAAACGACTATCAGTGCACAACGGCGAAGAGCTAAACTAAATCTCGGACAGGCTGACGGAAACGCCAGCTACATCTCGGACAGGTTTTGTGCCAAAAAATCGCCCATAAGGTTGCGCATCTTCGTATTTTTTCAATCAACGATATAAGTCTGTCCAACGATGTCCAAGTCTGTACATGAGAGTGCAGATGCCTGTCATTTTAATTGACAAGTAAAGGCTGATTCATGGTACACCGTGACGGGCCGGGGCCGTGCGACGGTGAAGGCACGGCCAAATATTGTCAAATGTTATTTATACGTATGCATTCATGCTAAGCCGAGCACGGGCCAAGCTTCGCCGGAGCGCGTCCGTGCCCCGTCCGTGCCCGGCTCGGGTACGGCCCGGTGTACCATGAATCAGCCTTAAATCGTATTTTGTCGTTTAGTGAATGTCATCTGTCGAAAACTTCCCTGAGTCGTGCAGACTTTAGCTCATGCTAATTTTACACTATGATTGAAAAAATAAAACAGCGTCCAATAGCTTGGAAATGAACAGCGATAACATTCCTCATATAATTTTACATATAAAATGACAGCGATCTTCATTTCATAGCTATCGATGACGGCGTTTTTTTTTTCGATCATATTGTACCGTATGATCGTATAAAAACGGCATCAGCGATGGCTATGAAATGACGATCGATGACATTTCCCATATAATTTTACATATAAAATGACAGCGATCTTCATTTCATAGCCATCGCTGACGCCGTTTTTATTCGATCATAAGGTATATGCAACGGGTAAATTGGTTTTTAAGTATAACCTGTAATATTTAATTTTACGAATAAAATTAAGATCAATGAAATCGTCACTAATATGTGTACTAATGAATATCTATTGTTCTTACATTGCTAAAAACCTGATTATTGAATAAATGATCATCCCTGGTATAAAAATTATCTAGGCGTACGTGACCGGCCTCACATGCCCTTGAACAAACGATCAAATCGGTGACGTTTTGGCAACGAGAGAAAGCGAAATGAAAGATGAACATGTGGGCGGAGTCAAAGTTGGCAAACAGATATAAAAATATACAGAGTGGAAATGGCTGTAAACGTGCCGCCAAGCCTGAATGCGATATCGATTTTAATTAATCGCTTTTTTGTGAACGAATATGGTAAAATAGAAATCGTGTTTGAAAAGTATAAATAGAAAACAAATCGTTATTTAGCTGTATTGGGAAATGGACTGATATGTTAAAAAAATTAAAAACGTTATAATAACATTGGCAATCAAGACAATATATTATTGTGCGTATAAAAATCAATGACTAAATATTTACAAAATTACGCAAACAATTGAGAAATTACTTAAAAAGATTAATTTTATTTCAATTTAAAAATTACATTCAATACATAACAGAAATGTTTAGAGACACTCTGTATAAGCAATATCTCACTTCTGAGAATACTTAACAATGTTTGTAAACATAAATTATTTATTCAGTTAAAAAGTTAAGAATTAATAATTATATTCTTAATCTTTGGAAAAACCAGTAAATATTTTGGCGTTACCTACTTATTGCATGACTTGAAAAGTTTTAAGAATTATAATTATAAATTGACTCTGATAAGTAAACACAGTATAAAAAAGGTACTTACTTTTGTCCTTCCATTGATGTTGTATTGTCCTAGTTTTCCATTGTTTAACATTTTATTAGCCCTAGTTATTAGAGTATCCACTTTTCTTATTAGATAGCCTATATGTTTGCAGTTGTGTTCTTTACCATCAACCCAACAAATTTTATCACTTCTTATAGTTTTTAAGTCTTTTTGGGCCTTTCCCTTAGTTGAAACTAACTGGCCGTCTCTTAAGGCTCCTTCATTTTTAATGTGTAGTACTTCTTCAAGTACTTTACCACCTAATTCAGAACCAAGGAAATTGTCTAAGACACATAAACCATACTGGCTTAAGTCCTGTATTACATTTTTGCACATTTCTTCTTGTACATCGTCTTGAATATCATGTAGGAAAGGAGCAGTACTGTTATTAAGAGCTACCTCTGGGTAATATTTCAATCCCTTAGGTTTTGGCTGAACAATATTTTCACTGGCTATTGGCATGGCTAGTTTTACACTTATTAATGCTTTTTCAGTTGAACTTTTCTCTTCAAAATTATTATTTATTGGAGTTAAAGTCTCTCCAGCAGCACTTAATATTTCACTTTCTGAACTACCCTCAACTGGTAGAGATGATAAATTATTGCTGTGATATGTATGACCATATTTCTGTTCAACTGAGGCACTAGCACTACTAGTACCTGTGCTACTACTAGGTACACTACCAGAATTGGTGGTGAAATTATTGCAGTTCACCTTGTGTTTTTTCCAGTCTTTTTTCTGATGTTCTTTGGAGCAATATAGGGTAACTTTACAACGAGCACATCGCAATAAATTATCACTAAATCCGCAAACTATACAAGAGGGACGCAACGCGTCTGAATGTGCGTTCATTTTTCAAATTTTTGCGATTTAAGTACTAGTCGTTTTGTATTTGACATGCGGCTCTGAGGCATTTAATCGCTATCTATTCCTTATCTGACGAGATGGAGCCACGTCCAAATCCCAAACAGCTGATTGCAAATTATGAAAAAAATATTGGAATTTATGGTTGGAATTCCAGAAGAATAATCAAATAGATTTCACTGTTTACTCAATAGTTATGGAATTTCTCGAATACCTACAGAATACCTAGACGTTGAATAAAAACTGAAAACTTTCAGACACAAAAACTGATTCTTCTGCACTAAAAATAGATTTTTAAACGGAATGTAAATAAATATTTGCCTTATGACTCTCATAAATAAATAATGAATATATATTATACTAAATCTACTAATACTAAGGACTCTCTTTTCATTTACGAGTTTTCTCACTTTAAATGATTTTATGCAATTGTTACTTTTTTTAAATGAAACTAATAAATTCTAATCCAAAAAAATTATAAAGATATATTAGAACCACTTTGAACTGACTGGAACTGACACCAAAGTTAACCTTATCGAACCGAGTTGTCAAAAGTCAAAAAAATTGAAAATAATTTTACATATTATGTATGATTTTAATTAATTTATATATGATAAAACTTATCTTTTACACTTTCCTATCTTTTTCTTTCTGTTAAATTTGCTATTTTTTAACCATGATTTAACAGGATTGAAAATAATGGTAATCCAGGGTAAAGGTGTGGATCCGGTGGCTGACCTTGAATGCCATATTTGCTGCATTTGATCATCGATACTACGCAAGCGCACATCGTCGATGTTGCCAAATTGCAGTTTACTTTCGAATTATTTGCAGTTTAATTTTTTTTTTTCAGTGTTAATCAATAATAATACAAATTCTATAATTAATTTTATAATTTCAGATTTATCTTGATATCCAAAATTAAGGTAAGAAGGATAATGAAGATTGTGAAATGAAAGTATTGTGAATATATAAAATTGTACGTAATAATAACAGAGATATGGAAGTGGTTGAATAATAATAACATTTATTTATATATTTACATTAGAATTAAAAATTATCATTTACGGATTTTTTCTTAATGGTTTTAAACTTATTAGAATAATTTTATTTCTTTCAAGTTATTTAATTTCTAGTTATTTACAGGCAACAATTGTTTTCATTATATGTATATTGATGTTTTGAAATATTACCACAGATATTACCATGACGAGTCTTATAGAACAATAAACGTCAATGGGAGATAGAGGTAACATATTTTACCTATAATGTTACTAATATAATATACTTTGATTGTAATGTTTGTATCATATAATTTCTTAAAAATATCAAGTTAGTGGATTAATAGCAATTTTAGACATATATTTTATCGAAGAGTGTTGATAAAACTAAAATAAGCTTTATGTTTTATCTTTTTCTCTTTAGAAGGGAGATGGTTTGTGTCGTAGAATACATTACAGTATTTAATATCGTGTACTTTGATATTCTTTTCTTAATTTACTGCAATTTCTTGTTTCCTATAATGCCAAATCTTGACAATATGGTGAAGGTTGAGTTTTTTGATCTTATTAGTTTTATACCTGTGTTTATACAAGACCAAATTAAGACTTAGTTTGTGATTTATATTAAGATCTTTCTTATAATATTTATTATGTCTTAATCTTAATACTATATTATGCTTTGTCTGGAAAATAAATGTTAAAATATCTTAATTTTGCATATCCTATTCCATCCTTCCATTACGAAAAATATGGTTTATAAATCACATTATAGCTAAGAAAATCACATAAATTAGGCGTAAGAATAGAGAAATCTTAAAGTAGCAGAAAACCTATTATGAACATGACATGCAGCTACGAATTTCCCGAATTTTTAATAAAGCCCTTTTTTTAAAACGTTTACGTAGCATAATAATCTAGAGCAATTAGATTAATTATAGGAATCTAGAGTTTTATTTCTATTTAATTTTATTGACTATGAAAATACATAATAAGCGTTCACGTGTTGTGCGAAATATTAAAATAATAATATAAATCCTTGATATAAATAATATATCGCGTACTATGATTGAAAAAAAAAATAGCGTCAGCGATGACTACGAAATGAAGATCGCTGTCATTTTATATGGGAAATGTCCTCAATCGTCATTTCCCAGCCAACTGGACGCCGTTTTTTCGATCATACGGTATATATTGACAAAAAACACTGAAAAGCACATATTTGTTTTCTACTGAAAATAATTCCAAAATAACTTACAATCTGGCAACATCGAAGATGTGCGCATGCGTAGTGTCTGTGACTATATGCAGCAGAAACTCGTTTCAAGGTCAGCCACAGGATCCACACCATTACCAAAATAATAAAAATATTCACCGTAATTACCAGACTCATTAATTAGAAAAGCCATCGACTCCATATCGACTCTGCCATCGATATCGATCCTGACAATGATCCTGATCCTGACACATGACCCTGACCTGACCCTGACACAGCTCCTGTTGATCCTGGTTTGAGTGGTTTGTTACCAGAGATATAGATTTAGTCTATTATATCTCTGGTTCCCATTTCCCATTAATCCTCCATTAATCTGTGGGCATTATCCATCACTTTCCATGATCACTTTCCACCTGTGCTTTCCACTTTCCTGGTCTTCAACGGAATAAATAAAAAAAGTAAACTATTAAAAACAAGGGCCATAGGGCATAGGTCTGGCATAGGCAACAAAAACTATTTCTGCAGTGCAAGAGCATCATTTTTTAAGTCATATTTAAGTTTTTATGTTATTTTTACAGTGCTTTGAACAGATTATCAATTTTTAATGGTTTTGATATCTCTATAATCAATTATAGGTTCCGATTTATGAACCATGGCCGATGATATACTTCTCGATTTGTTACATTCCGAAATTGTTCAATATGTAGTGGGAAACAATGATAACATGAAGGTGCGCTCAAAATATACACAAATAAGTTTACGTCGATAAATTTGAGCCTTTTTAGGATGAAGATTTGTCTACTCTTGAATACATTGGATTTTCTACTGGATATAGAATTATTGAAAGGTAAAATGCACCTTTTTTTGGGTTCCTAAAAATAATTAAGAACTTTTTAGGTTGACTAAAGAAATGCCTCGTTTCAAAGATGAATTAGACACAATGAAATTTATATGTACTGACTTCTGGTCGGCCGTGTATAAGAAACAAATAGATAATTTAAGGACCAACCACCAAGGCGTTTATGTTTTGCAAGATAATGTATTTAGATTTCTGAGCCGACTCTCCAATGGAAAACAGTATTTAGAAGTGGCTCCAAGATATGTTACTTTTACATGTGGTGTAATTAGAGGCAGCTTGGCAAATCTGAATATTCAGTGTTTGGTCACCGCTGAGGTACAAAGTTTGCCTTCCTGTAAATTTCATATACAAGTGCAAAGGACATAATTTGTATGTATTATTATTTTTATGATTGTTTTATTATATATATGTTTATAAATGTTTAATGAAAAATATATAAGTAAATTAAACACTTTAACTATTTTTAAGTTAATTTATTTAAATAACAAGGAATTTCATATAATAGAATAATAAACAGTTACCTACAAGAATTAAATAACAACTGAATTAGCATAGTAAACATTTTAAGTTAATTATCATGAAATATAATATTGAAACTAGACTTTTGTTAAGTTAATCTTTTCTTGTCAGATTTTTAGTTCAAAGTCTGTATCTGGAGTGACATATATCTTTTTCAGTTTTTCATGTAATAATACCTACTAGTACAAGAGTTTGTTGGGGTATAACTTTGTTGAGATGGATGAGTGTAATCGCACAATTTGAATTTTTCGAGAACAAACTATCTACGATTTCACAGAACCTGTTTTTCAGGTCTTTCTGAACCCATGGTTAAGAATGCTTTAAGCAGTTCGGCCATTGTATGCTGATTTCCACCGAAGCAGTGTGTCTGTTGGGCCTTTATTTGCTGGCGTTGTTTAAGTTAATGTAAGTTTCCCCAATGAGCCTGATCATGGGTAGTTTTGGGTAGCCAACCAAAAAAAAGAAGTTTTTGATAGAAATTTACAGAGAATGTGTGTTGAATATGATGGTGAAGAGTTCTGCTTTTATCCTGAACGTATTAGGAACATTATTGAATTCCAAAGTATCCATCAATCTCAATCCGTCATAGCAGTAAATAGTAACATACAAAAATTAACTAAAAAGTGAATTGACATAGCAAATATTTTAACACTTGTTCATCATCAAATAAAATATTTTACTATATTAGTTTCGAAAATCCTATGTACATTAAGAAAATAAATAATCCATCCACACGTGAAACAATAGCCAATCCATCCATTAAACAATAGACAAATTAGAGTTTTTCAATGTTCCAGTTTTTAAGACATTTTAAGACCAAATTAATCCTTTCTTGCCAGATTCTTAGTTCGTCCTCTGTATCTGGAGTGACGTATATCTTTTTCGGATTCTCGTGTCCTAATACTAGTACAAGAGATCTCTTGTTGGGGTATAATTTATTGATTTCATCACAGAATGTACACTCTGACAAATCGATTGTTGCTCTGGCACTGCAATAATTTTCATCAGATGGGTGAGTGTAATAGCACAACTGGGATTTTTCCAGAACGAACCATCTACGATTCCACAGAACCTGTTTTCCAGGCCTTTCTGAACCCATGGTTAAGAATGCTTTAAGCGGTTCGGGCCATTGTATGCTGATTGCAACCGAAGCAGTGAGTCTGTTTGGCCTGTATTTACTGCTGTTTAGATTTTTGAAGGTAAATTTCTGGTTGATGGCGTTGTTTAGGTCAATGTAAGTTTCCCCTATGAGCCTGATCATGGGTAGTTTTGGTAGGCGACTCAAAAAGAAGTTTTTAATGGAACGTTTCAGAGAATGTGGGTTGAATATGATGGCGAATAGTTTCGCTTTTATCTCGAACGTGTTAGGAACATTACCGAATACAAAAGGACCTCCAAAGTCAATCCATCCTAGCTTGTTGGGCGATATAAATTTCGTCCCGTAGATTGTGTCTTTGTAGCTGAAAACTAGGAGGTAGTTTGAGACGAGAGCGTTGTCAATTAGATTTTTGCTGTTGATGATGCACCTGGTGTTCTGTATAGTGATTTGTGCTCGGACGTGATTGGTTGGTGAATATGGTGAGACCACCAGATCTAATAGAGCTTGTCGGCGTATATCTGCAAAAGAAAATAGCTGAGTTAAGCTGAGTAAAGCTATCAAGTATCAGACCACCAAATAAAATAATTATGGTCTGTCCAACGGAAGGATCCCTGACAGTGACAAATTTATCTGTAGAAAGCTTACTAAAATAATTTTAATGCCTGCAAAATCAGATTACTTTTTATAATATTAGTTGTAAAGCCCACCCAACGAATCGGGGAAGTTTTCGATTTATTTTAATTTACACAATTTGCCTGTAAAATTAAAATGATAAACAACAACTGTAACTGTCAAGTGTCCTCTCGGTGGACAGACATTATTTGTAAGTTTCAAGAGTATCTTGTGAATATTTTAGTTTAGGTATTGAAATTTTTTTTAATAATGCTATTGGAAGAGTAAACATAAAGTATGTGCAAAGAGTTATATTATTTTTTCAACTTACTTGATACAGTTAAGAGTTTTTCAGCTTCAAAATGTGCGCCGCTGCCGATAAAGTTGTCAATTTTTGATCTGGCAAATTCCAGGAAACCCAGCAGTTGGTTTGCTATATTGTCCTCAATGTAGACCCGTTTCTTCAAATTTTTTCTGATATTATCATAGAAAGCTTCTTCGCCGACATTTGTAAGGCGTTCATACGATCCACCTGAATTATTTTCAAAGACACCGAATAAAGATTCAGTGCTCTGAAGAACACGTTTTAAAATCTCTGTTGGGTTAGTCTCGGACAACTTCATCGTTGATGATGTTGACGATATCAACTCGGATATATCATTGCTGTTTACGCTAGTGGTATGTGGATAAACGTAATCCTGAAATAGAAAATAGAAGCTATATTAAAATATCTAATATCCATAAAATATCTTATTTATAAAATAATGTAAGTAATGTGCATTGCTAAAACAATAATAAAAGCGGCGAAACTTCCATTGATGCGGGTGATGTCTCGTATCCCCTCAAAATATTGTAATACGTTTTTATTTAAAAATAAGTCACTGAGATCTCCTATAATAAATTAAAATTCTCAGTAAATTTATTCAAATAATTAAATTCAATTTCAATTATTTCATGTGTATATTGGTCGAGCCTTATAGATAATGCCTATGTTAAACGCTAAAAGTAAAAATAACTCGACAGCGCGGTGATGCGTCTGTACCTCGTTACATCTTGAACGCCGCCGAACGAGAGCCGGGGTCAGCGATCTTTCCCGCCACGATTACGTCTCCTGTTCACTGTTTTATTCAGTGGGTGATGCCGTGTTTCAAACACATTTCGTTCGCCGTATAAATTAAAAAATATCGTCGCGCGTCGCGATGGTTGATTCTTAGTGCGGCTGTAAAATAGAAATAATTTTGCAATCATCCTTCAATTCATATGGCGTATTGTACAGAAAAATTAAGAACTATTGAAGAATGACCTCCAAATTATATTTTGAATATTAATACTCGTTATGGGCACTCAATAAATTTTTTTGTTGGCCTTGTCTATTTTATCTAATAGATACGTTCACAGAGTTTTATTTCTTTTAACTAAATTTGGTTCTTTTTTTAAATTGGTTTGATTTTATTTTTTTAACCTGTTACCTTTTTTGTATATTTTATTTTTGTAACTTTAAAATTGAAAACTTTAATAAAAAAAAGAAAAAACTTTATTGTGTTGGTAAAATGTTAATTGCCGTTATTTATTACATCCCCTTGTATTGACGCCACACTACGCTGCTGAATGAAAGGATCCTATTTTAATTCTCAAAACTATTGAAGATAAACTTTAAGTGTAGTATTTATCTATTTTTCTTCTACTTATTTTATTTTCACTGCTAAAAAATATAAAGATACAAATTTAATAGGCATAAACTGACCTACACACTTTTGCTAATAAGAGGAAAATAGTCAGTGGCGCACATCTTTTTCTAGAAAAATATTCTAGTGATAACCCATATGCACGTCCCTGGTAAATCTGTCGAAACTTTTTTAGAATTAAAATATGTAGATAGTAACTCTTACCCTTCGAATTTCATTCGAATAGATAAAAGCACTTGGAAGAAAAAAGAAAATTATAATAAATCGAAAAAAAAAATGAAGACTTTAACCTCCTGTAGTTACGAAACAAAGCAGAGTCAGACCCATGTTGATATAAAAAAAAATCTTATTTTTACGGGAGGAATCTTCCCACGAGATATGACACGTTTTTTGAAACACCCTGTATTTCACTAGAATAGCTATGTGTAATTTCTTAGAAGAATATTGAATAAACATATATTTTATGCATTTACCTCTGTAGAGCCCCTTTTTAGTTCATCCCCAATGGCCACAAAAAGAAACTTTTGTTCATCGTAGGCAGACACTTGCGTTTCATTGCCTTCATTTTCGGTCATGATACTCGAAACATAGCGGATCGTAGCCTGCAAAATAATAAAAATAGTATTGTTTTATTAGGAGTAAAAATGACACTTCTTTTGGCGAGGCTGTACGTTTGTACGACCAGGGGCGGATACAGAAATTTATTTTAGGGGGGGTCCAAATAAAAAAGTAATGTAGAATATGCTTATTAGTGCGCCATTTTTAACCCGAAAGATTAATATTTAACCCAATTTATAGATCTTAGGAGGGGCCCGGGCCCCATGGGCCCCCCCTCTGTATCCGCCACTGTGTACGACATACAGACCAGGCACAAAAAGTCATTTTTAATCAGAATAGAAAGAACATGCTATTTTTTCAAACGCCACAAATAATTTTTAAAACAATTTCAAACGTTCCAAATAATATAAAAAGATTTAAGTAATACCTTATACCTTGTAAGTAATTATACAGGGTGAGTCTTAAGTGCAAATATTTTTAGGCGTAGAATATTTCGACCCCAGAAACACGGTTATGAGGTTTTTTTCGCAATTTTTTTTTGAAAATTTGGAATTTTTTGAAAAAAAAATGGAAATTTATCGAGAAACTGTGGTTACGCTTATAAATAAGCGTACCTTTTTTTAATTATTATTTTTTTAATTAAAATTTGATACTTTAGGTCAGTTTAATAATTACTATATTTGATATCAATTAAACTTTTAGTTACGTAATCGAGGGCGCGATTTTTAAATTCATTGTTGCCAACCATGGACATATTCAGCGCCAGCCATTCACTATGTAGGTACCCTTACTGGAATTTAAATTTCCCGCTGGGGATTCAGGTGGTAGCTCTGCTGTAAAAAATGCGAAGTTGCCACATTTATTTATTTAATTTCTGACATTGTCATTCGTTTTGACACTTTAGTTTTGTATTACGAGTTTTTGGTGTAAATAAATAGTGTTGTGACACTTTAAGCTTAAAAATGTTTACTAGCAGACCTTGCAGTCGAACATTGTTCTTTTTAGAACCTCTTTTAGCCGTAAAAAACTCATCGCAACTTTATGATAATATTTGAACGGGAAAGCGATAGTAATGGTCCTTTATGTCCCTTAAGCGCTGTTAAGAAGGTGAGTTTTGTTGATATAAATAATACTGTTTATATACAGGCTGTTTCAAAACAAATGCGAAAAACTTCAGGGGGTGATTCCTTGTTCAAAATAAAAAGTAGTTTGCTTTATAAACGTTGGGTCAAAAGTCAACCATTAGGGAGATATCGCGGTACAAAGATGGCGGAAAAATAATGCATAAGATAACGTATTGCAGTAGAGTAATGTCAAATGAAATAATATTAGAAACATCCTAAAAAGTGACAGCGGCCGACTAGATTTTTTCCTAAAAAAATGACAGCACCCCACTAGATTCTTTATCTAAAATGTTTTTTGGTCCTGACATGTAATGCTTTACATTTTTTTTTATTTCAAATCGGTGAGTTTTATCAAAAAACACAAGAGATAAAAAAGTTTCTAACCTCTAACTCTTTTCTAACTAAAGTGTTTGAAAAGATTTTTCTTTAAATTTCGTTAACAAGAATGATAGGGGTAGTTTATTTCAACCTCTTTCACTCATTTTAAAAAAGTGAAAAAATTACCAGAAAGTGTGTATTCATAACAGTAATGCTTCCATAAAATTTCATTAGTCTATCGCTTTTCGTTTTCAAAATAAAAAATAAAAACATTATTTATCGGCCATCTTTGTACGGCGATATCTCCCTAATGGTTGGCTTTTGACCCAACGTTTATACTACCAAACTACCCTTTATTTTGAACAAAGAATCACTCCCTGAAGTTTTTCGCATTTTTGAAACACCCTGTATTTATAATTAATTTATTTTCGTTTCCTAAAATATTTTGATTAAAAGAAAATATGTAAAAGTGGGCAACGCTGTGCCGGTCAAATTTAATCACGTGTCTAAAAGTTTATTTGATATGAACTATACCTTCGTTGTGTTTTTGTACTTTTATGCTTAGAGCAGAGGCTTAGGCTTAAAATTGCTTTACTTTTATGCCTAGGCTTTAAAATGACTTTTTTATATTGTCAATCACGTTACAAAAATTAATACTTTTGTGACATTTGAAAAAAAAATATTATTAGTGATATTTCTGAATGTAAGATCATTAGCACACTTTGTTGTGGTTTATTCGGAAATTGTATATCACTAGACTTACCTCGTTTATTTTATTATACTGCGGTTGTGGTTGATAAGTGATGCCTATGGTATCATCGTTGGATTCGACTTGAATGGAAAATGTCTCTGATGCGGTGACGAAATGCTCCGCTTGATCAAAAGAGTTTGTTGATTGCACCATTTCAGTCTCTGATGCGGTGACGAAATGCTCGCTGCGATCAAAAGTTTTATTGATTTCACCGTACCCCTCATCACTGTCGTATCTTGGATACATCATATCATCATCTGATTCTTCCGAAAGAAATTCTGGAACGTCTTCGTTGCTTTTAGTAGCAAACGAACGTTTCATCTCTTCAATGACGTTTATATAATGTTTGTCAACTCTCGTAAAATGCGTCTTTTGAAGCTTTCTTAAGAGGGTGTTGTAGCGATCTTCGTATTTTTCGAAAACTTCCGCTACTTTTTTATTTTTACACAACATGACCTTCTTTGGAACGACAACATTTCTGTTAATAATCGATGGAGAATGTTGAATATGATTCTTCGCAATCGGCTTTTTCCTAATAGCTCCAATAATTCTGGGAGAGCTTGTCTGGTATGATTCTACATCATGAAGTCTGCCATTTGGAAAAACTGAATCGTAATCATTATCGCTCTCCGACAAAATGTCTCTGATTTCCGATAAAATTTTCTTGTTCCGAGATGGTATAGGTTTTCCAGACGATCTAGAAACGGTAAATGTTTCTGTTCTGGTCAGATTACACTTTTGTTTCTTCTCAGAGTTTTCTTCGTAGCTTTCATCAGCTTCGTAGCAACTCTGGATACTCGTGGTGGATCCACTAGGGGCTTCTGAATCGCATATTTTTATCCCCGCTGATAAAATAAAGTCAATATTAAAATAGGGGTTACACCGGGTGCGTCTCAAAAGTGGCTCACCCTTATAACTTTTTTAGATAAAAAAACGAAATTTGGTATCTTAGTATATGACATAAATTAGGATTGATTGACGTATTCAATTGTTTTTGGTCACTTCCTGTTTCACCGGAAATGACTACAACTTTTGATTTTTAAATTACACCCTCTGTATTTTTCTACTTTATTCGATAGAAAATGACACTCTCAATAGAATGACATGTCATATATCAACTTTTGACATTTTCACATATTATGGTTTATTTGAAATTTTAACATGCGGTTCATAACGACAATTTGACTCGAAATACCAAGTACGTGGCATCAAATTATTCGTAAAAAAATGTTTTTTCCAAATATGCTAATGAGCCACCCTTGTTCCATTTGAAAAAATTGAGGTATGGTTAAAAATACAACTTGGGCATCTTTTAACCGCCAGGACAAGACACGAAAAACATTAGATGATCAAAACTATTTTTCCAAGGCTCCTTGATTAAAAATTAGTGTTTTTTAAGCGAGAATGTCAAAAGTTG
This sequence comes from Sitophilus oryzae, assembly GCF_002938485.1. Taxonomy (NCBI): domain Eukaryota; kingdom Metazoa; phylum Arthropoda; class Insecta; order Coleoptera; family Curculionidae; genus Sitophilus; species Sitophilus oryzae. Next base: position 2,338,213 of record NW_022146393.1, read on the forward strand.
ACATATGATATGTCATTCTATCCAGAGTATCATTTTCTATTGAATAAAGTAGAAATACAGGGTGCTACAAATTCGAGGTACGAGCATTGGTATCTCGGTAACCGTAATAGCTACGAACATGGTTAAATTGGGGCAAAGTTGCGCTTTGGGATGTTCGCCGAGATGCCATCAAAAAAATTTGAAAAATTTCAAGGATGGCTGAGTTTTTTGGAAAAAACGGATTTTTTTGAAAATCAACTTTATTTTTTTCTGTCGTTACTTTTAAGAAAATCAAAAAACTAATTGCACATTCTCATAGCCACTTTGTTAGGGCTATCTGACAGTATTTTTAGATTTTCAAATTAGCTGATAATTTGTGAGATACAGTGGCCAACTTAATTTTTTTAAATACGGACCTGCATTTTTTATTTCCGGTTTTGAGAGATCTCGGTCTCCTGAGTACAATGATATGCCACACTTTATCCTTTTTTTTGTTTTGGGTACCTTAACAACAAAAAAAATATTTAATTATTATTTAAAATAATTTCCGTCCCACTCTGTTTTTTTTATTTAATTTGATTATGTTCATCGCAACAATATTGATCAGCGCTAATTAACATTGAATAAGGAAAATCGAGCCATTTGGAAGATTCAAATAAATTATATCCAGGTCAGCAATTTAAAGATATTATTTTTAATTTTTTTTATTGTGAATTTGAAATCTCAGTGTGCGATCTAATAATATGCGTAATATTCATCGTAGTTATTATAAATAAATAAACTTCTACAAACTACTTTCTAATGCTCTTCGAAAGGTTACCGGTTACCACCCTCCCTATTGCACAAATTTATTTTTCGTTCAATTTTATTTATAGCTCTTTGAACTTTCTTCTTATACTTCCGAAAGCATTTTGTACTCTTTATTGTAAATGTTGAGATGTATTGATTTCACTTTTACAAATGACGTGAAGTAATGTATTCATTTGTATATTATTTTTTATTATTTTATTCCATTTGATTTTCAATATTCAATATTTATCCCACGTCGTTGTTAAGTTTGAAAGCTTATCAATATTGTAACGATGAATATATTAAAAATTAAAAAAAAACAGAGCCGGACTTGAAATTAGTTGTGAAAATAAAGTGGCTATGAGAATATGCAATAATTTTTTTCATTTTCTTAAAAGTAACGACAGAAAAAAATAAAATTCATTTTCAAAAAAATCCGTTTTTTTCCAAAAAAACCAGTAATCCTTTAAAATTTTTAAAACTTTTTTGATGCCATCTTGGTGAACATCCCAAAGCGCAATTTTGCCCGAATTTAACCATGTTCGTATCTATTACGCTTACCAAAATACCAATGCTCGTACCTCGGATTGGTAGCACCCTGTATACCGAAGGTGCCGTTTAAAAATCAAAAGTTGTAGTCATTTCCGGTGAAACAGGTCAATCAATCCTAATTTATGTCATGTACTAACATACCAAATTTCGTTTTTTTATTTGAACAAATAAAAAAGTTATTGGGGGGAGCCACTTTCGAGATGCACCCAGTAGACCTTGTTATAGATTTATTTATCTTTTAAAACTTAGTAAAAAATGCATTTTTAAAAGGAAAAATGTAGAAAGTCAAATTGATTTATAAAAAAGGGAATTTAAAAAAATAAGTTTCTGAGAAATTTATAATTTTTAATAATTAATATAATATACAGGGTTGTTCACAGGGGTATTGTAGTTAAATGATTAGATTTTTAGAAATTGTGAATTATGGGATCGTTGGGGATCTTTAAAAGAGAGCTACAATTTAAATTTATTTTCAAAAGGTACAGAGTGGCCCAAATGAATAAAATATATCAAAGTTGTATTTTTTAAAATAGAACGCCCTGTATATTATCACATTCATAGTTTCTACGATTGTATAGTGAGTGGGAGGGGGGTTAATCACTGTGACCTTACAGATCTATTGTGTCCCTAGTTTCTACGATTAAAATAAAGATAAATTTGATTAAGGCACTTGATCTTGCCCTTTTTGAAATATTTACGATTAAATGTAAATTTAAAATGTAGTAACAATTTTAATGCTTAATTTTCTAGGTGGATTTAAGTTTTTAAAAGCAAATATTGTATTGAAGTTTTTCTATTTACTAAATATTGTATTGCAATAATAAAACTAATATTACCTTATACAGAGTGTCAAAAAAATATTCTAAAGAATTACCGGATTTAAACGGCAATATTTTGTTTAATTATTTTTTTTTTATATTTTCTGTTTTCCTAAAAATTACGATTAAACGGGTGGTAAAAAAATAGGCGGATATATTGGTGGTATATTTAATTGGTATATTCTTATACAAAAATTTAAATAGCTCTCTTTTTGTAAACAAATGGGCTAGCAATATTATCGTTTTAGTATCTATACATTTTGTAAATTTTTTACTTTTTAAACAAAATCTAAAATGTCAATATTCCATGAGTTGATATTATTGAGGTCTCCATTATATGAAAATGCATTTGAAGAGGTTGGTAAAAAAATTGAAGAGGTAGGCAAAAATGGTTTAGTACAATTTGGTAGACAATTAAATTGTGAATTTAGTTCATGTAAACATTCATAACTTAATTTTATTACTAATTACTATTGATTTCTAATTCAAATCCACATTTATTTAGGATAATTTAACTAACTAAAGTATGTAATTAATTAATATTTGGGCGTTGGGCGGAAATAATCTTGGTATATTTAACTAGTACACTCTCTTTTACAAATATTTAAACAGTTTTCTTTTTGTAACCAGATGGGCTAGCAATATTATCGTTTTTAGCACCTGTATATTTGTACAATTGCTGCTTTAAAAAATATCTAAAAAGTCCATGTTCCATGGGTAGATTGACAAATGAGGTTTAAATTATAAGAATATACATTTTCTACGAAAACTTGAAGAGATAGGTAAAGAATGGTATAATACAATGACAAATTGACAGACAATTAAATTATGCATCTGATGCACGTAAAAAATACAGGGTATTTCATTTAAATTAAACAAATTACTGCCGTTTAAAAATAAAAACTAGTAATTATTTAAAATAAATTTTTAGACACTCTGTATAAGTAGCATTTTTACTACTGCAACACAAGATATAGTAAACAGAAAAAATTCAGTATAATTATTTGGTTTGATTTGGAAAAACCAAAATACGGAAAAAAATTTGGAAACCTAAATACGCCTAGAGAAATGAAGCACTAAAATTGTTACTGCATTTTCACAAAATCGAAAATATTTCTAAAGCTGTAAGATTAATGTGTGATAAACCTTATGAATTAGTGTTTTTTAACATAGCCATGACACTCTAGATTGAATTTTAAAATACGATTTTTTATTAAGCGCGAATGTCAAAAGTTGACATATGATATATATCATTCTATTCAGAATGTCATTTTCTATCGAATAAAGTAAAAAAATACCGAGGGTGCTATTAAAAATCAAAAGTTGTAGTCATTTCCGGTGAAACAGCAAGTCACCAAAAACAATTGAATACATCAATCAATCCTAATTTATGTCATATACTAACATACCAAATCTCGTTCTTTTATGTGAAAAAAAATAAAAGTTACTCACCCCTGTAACTTGAGATGCACCCGGTATAATTAAATATTGCGATGTTAGCGACGCCATAAATAGTCAATTATTCAACTTTACATTATCCTAATACATACCATGGATTAGGATAATGTAAATGTAAATCGGATGTAGTGCTTTTATCCAAAGTTTCAGTAAATAAGAAATAAAAGCATCACCGTATAGTGCTTCAAATAAAAATAGTGCACTATGCATGCAGAACTTTATGCTGAATCCAATTCTGTACAGAAAACTTAAAACCTTATCATTACTTTAACAAAACTTAAAACCTTACTTTTTTATATGAACCCGGTGTACAACAAATTATTTTTAGGATATGCGCCTTTATAAACCATGCGACATTTATATAAAACGATATTTGGACTTATTTCCACTAATGGGCCACCCTCTATGTTGAAATTAATAAATAGCGAGCACAAGTTATCAAAGAACTAATTTTTAAGGATGGTGCTGAAATTAAATTCATTTTTAATTACAATTTTAAAACTAGTACGTACAGGGTGATTCAAACTTCCCGCCCTTGGTTTATAACAGGAAAAGGAAAATTGCAAATACAAATTTCGAAGACAGAATTTGAATGGCAGTGTTTAAGGTATATTTTTTCGTATTTAAACATTTTTCGACTTTCCATTTTTTCAAAATGGTGGAAATGCCGTAAAAAAAATATTTTTTTCACAAAGTCATTATTTTTTTTCATATTCTGAAAGAACATATTTTTTTAAACAACTTTCATTAAAAAGTTTTTCTCTATCTTTATTTGGTTACAGTACGTCTGCTGGATATGTGTCTATGAAAGGAATGCGGACAAAAAACATTTAAATAAACAGCAATATATTTTATACGTCGACTTGACGAGTACGTCACCGCAAATAGCTCCGCCCACTCATTTTATTGGCTACTTGTAAATTTGTCGAATTTTTATTGATGGGACGCGTCGTCTAATTTTTTACGAAAAACATCGAGAGAATATCGTTTCCCCTCTCACGTATACTCCGTAGCTACAGAACGGACAGACGTACTGTACAAGCTATGGGCCTCTATGGGAGAAAATTTAATTTTTTTAAATAAATCTCAACTCACCCCGTGATAAAAATTAAGTCGGCCAGGTAACAAATAAGCATTTTAAGCTGATTAAACCAAATAATATTTTGTCATTAGTATCTTTTTTTGGTAAATTAACATTATTAACAATAAATGCGAAGTTATTGTTTAAAACAAAAAACGACATAATGCAATAAAATCAAAAAATTGAAAATAACATATAGTTAACAAATAAAGATAGAAAAAAACTTTTTTAATGAAAGTTGTTTAAAAAAATACGTTCTTTCAGAATATGAAAAAAAATGATGACTTTGTGAAAAAAATATTTTTTTTGACGTCATTTCCACCATTTTGAAAAAAAGTCGAAAAATGTTTAAATACGGAAAAATATACCTTACACACTGCCATTTAAAGCCTGTCTTCGAAATTTGTATTTGCAGTTTTCCTTTTCCTGTTATAAGCCAAGGGCGGGAAGTTTGAATCACCCTGTACATGTGCATGCTATTTAATATTTGTTTAATTTTGTATCTTGTAATATTATGTATTATGTTGTTTAAACCTGATCAAAAGCCGCAAAAAGTAGATATTGCGTTTTGGCTAATTTATGAAAATTATTGAGCAATTCAAAAATTGTCATCAATCATTTTTTTCAAATGGAAACTCCTTTTTTATTTCACTAATGAAAAGGTTTTTCAAATTACTTTTTGTTTAATCATGTTCCTATATACCTAAAATAAATCGTTTTTAAGTTATTTAAGATTTAGTTTTAAAGCGTATTTTTTTCTTGATTTTATCTAGCCTCCTTTGACATTAGGTGTCAAATCATCAGACAATTTATTTTCTTCTGTCAAAAAACTAATTATTTCAATTTCGTATATTAGAAATACTACTGGTAAAACTTTAGAAAGTGTATTTATAAAAATATATCTCGTATTTTAGTGATAGCTAATGGCAATATGATATATGGCCAGATATAGAGTTTTACATCGCGTGACGTTTAAAATCATAAGCTACTGATTAAAAATAAAAAAAATATACCCCTTTAAAACTAAATCTTAAATAATTTAAAAAGGAGTTATTTTAGGTATGGGAACATGTATTATCAAAAAGTGAAGAATTAAAAAACCTTTTCAGTAGTGAAATAAAAAAAGTGGGTTTCCATTTGAAAAAAATGATTTATGATAATTTATTAATTGCTCAATTCCATGACAGCTACGGCCAATATTATATGACATTCGAACAATTTAATTTTTGAAATAGATAGCCACATGTCTTCTCTTTATGCCACAATGGCTGTGATAATCACTAAATTTGTGTTGTTTAGGCTATAAAACACTTTCTGACAGGCAGTTTTTTTCTTCCAAAAGCTTTAAATACTTTTTTCACAAAAACGGACAATGTTAGGTATAGAGTGTTTGATATCAAAATTCATAAAATTTTACCGAGAATTTAAGTATGTAATAAAAAACGGGGGCACCCCTTTAAAATAAGAAAGTTACTGTCAACTTCCGGTATTTCCGGAAGTGCCGCTATATCGAAAATATTTTCAATCGATAGATCTCGTTGTGAAACAGTAATGTGCAAAAAATCTCCGATGTAGATATTGTAGTTCTCTAGAAGCTTCTAATGCACGCTCAACCTGGGACACCCTGTATACTAAAACTAAACATGCATTTTCAAAAATAAAAAAATACACAGTAACTAATCTGCGAAAAGAGTTACGCTTCGTCCTACGTGGGAGACAAAAGCGCGCGATTCGGGCGGTACGGGCGACGCGTATTATCAAACAACGTTTTCTTACGAAGCTGTCCTACTGAGAGTAGGTGGGAAATGCGCGCGATGTCGCATGTCGCGCGCGTCGAACTCATCGCCCTCTGTTGTCGCACGCGTCGCCCGCTCGCTTTTGTCGCCCACGTAGGACGAAGCGTTATTCAAGTATTTGATACAAATTCAAAACATATGTATAAAATAATCCAGATAATGCTGACTTTGGATAACTACCCCTTATGAATATATGCTTTTAAAATTTGTTAACAACCTTATAAAATTAAATTTTATAAATCTAGATATGGTAGTTATTTTTCGTAATTATTTGGAGAATACCATTATTTTAAAACACTTTTTTTATTGCAAATAAAATTAGTACTAGATATCTAGTATTATATTAAAAAATAACCACTTAAAATAAATAGGTACCAAAAATAAATGCCACTTACCGAAAGCTATTTCTGCTAGTTTATTCAAAAACACTTTTCTATCTGAAGGAGGACCGACTGTGAACTTCTCCAGAAACTGCTCAAAAATAAGAAATGCTATTGTTTAAAAATATAAAACTTTATATAAACTATATAACAGAAAAATAAAACACTAATTTACCACAATAATACACCAAAACACTTTACTTTTGAACTGGACGCGCGTTTTACTATGTTAGCATCATCAGCAGATGTTTTAATCGTTTGCTGATGATGCTAACATGGTTAGCGAAACGCGCGTCCAGTGTAAAAGTAAAGTGTTTTGATGTAATGTGGTGAATTAGTGTTTTATTTTGCTGTTGTAACACGAAAGTTTCCAACCCTTCACTGTAATAAACTATATAATGTTCAACTATAAAGCTTATAAATTACAGATTTAAATAATAAGTAAGTGTTAGGATTATATAAAAGGACTTACTGTACTCATTTTTCACATTCAAAATTCACCACAACAAGATAAAACAAAGGTTTCACTATTTCCACGATATGCTCGCTTCAAAGTTACATTAACAAGTAACACAAATTCTTTAGGGAGATCTACCTTTTAGACTAATATAACGAAGCCCCACCCCTAGTTCCTTAATTATCATAAACCTATATTGCCGATCTATAGAAATTTTATGGTGTATATCGTTTATTATGCCAGAAATTTAGGCACCCAATTACCTGCCAATTGGGATTTTTTTCATTTATTGCAGGAGGGCAGGCAAACAGCGCATTCTGTATCTATATTGTCAACTGTGAAAAAGTTTGTTTTTATATTGTATTGAATAGGATAATTGCATTTTAATAAAAATATATTTGACAGTACAGGCAGGGTCGGACTGGGACAGAGAGGACCGGGTGCCTTTGTGATTTTAAAGAATCTCTAGCCTGGGGTAATGTTAGATGGAACTTATAAATTAATAATCTGCAATGTTACTCATTCTCAGCTTAGTCAACAATTTTCAATTGTGTAGCCTACCTGTCATATTTAGATACTCTCTGTATAGTTGGGACCAATGCTGTCTATTTTTGGCTATGCGGTCCCATGTTATCCCTGCTAATTTCCTAATATCATGAGACCATCTCAGGTTCGGTCTTCTTCTAGGTCTCTTAATTCCTCGTGATAATTTTTGTGGTCCATCTGTTGTCCGTCCTTTTTGCCAGGTATCCTGCTGCCCATTGCCTCTTGAGGGATTTGATTCTGTGGATGACTTCTATTACCAGGGTCTTTTGTCGTATCTACTCTATTTTTTTAAGAATGTTACTGTATTAATAGATAAATATGGATCCAATTTCTTGAATTCTATGAAGTTAACAAATCGACATTTTTTGTAAAGAGAGTAGGATTAATAATTATTAGTCAGTAAGTCGACTAGATTTGATTCTATGTTTACAATAATCCATGCATTTACCAGTTCTTACTCCAACCTTTACCAGTCCTTCCGTCCTAAAAAATAAAGTTTTATCTTAATGCGCTTTGGCGAAAAATTTTGTCACTTGCGTAAACGAAATTGTGAGGACTACATAATATGCAACATACAGGGTGTCCCAAGCTGAGCGTACATTGGAAGTTTCTAGAGAACTACCATATCTAGATCGGAGATTTTTTGCATCATTGTTTCGCAATGACATCTATCGATTAAAAATATCTTCAATATGGCCGCACTTTTGGAAATACCGGAAGTTGACAGCAATTTCCTTATTTTAAATAGATACCCGCATTTTTATTACCATACTTAAATTCTCTGGAAACTGTCCCACGGGGGTAAACCTCGTGAGATTTCCAACGACGACTACTACAGAAAATGCGGAGAGGAAGAAGAAAACATAGAGCATCTGCTGTGCCACTGTCCGGCACTGGAATACCGATGCTTTACAACTTTAGGGTACGGTTTTTTGGAGGCACCAACATCAGTGACATTGGAAACTTTACAAAGAGAGAAAATAAAGCAATGAATTTTTTGGATATCCTCCAAAAATTGTTAATATTTTTTTTTCAAAAACGGTTAATCTTAGGTATAGAATATAGGTATAGAAAAATTCACATAAAATTTTACAGATAATTTCAGTATGTAATAAAAAATAGAGGTACCCATATAAAATAAGAAGGTTGCTGTCAACTTCTGGTATATCCGGAAAAAATCGGCGATCTATAGATATTGTAGTTCTCTAGAAACCTCTAATGCACGCTAGGTCTGGGACACCCTGTATAAGTTAAAATACGTACAGATTTGCATATTATGAGTAGAACAGTTATCATTATTTCTGTCTGATTTCTGATTAAGAATAAAAATGAACTATTTTACATGCGGTCGTAAGCCAGGGGCCCACGGAGCCCGGCAGCCTGGGACCCGACTGGCAATCGCCACCTTGACTATATGGCCAGTCCGACCCTCAATACAGAAATAATTCACTTTTTTTTAAAAAAGAAACGATATAATTTAGCAAGGGATATTCCAAATCCAAAAAAAATTAGACTAAATTGTAGTATAATTGTGTTTTTTTAGATGAGATGCTATACCGAGTGCGTCTCAAAAGTGGCTCACCCCAATAACTTTTTTATTTTTTCAGATAAAAAAACCAGATTTGGTATGTTAGTATGTAACATAAATTAGGATTGGTTGACGTATTCAATTGTTTTTGACTACAACTTTTGACTTTTAAATGTCACCCTCCATATTTTTTCCTTTATTCGATAGAAAATGACACTCTGAATAGAATGACATATGTCAACTTTTGACATTTTCTTATACGGCTTATTTGAAATTGTAATATGCCGTTCATAACGATAACTTGACTCGAAATACCAAGTGTGTGGTACCAAATTATTCGTAAAAAAAATCTTTTTCCAAATATGCTAATGAACCACCCTTGTTCAATTTGAAAAAATTGAAATATGATTAAAAATACGATTTGGGCATCTTTTAACTGGCCAGAACAAGACATGAAAAACATTAGACGATCGAATTTATTTTTCTAAGGCTTCTTGAATAAAAATTAGTGTTTTTAACACAGCCATGGCACTCTAGATTGACGTTGTCAAAAGTTGGCATATGATATGTCATTCTATTAAGAGTGTGACATATGATATGTCATTCTATTAAGAGTGTCATTCTCTATCGAATAATTTTTATCTAAAAAAATAAAAGTTATAGGGGTGAGCCACTTTCGAGAGGCACCCGGTATATTTTTGTTAGTTTTGTTACTAATTTGCCAGGAAATTCGCATTTTAAAATAACTCTAATTTTCTTAAATAATTTAAAAAAATTGCTTCACATTTTATATGAATCTACAAAATTTTAAAAACTCAAAATATTACTTTATTTATGTCGAGGTACTGTATAATAGTGTTCTTTTTAAACTAATCGGTACTAAAATACACTATACTGATCGATATAAATAGGAAAATTTGAAGTTATATTATTACATTGAATTTTTCTCACTTATTTTTAATGGAAACTCTTATTTTATATCAAATATGAACATACGTTCTGAGGAATCGGAACTGTTTTTAGGAACCGAGATTTCCCGCTTTTTTCGGTAGGTACTTTCGGTACTAGCTAATTTTTATTCAGGGTTGGTGCAGTTCGTCAATCAGCAAGCCAGGCATTATTTTCAAACGTAAAATCGATAAAAATTTAGTTTTTAAATAAAAATAACATTAAATTTCATTAATTAATCAGTCATGAGAAAATTAACACGAACACAAACTTAAAATTTACGTCTAACAACATCAAACGAACTTAATTAAATTTGAAAAAAAACCTTACATTTTAAAATGCAAATGTCTATAAGAACATAAGAAGACATACCGTATGATCGAAAAAACCGGCGTGAAAGACGACTGGAGATTGACAATCAATGATAATTTTGGCGAGGTCAATCTCTAGGCGTCATTTACTAAAAATTGACATAAAACTTGTCAAAATTAACACTGATTATAGAAAAAGATAAGTTTCCAGACACACAAATCTATTCCATGAAAATTATTTTTTCTCGAATTACGCAATTTTACAATTTATACTACACCATTTAAAAATCGTTTTTACTCAATATAAAAATAAAGCCTTCTTAAGGCCAACTGGCAGTGGGGGTCACTAAAAAATAAAGAAGAGTACGGGCCAAGTATTGAGCAACAATATACTAAAATAGTCCAGGAGGCAGTGATTTTTTTTTGTACTTACTTTCCCAGTGGGTGAAAGTCAGTCTGGCTGAAAATTTTCGGATGCAAAAATTTTACAGATTTTTGAAATCCGTAACCCTTATTTTCTTGGAAATAATGGTTGAAATTTAACGTATCATTTCATACTATCACAAACTATATAATCAAAATCAAGTCTGGCTGATTGTTCGAAATTAGCTAATGAGTCTGGCATCTTGAAAATTGCAAAAATTACAACATTTTTGTTCTTTTTCCGGATTTGAAAATGTGTCACATGATAAATAATATTATAATTTTATAGAAAATACGTCTGGCTGTCGTTTATAATCATGAAAGCCCCGCCAGACTTACAAGTCAGGTAGTTAAATGAGAAGAGGAAGCGGCATTGTATAATTGAAAATACCGAATTTAGAGCGCCTGACGAGTGTTGGAGTCTGGCAAGGCTTTCGGGATCTTCCACATTAGGCTGAGGACACACTGAAGCGACGAGGATAGCGGCGAGCCAGCAGCGCGACATCGCGTCCAAAACAAACTTGTGAAGACAAGTACGTATGAACATAGTACAGCGATCTGCTCGAGCGCTTAGATCGAGCGGCGAGATCAATTCAAATAATTTTGTTTTCGTCGCTCTGTCGCGCTGTAGAAAACGATGGATTCCTAAATATTAATAAATTTAGTGTTTGTAAGAGACATTTTATGGGACCAAAAAAATAGTAATCACCATAACCGGTACATTTTAAATAAGTTATGAGATGAAGTGGCAACACATTTTCGTAAAGTTTTTGAAAATTTCATGTACCGGGTGTCCCAGAAAGAATAGCTCTCGGCTGTATCTCAGAAAGTATGTCGTAGAGCTTGCGGAAACAAATATTTATAACTAATGAGACCATGAGAAATTGCTGGAAATTATTTTCGAGTTTGTAGGACGGCCGCTAGAGGGCGCAACTGCTATGGAAAATAACAAAATGGAATTTTTAAGAAATTTTGCCTAGATACGATGTACTATAAATAATAGCTTCATTATCTTCAGTAAATTATTGATCTATGTTGTTAGAACGATTTTCCCCTACCTTTAATTTTTAAAATAAAGTGGTGGGGGGAGGTTAGATCTGTTTTTATTTATATATTAATAACTCCGGACTGGATGATCGGAATCCAACAAGCGGGGGCTCGTTTAAAAGAGCTTTTCTTACTCTATATCGTACCATATAAACAATAATAATAAGCTTTTGAACGTATACGCTAGGGGGCGTTGTCTTACAATTTTACAAACATTGCGCATTTTTTCAAAAAAAAATAAATACGATAGTGTATGTAATTTTAGCTTATAGTAAAGAGTAATAAAAGCTTAACAAGTTAGCGAAAACCGCATCTTGATATCTTCTTTTAAACCAAAGTTATTTGCAAAATTATAATAAATACGAAAATATAAGCCTTTAATTATTTCATTTTTCTAACACGGTATCACTCTTGATTATGACCATTCTAATAAAAAATAATATAAAAGAGATTATTTTATTCCAAATACCGACAATGAACCAGAAAACCATAATACTAGGTGTATTAATATCTAATAATTAAGAGACCAATGACGGTGGACAAGAAACGACACCTCAGTGAATTCATGGAAGGTTTTGGAAAAAAGTTGCTTTTAAGCGGATAGTTTAAATATCAAAATATTATTATATCAACATCTTGATAGTCTCAGCAGCCTTTTTTTATCTTTTGATTGCTTTTCTAAAAATGCCTTTCTTCAACAGAGAAAAAACGCTGCTAAGACTATCAAAGTCGTCGTTTCTTATTAACTGTCATTGATATCTTAATTATTAAATATTAATAGATCTGGTATTATGGTATTCTGGTATATTGTCGATTTTAGAATAATCTAATCATTTCTATCTTATTTTTTTGTCAGAATGTTCATAATCAAGATGGTTAGTAATACCGTGTTAGAAAAATGAAATAACTAAAGGCATAATTTTCGTATTTATTATAATTTTGCTAATAACTTTGGTTTAAAAAAAGATATCAAGATGCGGTTTTCGCAAACTTGTTAAGCTTTTATTACTCTTTACTATAAGCTAAAATTCCATATACTATCGTATTTAATTTTTTTGAAAAAATGCGCAATGTTTGTTAAATTGTAAGACAACGCCCCCTAGTGTATACGTTCAAAAGCTTATTATTATTGTTTATATGGTACAATATAGAGTAAGAAACGCTCTTTTAAACGAGCCCCCGCTTGTTGGATTCCGATCATCCAGTCCGGAGTTATTAATATTTAAATAAAAACAGATCTAACCTCCCGCCACCACTTTATTTTAGCAGATAGGGGAAAATGGTTCTAACAACAAAGATCAAAAATTTACTGAACATTATGAGGCTATTACTTATAGTACACCTTATCTAGGCAAAATTGTGTAAAAACTCCATTTTCTTATTTTTTGTTGCAGTTGCGCCCCCTAGCGGTTGTTCTACAAACTTGAAAATAATTTCCAGCAATTTCTCATAGCCTCTTTAGTTATAAATATTTTTTTCCGCAGGCCCTACGGCTAATACTTTCCGAGATACAGCCGAGAGCTATTCTTAGTGGGACACCCTGTACACTACACCTTCTGGTTTGTTGGTTTCGAGTCAATCAAATGTTTGCGACACTACTGTCCAGAATGTTAGTCACTGTTAACATTTTAAATTATCAATAAGCAAATGAAAATAATAAATTTGCAAGTACCTCGCCTATTCCCCGCCGCGCTACTATGTTTCAGCACCTCGAGGCTTGCTCGACGCGGTATCGCGCTGCTTGCTCGCCGCTATCCTCGTCGCTCCACTATGTTCTTAAGCCTTAGCCACACTATATTTGCAGTAGTAATTATAATAGAAACTATCATCTGACAAATTTGTAGGACTGCGAAAACAATGGCAATGGTTTCAATAATTTTTTTATAATTTTTCACCTGCCACTTGCCAGACATATTACCCATTCTCACAAATTAGCTACACTATTTTTTTTTTTTGCTTAACTGCACATCCCTCACTAGCAGAAATATTTTTATCGCTGGTAGAAAAGTGCAGTATATTTGTACTTTCTAACGCATTTTCCGCCACAAGCCATCGGAACCCCCCCTCCATATACAGGGTGTTACAAATTCGAGGTACTTAATTAGAGGCCGACTTAATTTTTTTAAATACGGACCTGCATTTTTAGTTTTTGAAAGACCTCGGTCTCCTGAGTACAATGATATGCCACACTTTATACTTTTTTTTCTTTCGGACATTTGAACACAATTTATTTAAACTAATTTCAAGTCCGGTTCTGTTTTTTTTTAAATATTTAATCTATTCATCCTTACAATTTTGATAAGCTTTTAAACTTAACAATGACGTGGGGTAAAACATTGGATACGGAAAATCAAATGCAATAAAAAATAAAAATATCCAAACCAAACCAAATTAATATTTTTCAACATTTACAATAAAGAGTACAAAATGCATTCGGAAGTATAAGAAGATATGTTCAAAGAGCTATAAATAAAATTGAACGAATAATAAATTTGTGCAATAGGAAGGGTGGTAACCCTTTCAAACATGTAGAGCATTAGGAAGTAGTTTGTATAAGTTGATTTATTTATAGTAACTACGATTAATATTATGCATATTATTAGATCGTACACTGAGATTTCAAATTCACTATAAAGAAAAGTTAAAAATAATATCTTTAAATTGCTGACTTGGATATTATTTATTCGAATCTTTCAATTGGCTCGATTTTCCGTATTCAGTGTTAATTAGAACTGATCAATATTGTTGCGATGAATATAATCAGATTAAATAATTTAAAAACCCAGAGTCGGACTTATTATTTTAAATAACGGACGGAAATTATTTTAAATAATAATTAAATAGTTATCCTTATTGTACCCAAAACAAAAAGTAAAAAGTGTGGCCAGATGCCCAAATCGTATTTTTAATCATATCTCAATTGTTTCAAATGGAACGAGGGTGGCTTATTAAGCTCGGTCACGTTGGAACCCGCTTTCAAGTAAAGTTTTCGATTTTTGGCTTATTATAAACTACAAACGATGCAATTGATTGTAGTAAATTCAATTTTTTTGTAGTACTAATAATTAGCCAGAAAAAGTAAGCAATTGTGCGCAATGTAATAAAGAGAAAAAATATTGTTTTAACATAGGTCTAAAAACCTTCAAAATCGTTTGTAGTTTTATGTAGTAGCAAAAAAATTCAATAAAAGATCCCTGGAATTAGTGAATTATAGTAAAATATGAAAATTAACATAGTTTGACATAATGTCATTAGTTGTACCCAAACTACAAACGATGCAATTGATTGTAGTAAATTCAAAGTATTTTCAAATTTTAGTATAATTCACTAATTCCAAGAGTCTTTTATTGAATTTTTTTGCTACTACATAAAACTACAAACGATTTTGAAGGTTTTTAGACCTTTGTTAAAATAATATATTTTCTCTTTATTACATTGCGCACAATTGTTTACTTTTTCTGGCTAATTATTAGTACTACAAAAAAATTAATTTACTACAATCAATTGCATCGTTTGTAGTTTGGGTACAACTAAAGACATTATGTCAAACTATGTTAATTTTCATATTTTACTATAATTCATTATTCCCAGGATCTTTTATTGATTTTTTTTGCTACTACATAAAACTACAAACGATTTTGAAGGTTTTTAGACCTTTGCTAAAACAATATTTTTTCTCTTTATTACATTGCGCACAATTGTTTACTTTTTCTGGCTAATTATTAGTACTACAAAAAAATTGAATTTACTACAAACAATTGCATGGTTTGTAGTTTATAAGCCAAAAATCGAAAACTTTACTTGAAAGCGGGTTCCAACGTGACCGAGCTGGCTTATTACCGTATTTGGAAAAAGCATTTTTTGCGAATAATTTGGTACCACACACTTGGTATTTCGAATCAAATTGTCGTTATGAACCGCATGTTACAATTTTAAATAAACCATATGAGAAAATGTCAAAGTTGACATATGATATGTCATTCTATTCAGAATGTCATTTTCCATCGAATAAAGTAAAAAAGGTCGATGGTGCGATTTAAAAATCAAAAGTTGTAGTCATTTCCGGTGAAACAGGAAGTGACCAAAAACAACTGAATACGTCAATCAACCCTAATTTATGTCATATAATAATATACCAAATCTCGTTTTTTACCTGAAAAAATAAATAAGTTATAGGGGTGAGCCACTTTTGAGATGCATCCGGTATTATAAATGATTGATATTAAAATTGATATTTAATGAGCAATTTTCAAGTTCTAAAAGGGAGAAGAGATTTCTTTAGATTTTTAAGAAGAAATATAGTTAAAGAGAAATAAAAATAATGTAGTAACGTAGTTGTCTATTTACGTATTTACTTCAAAAACTAATTTATTTTAATTCATACGATCTGAATAATTAATAAAATAATACTCGTATACTCGTATTAGTGTTTTTATTTTGCTTAATACTCGTATACAATATTTCCCCTCCTATACATTAATTTTCTGAGAATCTAACCTTTCTAACCCGACAATTTATGATACATGTCAAAACATTGTCGGAAAATTGTTAGTATTTTTTGCACAGTCGAGTGAAACTTTTGAGGAAAAATAAAAATGGGCGACCCCAATTTAGTAACGACCTATAATTTTCACGGACAAGAATTTCTCTTTAAAATGAACGTTTTGCATAACAATTTGGAAATTTTGGTTACTGATAAAAATACAGGAGAGGAATGGCAATGTAGCTACGACGCTACATGTACGTTTTTAAATACTCTTTTAATATATTTTGAAAGAGAATTTTTTAGATGTAGAAAATTTAACACAAAAAACAGGAAACTTTAAGCAGTTCGATATTTTCGTGGCTATGTTGAAGTCCGGATTACTTAGAGTAAGTAGTTTTTTTTTGAAAATATACATACATCTGTACCCCAGAAGCAAACTACGTTAAGTCATAAAACATAAAAGGTCCTGGGGAAAAACATGATAAGCGCCATTGCACTAATTTACAGGACAGCACTAATTTATAGGACAGCAGGCTGGTAGTTATCAGGCTCTTTCCGTGTATTCTATATTTTTGCTAGGCATATATCACACGATTTAACAACTTATTACCCGGCAGATTTTAAACAGAGTATTTTACTTATTCCTACAGATAACATAAAACGAGAAAGAGCAAAGAATAGAGCATAAAAAGTTAAGCAACTTGACGTGTATAACTCAAATATGGCAATTTTGGACTTAACATAGTAGTACGAGAGCTAGCAACGGCGGAAAAACAGGTATTTTAAGACGTCTGGCTTTTTGATATATCTTTTACTATGCTCTCTAGAACAGCATGCGGCCCGTTTGGCTGCCGGTAAACGTTGCGTTCCCTACTGCTCATTGAAAGAAAATCCTATATTTTTATTAGTCCTTTAAATTCTAAGTATTGAATATAAATTGAACATGTCTCCACAGCGCAGTGCGTAGAGTGTCCGACTAAGAACCGAGGATTCAGAGATCGAATCCGGGTCAAGGCAAAGACTTTTTTATTTTATATTCGTTTATATCCTGATAGTAAAGTATTAAATATTTGATTTTTTTTTGAATCACCACATTTGAACTCTGAATCCTCGGTTCGTAGTCCGAAACTCTACGCACTGCGCAATGGAGACATGTTCGATTTATATTCAAGACTAGAATTTATAGGACTAAATTATAAAAAATATAGGATCTTCTTCCGATGCGCAGTAGTGAACGCAACGAATATCGGCAGCCAGACGGGCCGCATGCTCTTCCAGAGAGCATAGTAAAAAATATATCAAAGAGTCAGTCAGACGTCTTTAAATACTTTCTCGAAAACGTTGCTAGCTCTTAGACTATAGTTTGCTCCTAGAGTACAAACATTGAACTTTATTTTATTTTTTTAGACCAGTGAAAGTGTGAGTTTAGATTTGCTGACTTTCGAGGACTTGGAACTACTCAGATCAAGGAAAATCACAAAATCCGTGGCTCCTATTAATAACAACAAGAGATATCTTATTCTCACTTATGTAGTTGAATTTGATAAGTAATTTTTTGGGTAGTTTTTACAAAGACAGAATATAGGATGCACGATAGGCACTTTTACGCGAGAGAAAAATAAATGAGAAACATTATAATAGTTATGAATACCACTTAAAACACAAAATACACTAAGATCATTATAGAATCATACAAAATCAACAAATACAGAACATCATCAAAACATGTAATATTCAAAATACCATGCGACTTAGGAATTGCATTACCGGTTTATCGATTTATAGGTAAAATGTATTGATTCGTTGAAGTAAATATCTTCGTCCTCCTATATCGGCAATTTCGGTAATCGTTAAAAAATATAAATATACACTAGGCTAGAAGTCAAAAGCTAAATTATAGCCAGAACCTGAAGAAGAAATTATTACCAGTACTGTATACGTTGGTTATAAATCTGTTACGATATTTCTTCTATCATCATCATTTTCAGCTTATTCAATCATTTTCAATTATGGTTTAGCCTCCCTTACATACTCTCGTTGTAGCTGGGCCTATTGTTGTCTACTGTTGGCCAAGTTATCCCTGTAATTTCCTAATATCATGGTCTCATCAATGGTTCGGTCATTTTCTAGGTCTCTTAATTCCTCGTGGGTACCATGCTGTAATTTTTGTAGTCCATCTGTTATCCGTTCTACTTTCCAGATGTCCTGCCTATTGACATTTGAGGGATTTGACTCTGTGAAAGAAACCTATTTCTTTTGTCGTATCCACTCTATACTTTTACGGTCTCTCTTGGTTGTTCTCAGCACATTTCGTTCGAGTCAACTTGGCCTTGGTCCAATCTATCGATATGCCAAACTCCATTTAAATCGGACGAATTTTTGATTTGATTTATTGATGATGGGGTTTCGTAGCGCAGGAAACGGCGTCAAAATATTATGAAAGGCCCTGATCTCGATATCTCGACGAGCCACATCTACATTTCGAGTTTCAGCCATGCGTTTAGCTCACATAGAGCCCGAGTTACGACACTCCGTCTTAACCTCCAACCTTTACCACTTTTCCTGACGCGTTTCGTGTGTCAGGGCCTTCAATTTTTATTCCCATAGCGTGTAAAGAAGCTTCGCTTCAAAAATCTCAGATCGAAACTACCAGTTGCATTTATACAAAAGACACTCTGTATTTCATTTGATAGAATTATTAAAAATTGACTTGTATAAATATAAATATAAATGTTATAAAGACTAACTAAAAAGTGTTCTGGAACTCACGTATTCTGTCTCTAAAATATCATGTATTAAGCATTTCTTTTTAGAATCAGGTATCCACTACCTCTTGAATATTGTGGACCACCTGATCCTGTAATCCTACAAGGAACTATCAGACGACTCGAAGTGGAATTAGCTAAAACTAAAGAACAATTAGCACTGAAAAATAATAACAACGAATCTAGAAAGATTTATTTTCTACAGCAACGGTATGATAAACAGCATAAGTACTGTATGATCGAAAAAAACGCGTCAGTCAAAAAAGTCACAGTAATGTTTGAAATAAAAAGTCCTTGATAATTTTACAAATTAATATTAAAAAAAAGTATTTAAAAAGAAATATATTTTCACAGGAATTTGTAGTAAATATCAATTTTCACGTTTATAGTATCGATGAATTAATAGAAGAAAATAGCCAGTTGCAAGAGGAGATTAACAATCTATCCAAATGTTTAGGAAAAAGGCCAAAAAATCAAATATTATCGTTACAAAAGGCTGTAAGCAATTTAGAAAAAAGCGTGGTTTTAGAAAGGAGTTCTCACCACGAGTTAGTTCAGAAATTACAACAAGATAAAATGCAATTGGCCAAACAACTGGAAATTGTAAAAGATTCAGAAAGATCGTTAAAAACGAAATTGAATAAAGCTCTAAGTCAGACTTCAAGGTTAGCTTATTATTATTAAATTAAATAATTTTGAGATACATAAAGTGTCGTGAATTGTGTATATCAACGTTCAACGCCATAATAATCTAAAGGTGGCTACACACACTGCTGCAAGCTTCACAAGCATGCATGAACAATTTTTTTGTACAAGCCATGCATAATTTACCTTCGCCGGACACGGTACATGCAAGTCCGCGAAAAAGAAGAAGGAATTCTGAAGGCATTTATCTTTTTAATACCGGCATCCTTATCGGCTTGGTTGTCAATTAATCTATACTTATTAAGTAAAATTTTGAATACTGCATCCTTCTTCACCCTATCATGATATTCTGGTGATTTAATTCGCCAAAGACACGGCTGATTTTCGTATGCGCGAATGAAATCTTCCAATAATCCTGGATTGCTCCTTTTCAGATCGCTAGACATGATGGCGACGCGACGTACAGGTCATTTTCGATCACGGACTGAACTAATTGTTTGTACAAGCTGAATACACGTGGTACACACGTACCGTTTCGCTTGCGCAAGCATGGTTTGTCCAAGCTTGCATGATTCAAACAGTAGCGTGCCGTGGGTAAAAGGGCGGGGTGGGCGAGCTATGTTGAGGTTGCGATTTCACTAGGGTGCGTCACTCAGTCAGAGATAAGGGCGGAGGGGGCAATCGCCCCCCGTGCCCCCTATACGGCACGCCACTGGATTCAAATCAAATTCAATCAATGATCTAGCGGCTTGCACAATTAAAATGCTTGCGCAAATTTTCCCTACAGACGCTGCAGTTTGCTTGTACAAAAAGATTGTTCATGCATGCTTGTCAAGCTTGTAGTAGTGTGTGTAACCACATTAACTGAATAAGAACTAATTAAAATATGTATACAGGGTGTTTCCAAAAATATGTGCCATCTCTTGTGGGGAGATTCCTCACGTAAAAAATAAGATTTGTTTATCATATCAACACAGGTCCGATTCTGCTTTGTTTCGTAGCTACAGGGGGTTAAAGTCTCATTTTTTCTTCGATTTATTATAATTTTCTTCCAAACGCTTTTAGTGATTCGAATGAAATTTTGAGGGTAAAAGTTACTACAAGTGCTACATATTTTAATGCTAAAAAGTATCGACAGATTCACTAGGGACATGCATATGGGTTATCACTGGGGAGCACAGCTGTGTAGGCCGTTAAATGTTGATTAGAACTTGTCTTTTGATATATTTTTCGATTTTAGTCTCCTTGATGCGATAACCACAACTTTATTAATTTGCATTAATTCAAGTCTAATAGCAATCTTTAACATTTTTATGTTATTAACTACCCAAAGTGTTAAATAAGTACTCATTGATTCCTCATCAAAAAACAGAAAAAAGTTCCTGTAAACATAGGTGCGGAAATGCATAGTTTTAAAATTACAGGATGTTAAACCTTTAAAAAAATAAGTCTTTTTTGTAATTACCTTAAATACCATTATTTTTTTCTTACATTTGCCTTAGGTAGCACCTTGGTAGCACTTGTAACACCAGTATTATAAATTTAAATAAAATTTATTAAAAAAATACATTAAATAAATAATTCCATCAAAGCATTTCAATCCAATCGCTAAAAGCACTCGGAAGAAATCGAAAAAACTAAGTCTAAGACTTTACCCCCCTCTAGCTACAAAGCTGGATGGGACCTATGTTGTCTTATGATATATGGTATTTTTAAGTGAGGAATCTCCTCATGAGAGATGGCACATGTTTTTTGAAACACCCTGTATTTATGCAAAACACTAAACAAAATGAATTGGTGTCTTCAACAAGGCCAGTATTACACTATCAAATTACTTTGTCAAAGATCTTTTATAAAAAATATTTGATCAAAAAATTGAGTGTTAATATACAATATTTTATAAAATCACACATATTACACTGTCAAATTTTTTGACAAAATAAAATCTTTGACAAAGAAATTTGATAGTGTAATACTGACTTAAGTCAGGGAAATTTTATACGACATTCAGAAAAAAATAATAGAAAATACACCTGTGAAGTAAAATGTCAGTCAGCAATGGTGACTGTCACGCACCTCTCGTTGGACAGACTTATGGGACAGTCTTTATATAGAACAATATAGAACGTCTCTAGGTGCGTCTCCAAAGTGGCTCACCCCTATAACCATTAGCCTAACTAGCAATTCAGCCTAGGGAGGGCCTAAGGTTGAGCCCAGGGTGGGGGGCCTAGAGTTTTTGTTTTTTTGAAAAATTAAAAAAATAATAAAAAATAAACACATATTTTTTTTAATAAAACGTTTACATGAATTTCTCTATCAATAGATTTGCTGACTTCATCAAATAGACATAGATATCAAACCGTGCTCGCCAGTGGTTTACCTATAAATACCTACAAGTTTTGTAAAAAAATAAAAACTAAGGCACATTTTTTTAACAAAATAAAATAATACTACACTAAACAAAACTAGAATAGAAACAGTAATTTTAATTGCATCATAAGCAAATAAAAATTAATATTTAGCTAAGAGGTATAATTCAGTAAAATTTCAAGATTTCTCTGGGGGGTTCTCAGCAGTACCTGGAGTGGGCCCGGCACACCCAGGCCCCCCTGTAGTTACGCCAATGCCTATATATTTTTTATTTTTTTCAGATAAAAAAACGAGATTTGGTATGTTATTCGATAATTGTTTTTGGTCACCTCCTGTTTTACCGGACATGACTTCAACTTTTGATTTTTAAATGGCACCCTCGCTATATTTTTACTTTATTCGATAGAAAATGACACTCTGAATAGAATGATGATGAATATCATATGGTAACTTTTGACATTTTCGCTTTAAAAAAAATCTTATTTTAAATTTCAATTCAGAGTGCCATGGCCGTGTTAAAAACACTAATTTTTAATCAAGGAGCCTTGGAAAAATAGTTTGGGCCGTCCAGTGTTTTTCGTGTCTTGTCCTGGCCGGTTAAGAGATGCTCAAATTGTATTTTTAATCATACCTCATTTGTTTTTCAAATGGAACGAGGGTGGATTATTAACATATTTGGAAAAAGCATTTTTTTACGAATAATTTGGTACCACACACTTGGTGTTTCAAGTCAAATTGTACAATTTCAACTAACCGCTTGTTACAATTTCAACTAAACCAGATGAGAAAATGAAAGTTGACATATGATATGTCATTCTATTCAGAGTGTCATTTTCTATCGAATGAAGTAAAAAAAAACGAGGGTGCCATTTAGAAATCAAAAGTTATAGTCATTTCCGGTGAAACAGTAAGTGATCAAAAACAATTGAATACGTCAATTAATCCTAATTTATGTCATTTACTAACATACCAAATCTCGTTTTCTGAAAAAAATAAAAAAGTTATAGGAGTGAGCCACTTTTGAGACGCACCCGGTATAGTCCTTATGTTCCTTTTCTCGTTTTGACATTTCATATCAACAAAAGAACAAAAAAAAATCCTAGTCAGTGGATACAAATGTGTTCTGTGGTAGATGTTAGTCTAAATATTAAGAATATATTTAAAAGATATATTAATATTTTATTTTTTTATTATATTTAAGGCCTTATTTAATTTTCTGTTATACCACTACTTTTTAGTAACTACATTTTATTGGCATTTAAAACTATAGATTTAACTTTATTTTATTAAATAATTACATTTTTATAAAAAAAACTTAGAAACAAAGTAACTAAAACTTTTTAGAATTGGTGTGGGTGACCATCTCAAAAAAATACCACAAAAAAAATCGTCAAGCGAAAGCATTAGGACGATGTTCAAAAGAAGCCCAAGCCCGGGTTATTCCGAAGGCCACCCTATATATAACGATAGTTCTAGAGAAAGCATCCGGCTCAAGAAGAGACAATCGGGTATTAACAGGTAGTCACTATTAATAGGAATAGGGAATATAAAGTTTATACCTCGTAGGTACCTACTAGTGGTAGGTTTTTATTGTAGGTACTCGTAATTATACCTAATTTCAATAGCACCTCATTATAATATACGACTTGTCATAAATATTATTACAACTTTAAGAACGACACTTTTGAAAGAAACGTAGACTAGATAGTTAAAAAAGTGTTTATATCGACACTGAATTGTTATGTATAAAGTAAAAACTATACTTAGGCTGTATTCCGTTGCAAAACCAGGCGAACCAGACCGGTAAACTACGGTAAAGAGCAGTTCCTGAAAAACATCGGTTTGATACGGAACGGTTTGGTAAAATACTGGAAACGTCGTTTTCTAAATTCAATACCTCTATTATAAAATTTATCTTCTATGCATTTTTAATGTACCTATTCTCTGCTTTTACGTTTGCTTCTTCATTTCAATGGAGCTTAATATTGAAAAGTACTTTATAATAATAATATTGAAAAGTAATAAACTGTTAAACTCGTTAGACAGCTCAAGGGAAGATTTGCAGGTCCAATATTAAAACAGATCAATAATAAATAAACAAATCTAATCAATATTTATATTTTTATAGCTTACAAAAGATTCACGATTACTTGTCTTGTTTTTCATGTTTTCTTTAAATGTTCCTGCAGTGGCGGATCTAGGCGTGGGCAAGGTGGGCACCTGCCTACGATGCCAGGCGCCGCAGAGGTTCCAAAATGTGTCCGAAATCAATAGGTAAAAACTCTAATCACGCACCGCATGCACACATAAGGCATGTTACTAGTTTCTGCAAACATCATACCTACAAGTAAAATTTCGGCACAGGGGCGGCAAAATATAAGTATGTCTGAAACAAATTGTGGGGGCGCCAAATTTTGTCTTTACCCACGACGTATTTTACCCTAGATCCGCCACTGGTTCCTGACTTTAAGAAACAATGGCTGCATGATAAGTTTAAATGGTCCTAAAAAGTCGTTATATTTAGTTAATGAAATTTATTTACCTTTACTGGCCTACCACCATTGCTTTTGGATGTAAATACAAAATATTATTACAAATTTTAGAAATAAAATGAGAATTTCACTCGAACTTCTAATATTTGCTTGATTTCTGTCACATAAATTACATTGATTGACAAAGAAAACCAGAAAAACCAGCATTCTCGCTCTGGTTAGTTTGGTGACAGTTATAACCGAATTTTTCAGGAACCGTGTTCCATAATAAGAACACTTTCAGGAAACCGATAGAAACGGAACATAAAACCTAGGTAAGCAACGGAATACACCCTAACTAGACATGAATGTGTATTTTGACATCAACTGTTTCTAATTTTACCTAATTTTATATCTTTAAAATGAAATTCTGATTATGAAAAAAATAGCCACATTTTTTTGTTGTTAAATGCTATATCATGTCAAATGCGTTCATTTAACTTAAGGTTTATGTCCAATGAATCGGGAAAGAATTCGACAGACATAAAAAAAAATGACAGAAAGCAGCATAAATATGATCGAAAAAGGGCGTCTAGTTGGCACGGAACACGGAAATGATGATCGATAACACATTTCCTGTATAATTTTACATATAAAATGACCGATATATTTTTGATATTTTGCAAATATAAAACTATAATGAGAACATAAAATATGGTAGTATAAATTATTTTCGCACTTACCTACATACAGGGTGTCCCAATAGTCTGTGGACATAGAATTAATATGTATTTTTGGAACCAAAATAAATTCATTGGACACAATATACCTCTATACAAAAATTGCTTCGTTTGTCCGCTAGAGAGTATCAAACTTGAAAAAAATAAACACATTTTTTCTGATATTTTCAGAACCGTTATTCCGATTTGAATGTGATTCTGAGTTGCTTTAGTGCTTTAACATTTGGCGTTCACAAAAATCAAGAAAAAAATACGAGAAGGGTGAAAACTACCCTCACCCCTACATAAATTTTAGTATAAATATTAATTCCGCCGACGGCCGACTTTCTTTTCGTAAAACGGTCACTCTAGTAATTACTACATTTTTTGTGTCTTTTCTTGTAAAAACCGCCACCGTGCTTACTTTTTGAGGATAAAATTATTTTTCAAAAGCTGACTTCCAAAAAAATGTTTTTTGTCACATTAAGTTATGGAGGCGCATAAAATCTATTATGCTATAATAATCTAATCTATATATAGCGAATCTTAATGTTAGTATCACAAATTATATTTGATAATAAACCTCACAAAAAGCTTAAAAAAATAATAATTCTTAACTTAATTACCGTTCGGGCTTATTTTTTATTGATGCCCTCTAACGGACAAACGAAGAACTTTAGTATAAAGGAAATAAATTATGTGCAATTAACTTATTTTGAGAGAGATAAAAAAAAGTAGTAAATACTAGAGAGACCATTTTACGAAAAGAAAATCTGTTGTCGATGGAGATGTTTAATGCCATATACCCGCTTGTCAATATATTTTCTCTTTCAATTTTCGACCATTCTGAAAATTGCCCATAACCCCCTTTTCATTATGCCAAATAATACAATTACTATACGATAAAGTACACTCTTATGCACTTTTTTAAGCACAATCCAGTGGCGTAATCAAGTTTTTCTATTCTTACGCATTTTGAGTAGAAATATGTTTGTTGTATAAATGTCCATTTTTAGTCTTTTACAACGATATAAAGTTGCGAATATCTATTTCGAATAGAAAAATAGTAGGTATTTTTTTCTTTATATCGAAGCGGCGGGGTTTGTAGAATATAGAATGACTGGAAGGGGGGTTAATCACCGCGACCTTAAAGGGGGGACAGGGTATTTCCCATCCTCCTCTAACAATAGCTGTTCATCCTCCGAGACATCTACCTCCTGCGACGGTATACATTTATCCATTCCGTACATGTATACGGCACCTAGCAATTCTATTGTTCAGATTTGAAATTTAAACCAATTAAAGTCCGAGTGCCATATGCGAGTATGGAATGTAAGACAGTACCATATGCACTTACGGTATGTACCTTAGACATTACTATTAACGCTTTGTTATAGAGCATTTCAACCAATTCCAAACCAACCCCATCAAATAGCTAACCTAACCAACGCAATCAACCCCACCAAATAACTATCTTAACCAACGCAACTAACTCCACCAAATATTCAATCTAACCCCACCAAAAAGAGTGAAACCAACGCAATCCGTATTTTGATTGCTATTAAATATTTACAGGTTTTTAAAAAAAAATAAAAAAGTCGTGGTCCGGCGTGAGACTTGAACCACGGACCTCTCGTTCACGAAGCGATGGCCTGTCACGAGGCCACAGCTACTCCTGCAAGATTAGCTATAGCTAGGCGTTACTTTCTGCTGCAAGCATAATTACCAGGTACATTCCGTAAGTGCGCATGACACTGTCTTACCTTCCATACTCGCTTATGGCAATCGGACTTTAATTGGTTTAAAATTCAAATCTGACCAATAGGATTGTGCTAGATGCCATATACATGTACGGAATGTATAAATGCCGATGGCATTCACCCTTACATAGCCAGATTTATATCGTTGAGAGTGGCTAAACAACGATATTTTTTACGTTCATAGCCAACTATAATTTTTATTTAAAAAAATATATATATATTTTTATTTCTGACATAAAAAGCAAGTATAGAAAAAAAACTGATTAAGCCACTGGGTTGTGCTTAAAAAATGCCTTAAGAATGTATTACAGAATTTTATTATTCCGCGAATTAAAAAAGTTATGGACAATTTGCAAAATGGCCAAAAAGACTTATAAAAAGTTAATGCTAAAATATAGTAAAATGTCATTTATTTTCATTCATTTGGATCTGTATGATATATTGGATACCCATAAGATTATGTATGTAATATTAACCAAGTATTAACCTAGGGTAAGAAGTCGAAAAAGTGTTAGACATAATATCACAAGCAGGAGTAGTTCAGCCAGTAGTGCCAACAAATACTTGGACACCGAGACGGAAATGCTTGGCAGCGTTGTCAATTCACCTATTTACACTCCAAAAAGAAATCGAAGTCGAAATTTGAAGTCGAGAGGTTGTTCAGGTAAAAACAAAAGATATTTGAACCAAAAATTTAACTATTTTTTTTCTGTAGGACTTCTAGTCTCTCTTTTTCCACAAAATATAGTATATTGTGTTATTAGGAGTAAAAATGATACTTTTGTGGCTATGCACTAAATGTCATTTTTACTTGGAATAGAACATGCTATTTTTTTTCAAACGTCAGAAATAATTTTTTAAACAATTTCAAACTTTGCAAATAATATAAAAATATTTAAAAGTAATAAAAATAATTGGGAAGATACGCAACCTAATGGGCGAATTCGTGACAAGGCTGATTTGATTTCCCCTTACGTATTAAGTGCTGTACGGTGGAGACAACAATCGTTCTGCGGTCAACACATAAAACACTTATTTTCTCTAATTCGGCCAACAAAAGCATATCGAAAACGATGTGGATTTGAAAGGGACAGTGTTGCCATATTAAAATGTGTAATATATGTAATACGTTTGACGAAAATATTTTTGGATGAAAAATCCGCGTTTATGTATTGAAAATTTATTCCTGTAAAACATAGAATAAACAACAAAAATAGAAATTCTTTTATAGGTATTGAATGTGTCGTATGGTCTAAAAAAGTCGTTTAGTTGGTTTGGAAATGACGATTATATTGACATTTACCATAATTTTTTACATATGAAATAACAGCGATCTTCATTTCCAAGCCAACTCTGACGCCGTTCTTTGTTTAATCACATAATATTATATTAAATTGTTTAATGATCCGTATCAGAAAATCCGTATTATTAACGTACTGTACCAAAATCCGTAAATCTACTGTTTAATCAGTAGTTCTGGCAACATTGTCTCTGGCAACCACTCACTCTGTCGACTGAAAGCAGAACTACGATCTTCTACGGTACAGTATCCTTTATCCGCTGCGCTATAAATGACAATCAGCGCGCAGCGGCGCAGAGCTAAACTAAATCTTGGAATTCTCGGACAGGCTGACGTGGGCTGACGCATTTAACTAATGGGCTGACGGTAACGCCAGCTACATTTTGCGACGATGCGAATCATAAGGTTGCGCATCTTCTTATTTCTTCAATCAACGGTAATACCTTGTAAGTATTTAATTATATATCACTCGTTGAATTTGACACTTTATGCCAGGTTAATAATATAATTTCGTACTTTTATTTATGCTTAGGTTTTTTAAGTGCTTTACTTCTATTAGACCAGTCGACAAGTGGTTTTAGGTGGAAATAATTAGGGGCAAGCTGCAATAACACTTATGCTCTTTGTTTTGCTTTGTTGAATACTTTACTAAATTTGCACGGTTTATCGATCCCGGATTTGGCCGCCATATTGGAAAATCCTGTCAAATTATAACATTTTTATGTTTTTTTTTAAATAACTCGGTCTGGGTGCACTGTACAGAAAATTTGAAAGATACCAAAAAGAAAGCTATTTAAATTCTCTATAAAAAAGGTCCTATTCACCGATTTCGTGCATGAACAGGTTAACGAGATACAGGCGCTTAAATACAAAGCATATATTTTCTAGTGGTTCATTTAATATGAGAAACTGATTCTATGTAAATTTGAATAATTTGTCAGTACTAATTTTTTTAACTAATGTTTTTCTTGTGCTCGTTTCTACACCACCCGGCGGTACAGCACTCGGCGCACTTTTTTTAAGTGGTTTCCCCTATAGGCCTAATCCTAATCTTTGTGTCTTACTTCGGAATGGTATAATGAAACACTAAAACTAAAAGTCGCCCGAACTGGTTTGCGTAATTGACCGCACCCCGGCTGCCGTCTCGCGCTGTTTTCGAATAGATCAAGTATCAAATTTAACGTAGCGCACATTAAGATGTATTTAAAAAAAATTGGCACCGGGAGGCACGTATAGCCGCCCATACTAAAATATGTTAATAAAAAGTTTGTAGGCAGTTCTTTTAGTTTCAAAGTAAAGGAATTTTTCCAATTTTGGTCCACGGTTATTTCCCCTATCCGCCACCTGGGGTCGCGTCCGATGGGAGTTTGGAGTTCTACACACGGATTTTCTCAAAAACGGAATACGGAAACACGGAATATCTCAAAAACTGCGACTTTGACTGATTTTGATGTTATTACAAATTTTGTTGCAAATATTATTCCTAATCTTAAATTGAAAACCGCGTTTCGCTAGCTACTGTAATTTTGGTGTTTGGTTCGGTTCGATTTTTTATAATTTTTAACCCTCTCCCATACCCCCCAACCCCACCAAAATCTAATGGCCAGATTCTCGGGTGCCACAGTATTTTTGTGCCAAATTTGGTTAAAATTGGTTTAGAGGTTTTTGAGTTATCGTGTTACAGACGGACAGACAGACAGACACCATGAAAATATTTTGTATTTAGGTCACATATGACCCAAATAACTCATTTTCAGTGAAATTAAAAAAAAAACGTTTTTCTTGCCGATCTTAATAGCCTACCATACCTGTTGGTATGGTCACAGATTATATAGATTATAAACTTATCGTCAAAAGCATTGTTTTTCGTTCGGTTCCAATTTTCGGAGTCGCGCACTAGTTAGGTTACTAGTTTGCGCACAAGCACGCCCACTTATGGCCTCTAAAACTGTGCATAGCGCTTGACCGGCCCGGCCTTGTGACCGGCCTAGTTATTACGCTGTTTAAACGGGAGTTTACTTTTGCGCAAAGAAAATTTACTCGTTTGCTCATCGTCATAAAAAACAATTTTCGTACCACGAATTAGGGACAAGATTTTAATCTGTATACTTATAGGATACCTAATCTGTGGTATGGTCCGCTAATAAGCCTTAGATGTTAATTGCTATAACTTTAGAACTGATAAATTTACGAGAATAATAATTAATAGAACCTTTTTTGTAGAGAATTTAATTTGCTTTATTTTTGGTTACCTGCATTTTTTTCTACAATGCACCCAGACCGAGATATTTTAAAAAATCCATAAAAATGTAGATTTATATCGACTTTTTCAAAATGGCGGCCAAATCCGGGATCGACAGACCGTGCAAATTGAATATATCATTCAGCACATCAAAACAAAGAAAATAAAAAATAATTCAGCTTGCCCCTAATTATTTCCACAGAGGCCTATTTAAAACGACGCCGACGTACCGACTGGCTTATATGCCTAAAATGGCTTTTTTATATTGCCAATCACGTCGTCAAAATTGATACCTTTGTGACGTTATGGTGACGTTTAAAAAAAAATAATTAGATGTAAATTTTCCCTTAGGAAATAGTTCTAGAGCGAATTCCAGACATCGAGGACCCAAAACCAAACAGGAACAGACCCTAGATTATCAGCGATTAGAAGAAAAAATCGAAAGTTTACAAAAAATGCTTAAAAATGGGCTAAAAGAAAACTAGAACATTTTTTGTTTATTTTATACATGTTTTTTTTAAGAAAGATACAACAGTATACAGAAATAGCTTTATATTTAAAAAAAAATATATTAATAAAATATAGATCTATAAATATAATAATATACAGTCAGTATGTCATTTCAAAGTAAAATGTTTTCAAAAAATAGAAATAAATGTGTTCATAGTAAAACTAAATCGTGTTATGATTATTTTTCACTATCTTCACTAGATTAAATATGTATCTATTAGCTGTACATCTAAATATAATTCATGCTTAGCATTATTTATGTAATTAATACGGAATATAAATAAATATATCAATTTATCTAACGAAATAAATATTTTAACAGTTAATTTAAAAAAAAAATCATGTATGTAATATCGCTTCATAATTTATAGTCTACTCTGGACGGAATGTAAATTATTTAAAGACCCTTCTACACATAACGTTTCACCTGTCAGGTAAGATAAATTAAAATCTGCGGTTTTATAAATTATAGCATTGTATTTAGTGAAGTTGTAAAGAAAAAATATCTCTATACTATATAAAATGTAAAATTACATTTCGTCAGTGAAACAAGATAACCTGCTAACTCAATTTTTGATATTAAGTAAATAATACGTTTGATACATCATTTTGCATAAACTTTTTAACGAAATATTTAATTTTAATGTTCACCAAAAATATTATTGTTATCTTATATTATCATATTATTATCATATTAGGCAGTTTTGAATTGGTGTGGTTAAGTTTTGTTGCTTACAAATTACAATTCCGGTTAACGCTAATTGACAACTTTGACATTTCAATTTCGATTATCGTATAACGTAACCGCTAACTGCCGATATTTTAGGGACGTCAGCCAAAGCCGTTAACATAGCGGTACGCATGCGCACTAGCGCAGTAGAACACACTATTGAGAAATACAGATCTAACCTAAGCTCATTCTATTTTGTTTATGTTTTGATTATTTAATATAAAAATGGGTTCAAATAGTGTGCTAAAAAACTTTAAAAGAAATAGAGTTCGGTTTATAGAAGAAGACGATCAGATTTTACTAACTGAAATATTGGCTAACAATCCTTATGAAGATACTTCCAAATAGAATGTGGTGGTTTCGAATTTTTCAGAAGCTACTGGAAAAGAGGTTTCAGTTAGGGGAGTAAGGGAACATGTTAAGGCTTGGTATTTTACACAGTGGTGTCTCTTATGGCCTGAATAATATGCTTCTTGGTTTTGTGAAGGTCTGCATATTCCTCTAGTAGTGCCATTAATAAAGGCCCAACAGTTATGGATGGGGGAACCCTTCTGCTGTACTGCATTGGCATACATCCTAAATCTTTCCAAATTTAACCATGGCACATTCTGCAAATTTGAGAGAAAATTCCCGAAGTTCTCATATACGTGAATCATATAAAATCAACTATTTTTGATAAGGCGGTCACTGATCGTCCAAAGACAGGTTCTAAATCAAGAAGCCTGTTGGGATAGCTTAGCCTTTTGAGTAAGATACACAGTCCATCTTGCCCGGAAACTTTATGTTGACTATCTGTGTTAAACTCGCTGGGAATTCTTAGTTCTTCAACTAATCGAGGAATTACTTTTTTTTCAAAGCGGAAATTAGCTTTGCACACTTGGTCAGATAATATTTCTAGGTTGAACTCCCCATAAAGTTCTGCTTGATATTGGATGTTGTTTTCAAATCCTTCCAACAGCATAGCATCCTCCAAATACGATTCATCACTAGAGTCCAATAAAATTAAATTGTCCATTCTATATAGCGATCCCAATAAAGTCATATAAAGCACTTTCAAATCAAACAACAATACAAAAACCAAAAATTAAAACACTACGCTATGGGCTGTGCTCTCAGTCAGCTGTCAGTTTTCGGTTATCGTATCCATGAACCGATGAACCGAAAGTCCGAAAAATTTTTTATAACTGTCAAAATAGCGATTATGGTTACGTATCCGTGAACCGTACCGTTGAATTTTTTTAAAGCAACGAAAACTCCCTATAACGCGTGAATATACTTGCTACATGTGTACATATATTTTTTTGTACCGTTTATTTTCTCTCCTCTAAAATTAGGAATAATGGAGTTAGCAGTTTATCGCAGTTCACCGACGATTTGTTTTGTAAAACTATGCGAAAAGAGAAGATTTTAAAGTAGCTTATTAAAGGTGCCATAATATACCGATCTGGTCATCGAAACTGCGTGGTCTGGATTTTAATGTGTAATACAGTGATGTAGACAGTGTAATGGAAACTCAAATGTATTAAAAAGAGATAAAAGTTGGATTGATATATTTCTAAGCGGTACTGCCGGATTTTGCATCACAATTTCAAACCGCACAAGTAGGCCTTTATGAAAAATGTTGCATCTACGGTTGGAAATTTGTTTTTCACAATTAGTTAGTCATTTTACTACAGCTGTAATAGATTATATTTAGCTTAGATATATTATCTTCATTTCAGTAGTATACATAAAAGTTTTTAAAATAGTTTATTTTTTCTACACACGTTTTTCTACAAATGTAAAAACCGGCAACATTGTATGCCGCTTTCTATTTTGTCTCCCTGTCTGTTAACCGGTCATGTATGATTATCTCTGTCGCATGCATTAAAATACAGACCACGCAGATGAAGTGACCAGATGTACTATACAATATTATTTATAGTAAAATTTATATTTTCAGTGTAGGCAAAACGTCAATTTCGGGTTTCAGTCGATATTACGGACAGTAAAAACGTAAAATTTTCTATAAAGATTAAGTAAAAACATCGGATAATAGCACTTTATTACCTTATATAGATGTGGATTAATCTAAGTTAAGCATAAAAATTGAATATAACCTCTTTGTAAGCGCAAAAATTAAGAAAATATTTTAGGTATTTACAATATTTCGAGCTAGCAGCCATTGCCTTTTTGAATGACAGTTGATCGAAGGCCTTCACATACCATTTGCGACGTTGTCAATATAATGGTTTTATATGATTTTCTTTATCAAGTAATTTTGTTACCCTATAAAAATTAATATTTATTCGTAATAATTGAAGTTATCATATTACAGCTCTAACAATCATAACACGCTGCGATTTTGCAAAAATACTGTTAGTTTGGTTAGGTTTTCGGTTGGTTTGGTTAGGTTTTGGATTGCTTTGTTTAAGTTTTCAGTTGCGTTGGTTAGGTTTTGGGGGTGGTTTGGTTTGATTTCCGTAGATAACCCTTTTTTTACGTATTATATAAAAACGCAAGAGCCAGAAAAATTGGCGTTAAATAGCGGCAACATCGCATAGGGTAATGTCATCATATGCTTGTATCATCTGTCAAAATTCATCTGCGGTATTAAATAGTACCATAATTTTATTTCAATATTTTAAAATTTACTGAATAATCCGCAATTTTTTTTGCTAAAATTACCTATTAAAACCCGTACTTCTGAGGAAAATTTTTGTTTTCTTAAACTTATACTGCCTGATGTCCGTAAAGACAAACGGACCTCAATTTTATTGTAAAAATGTCCTTCCGTGTATCCGGTTCAACAAAAGGACTGTTTTTTCGTCTACACTTGACTTTTACTTAATATGTTTTGACTGAACAGGTAAGACTGAGAGGTAAAACGTTATGTGCAGACGGGGCCTACGACCTAAATTTAATTTCGTAATTAAAACTCCCATGTTTCTAACCATTTTAAACCGCGCATTGTAGAATTCGGTTCGTTAGATGATGGTCCACTCATACCATAGGCCAAAGGAGCAAATAAATAAAAACTATATACGATCACAGAAAGCACCAAACCAAAAAGTATATGATATACGGTTTTAGCGTTTTGTTCGCTAAATATTTTAGGAATTTCGTCATGTAGATAATCGATAATAATGCCTAAAATATTTCAAAATATACGATTTTTCAATACAGATTCTTGAAACAGTTCTGTTTACAGCTGGTCAAATATAAGATATTGACAATTTTGCCACCAGCACCGATGCCGCTTTACAATCCAAACAGGGAAGGTGGGTATATGATTGACCTATTAAATTGATTTCGGTCACTTCCTGTTTCACCGGAAATTACTACAACTTTTGATTTTTAAATGGCACCCTCAGTATATTTTTACTTTATTCGATAGAAAATGACGCTCCGAATGGAATGACATATTATATGTCAACTTTTGAAATTTTCGCTTAAAAAAATCGTATTTTAAATTTCAATCTAGAGTGCCATGGCTGTGTTAAAAACACTAATTTTTAATCAAGAAACCTTGGAAAAATAACAACGTTGGTTTATTAGCATATTTGGAAAAAGCATTTTTTAAGAATAATTTGGTACCACACACTTGGTATTTCGAGTCAAATTGTCGTTATGAACCGTATGTTACAATTCCAAATAAACCATATGCAAAAATGTCAAAAGTTGACATATGATATGTCATTCTATTCAGAGTGTTATTTTCTATCAGATAAAGTAAAAAATACCGAGGGTTCTATTTAAAAGTCAAAAGTTGTAGACATTTCCGGTGAAACAGGAAGTGACCAAAAACGATTGAATACCTCACTCAATCCTAATTTATGTCATATACTAACATACCAAGTCTCGTTTTTTAACTGAAAAAATAAAAATGTTATAGAGGTCAGCCATTTTGGGACGCATCCGGTATTTTAATTTATTTGAGTATATTTGGCCATTTTATTGACAATACATATTTTCCATAGTATATTCAAAGTATTAGGGAAGATTTCGACGACATCCAAAAAATGACATAAAAATGAAATATTTTTGTATATCATCCTATATTTGACAAACTGTAAACTGTAACTGCAAAATAATTTACCTGTGATCATCGAACTGAAAAGCAAAGCTGGAAAATAATGATGGAAATATAACACTCTACCCATTCCCCAAAAGGGGACATAATGTAATAACCAGCCCACAAAAAGCCAAGCACAAGCCTTCAATTTCAATCTGTGGGGTTCTAAAAGCAAAAAAAATAATAATACAGTATAAAAAAATAGGTGATCACTAATACCAGAGAAAGACTCAATATATCCCCTTTGAAGTTTTATGGCATTTATTAGAAACATTATTAAGAATAGTACAATAAATATTACATTACTCCACCATATGACTGGATTTCCCAAAAGGTAAATTCGGTATTGTGAGCCAGAAAAAAATTGACCCTGAATAATAATAAAAAAAATGTAAATATAAAATAAATTTAAAATAATAGTCTATTTACTCTATAGTTTATTGGCCACTGCCATGGCCTTGAAGTGATTTCTCCTTCTTTAGGCTTCAATCCTGCATTCCCTTGAAACATTACAGCATGCGATTCAAAAAATCTTTCTAAGAAACTAGGGGCGTAGACTTCAAAGTTTACATTTGGTACTGAAATTTCCTAAATTAAACATACATCTCATATACTCCACGCGGTTCTTA
Source organism: Sitophilus oryzae (assembly GCF_002938485.1). Classification (NCBI taxonomy): domain Eukaryota; kingdom Metazoa; phylum Arthropoda; class Insecta; order Coleoptera; family Curculionidae; genus Sitophilus; species Sitophilus oryzae. The sequence goes on from NW_022146393.1 coordinate 2,375,007, forward strand.
CATGCATCAAATATATTTTCTTCTACATTCCATAAGCCATTGGGATCTCTGAGATTAGGATTGCAAGATACTTCTTGTTGTTCATATGCCCATTTCGGTAATTGCTTTCCACTAGTTGTAAGTACACAGGATTGAAGATAATGAACAAATTTTAATTTACTTTTAACAGCCGTAATCTCTGTTCCATCTTTTGCATCTAAATTTAAATTTTATTTTTTATTTAAACAAATTTTTAAAATTTTATGACAGATTTTTTATGTTGCAGCATTTAATTTTAACCTATTTCCTTTTTTCGTGATTAACCAATTTTATGGTATTGATTTAGGTAATGTCATAGCTTAGTTCGGTTTTTTATTACCGATTTTGAACCGTCCTAGAACTATGCTACGCATGAATAGGGAGAGAGACAGAGATATACAGGATGTTTCAAAAAACATGTGCCATCTCTCGTGGGGAGATTCCTCATGTAAAAATTTTTATTCATGCAAAAAGATTTATTTTTCATATCAACATAGATCTGATTCTGCTTTGTTTCGTAGCTACAGGGTGTAGGTTGCTACAGGTGTCTTAATAATCTTTCGATTTATTATAATTTTCTTCGACGTACTTTTAGTGATTTGAATGAAATTTTGAGGGTAAAATTTATTATAAGTGTTACATATTTTAATGCTAAAAAAGTGTCGATAAATTCATTAGGGACGTGCATATGGGTTATCACTGGAATATTTTTCAAAAAAAAACATGTGCGCTACTGACTTTTTTTTGATATCAAGTTGTGTAGGCCGTTTAATGCCAATTAAAAGTTATCTTTGGATATTTTGTCGAATTCCGCCTCCTTGATGAGATAAACGCAATTTTATTAATTACAATTAATAAATTATATATTTGACCTAATTTATTGTTAAATATTATTACTATTAGTCTAACGTACAGCAATTGCAAATAAAAAAATAATGGTATTTAAGATAATTTTACAAAAAAAAACTAATTTTAAAAAGTTTTAACATCCTGTAGCTCTAAAACTATGCATTTCCATATCTATGTTTATAGGAACTATTTTTACTAAGAGTACTTATCTAAATCTTTCGCAAGTTAATGATATTAATTTTTTTAATGCTTGCTATTAGACTTGGATCAAGGCAAATTAATAAAATTGCATTTATCTTATCGAGGAGGCCGAAAATCGACAAAAATCAAAGGACAACTTTTAATCGGCTTTAAACTGCTTACACTATTTCGCTAACAAGAAAAAAAAGTCAGTGGCGTACATGCTTTTTTAGAAAAATGATCCAGTGATAACCCACATGCACGTCCCTGGTGAATATGTCGACACTATTTTAGCTTTAAAATATGTCACATTTATAGTAACTTTTACCCTCAAAATTTCATTCAAAACGTAAGTACTTGGAAGAAAATTATAATAAATCGAAAAAATATTAAGATTTTAACACCCTGTAGCTGCGAAACAAAGCAGAATCGGACGTTTATTGATATGAAAAATAAATCTTATTTTTACATGGGGAATTTCCCCACGAGAGATGGCACATGTTTTTTAAAACACCCTGTATATGCAGCAAATTTTTCATCTGCGCACGCGCTGTATGTTCTAGGACGGTTCAAAAAAGGTTCAAAATTGGTAATAATAAAAACCCGAACTAAGCTAATATGAGTTACTGAAGCTACCTTGCACTATAACTCTCCACACATCGTTTGCATCACCCACACCATTTTCTCCATACCCTGTAACTTGATAATGCTTTTTTGTTATTGGTGCATGTTCCTTATGGGAGTGAATGTTTCTCTTTGTTGCTACATGCTCCAATCTTATTAGATCACCGCTGCGAACTATTTCTACTCCATCAATTTCTTCAGTATTATATTTTTTAATTAACCACTTATTATTGTCATCTTTATGTGTATATGTGGTGATCTAAATATCACAGGTAAGTATATTTATGAAATTATGCAAATGTAATCATTAAAAAAATACAATTATACCTGCTGTTGACGCGCTCCCATACCCTCAGGATATAAATGAAAATGAGAATGTAAATAGCCACCTCCAGTTCGGTGATTTTTAAGCGTAACTACAGCGCCATACGCCACTTGGTATGGCATACTGGCATTATATAAACTATTTCCAATTAGCTGTGATTGAAAGGCTGAACTGTAGAAGCCATCTCCACTGCCGCTATAAAAGTAATATAGATTATATAAAATATAATGAACAATTCTAGTATTATTTTTGCATACCTTCGGTTTAATACCTTTAAGTGTATATAAAAAAATATTGTATACAAGCATATAGGTAAAATGATTAAACTAAATGCTCTTGCAAAGAAATGCTTTATTGTATCAGCCTGAAAATAAATAAAAAAGTTAAATTATTATTTTTCAAATTCAATAACATTTAAAAATATAATTATATATGATTTTTTAAAGCGCGCCACTGTAGTAGATTAAATGTGTTTTACAGAAGTAAATATTTTCTATGGCTAAATTAGTTCAGTTATCTTATCTATGGTATGGTTGTCACATTTTTCCTCTTTACCTGTCATACGATAGAAGTTTGAAATGATTTACCATTCTTAAATAAGAACAAATTTAGATATGTTCATTCTACACAATGAAACCTAAAAGAATAACTAAGCTTTACAATGTTTACCGCTCGTTATTTGTTTAGAGGTAGTTCTTTGGGTAATTTTAATAACCATATTCTAAGATGTGAGGTTAAAAGTACCTTAATCAAGTACAAATCACAAAACCTTATCCGGATTAAATCAACTACAGCATCAACAGTTTTACCCAACGATAATAAGTCATCTGGAGTGCCGGTCAAGGAAAAAGTAGCAGCTAGGATAGTAAACAGTGCTCCTCAAAATATTCAACCATATCTGAAGTTGATGAGATTGGATAGACCGATTGGATCATGGTTGTTATTTTGGCCATGCAGCTGGGGCATAGCATCAGCTGCTGCTCCAGGCTGTTTTCCTGATTTCTATATGCTAATGCTGTTTGGTACAGGAGCTTTAGTCATGCGTGGAGCTGGTTGTACAATAAATGATATGTGGGATAGAGATATTGATGCAAAAGTAGAGAGAACAAAAAATAGGCCACTAGTAAATAATGAAATAACTATGAAACAAGCTGTTCTATTTTTAGGTGGCCAACTAAGTCTCGGTTTGGCAATATTGCTTCAGTTAAACTGGTATACTGTGCTTGTAGGAGCGAGCTCTCTTCTTTTAGTTATATCATATCCTTTGATGAAAAGATTTACATATTGGCCTCAGCTTGTGTTAGGATTTACTTTCAATTGGGGAGCTTTAGTTGGATATAGTGCCATAACAGGATATATTGAACCTACTATTTGTTTACCTTTGTATTTGGCGGGTGTATGTTGGACTCTAATTTATGACACAATATATGCCCATCAAGACAGAGAAGATGATTTGCGAATAGGGATAAAATCAACAGCACTTAAATTCAAGGAAGATACAAAACTATGGCTGAGTGGATTTGCAACATTTATGACTGGTTCTTTGGCCTTTTCGGGGCTAATGAATTCACAAACATGGCCATATTATACAGCAGTAGGATTAGTAGCTAGTCATCTTGCCAATCAAATAGTTACATTGAATATCAATAGTGCTTCTGATTGTTCAAAGAAGTTTATTTCCAATTCTTGGGTGGGCTTTGTTTTATTTTCTGGGATATTTTTAGGTAATTTATTGAAAAAAGATGTTAAAACTGAAGAATGCGGAATAGTGGAAAATTGTAATATTGTTGTTCCTTTAGTTAATTAGTGTACCTAACACATAATTAAATGTTTAGCTTATGAACCTGTTTAAATGTGATAAATAACCAAAATAAATTTATGATACAACACTGCCATTTATTTCTAAAATACAAAACTTACCACTGGCCTAGTCATATCTCCTAAACAGTTCCATAAATCTGCTATAGTAACTAAACCGACCAATAAAACTACAAACAATCCAACAAATTTGACAGACATGCAGCAAGCTAACATTATTCCGGTAAAAATTAACCATGTCCACCATTTTACGGAAAAATCTTCTGTGTTATATGATACTTTTACTGCTCCAAGAATAGCACCCATCATAAAACATAACAACAATGGATCTAACAGTATATACTGTGTAAGAGTTATTAAACCAACATCTAAAATAATTATTCAGTTACTCACAGATGAAATAAAAATGTAAAAATATTTTCCTACCAAATAATACAAGTAACGATGAAAATAAAGCAGCTGTTGGACTACTGGTCATTTGCTCTACTGTTAAAAAGGTCATGGGAACAATTGAAGCCCCGAGAGTGGCACAAAATACTCGCATTCCCACATAACTTGTATTTTCATATTTATCTCCTGGTTTATCAAAGGGAAAAGTCCCATCATAACCAGTTAAATATCCCGAAAGACCTATTAGCATCTATAAAAATACACATGAGTACTTGGGTTCAAAATACGGTTTTACATAAATTCTTACTTTACCAAGTGGAGGATGAACATCAAAGAAAAATGTCCGGTTTATGTACCAACTTCCCATTTTTCCAAAATGAGTTTCATCCCAACTAAAATAATTAAATATAATGTAGGAAACCAATATAATAATTACATCTATGTAAGTTACCATATATGATCTGGCTCTTGAATTTTATAAAACCTAGTTGCAATTGTTAAAAAACATATTATGATAAACAGGCAAATTCTAAAAAAGATTGTAAAATAAAATTAGGGCAAATTACATTTTTGTATTTTACCTTTTATCTAAGATTTTAGATTTTTCCATGTTTCTTGTACGTCTTTCATATAGTTCGGTTTATTTTTAAAGACTTTTTAATTCAAAACATTTTATTATTATAAAAAAATATTTATACTGCTGAACTGAAAGCTAAAATGCAACGTATACAAGTCACAAATCACAATATTTATTTTTTCTCTCAAACTTTCATATATAAATATCTAGCTCTCTCTCATCATATATAAATATCTTCAAACACTTTGCCTATTTTCCCTTCAGTGGCGCCCGCCAAACAGAAAATGCAGAAACAATACAAAACATATTTTACTAATTTTAACTTTACTGTAATCACTGTAATATACAGATTATAGGTACTATTTTTAATAACGTTGTACTATGTATTTATAAAGTAACAATTTTTAATTAATTTTATGGAAGGGATAATATAAAAGATAAAAGCTAAGATTTGGATAATAATTATGGAGTAGTTCTTTTTATGGTAGTTGAGATGACTCAATATCGACATCGACTGAAAGATTGTTGACATATGTTGTTTTTAAGAAATGCTTTGTGGTTGTTCGTAAAGTTTCCGATTCCAATAAGAAAATCTGTTTTGTAACATTTTTAAATAACTTTGTTTTAATAAATAGTAAGTAGAAATTATAATCACTTGTTCTACACGTGAATTTATATAGATTTTTGGCGTTAGAAGTATATGCACGCATAAGATGCAAACAGAGGGTCAAATAGCACCTATAAAATAAATCTTTTTTTTAGATTACACACATTTTCAATGGCTGACCAGCAACAATTTTTTCTAAAATGGAACGATTTCCAAAGCAATATGGTCTCGTCGTTTCGGCATTTGAGAGATGAGAAAAGCTTTACAGATGTTACTTTAGCCTGTGAAGGGCAAACCTGCAAGGCACATAAAATGGTTTTGTCAGCTTGTAGTCCTTATTTTAAAAGTTTGCTGGAGGTATATTTTTCAGTTTATTATTGTTATTATAATCGGTTTTATATATGTGGAATGTAAGACTAATGTACCTATAAAGTATAAGAATAATTTTACAGTCTAGCAAAAAAGGATTTTTTAAACATTAATAGATTATAACAAAAATGACAACTTTATATTGAAATTAATAATTTAATACTAATAAATATTGTGAAGTTAGAATGAACTGAATTTGTAAAAGTTATAATCAGAGTTTTTGGTATTCTTAGTTTTAACTGTATTTAATATTTGTAGGAGAATCCTTCAAAGCATCCAATTATAATTTTGAAAGATGTAGCTTATAGCCACTTGCAAGCAATTCTGGAGTTTATGTATGCTGGTGAAGTAAATGTGAGTCAAGAACAGCTGCCTGCTTTTCTGAAAACTGCTGATAGACTTAAAGTTAAAGGACTAGCCGAAGCCCCTCAAGCTATTAAACGGGAATAATATGCCTTTACCAAATTTTTAGCAAGTCAGATAATAATACCACCTAATATAATGAATATATTTTTGGTATTTTATTTTTAGGTATACAGGATCATTTATGGTTATAAAATTTTTGAAATATTTATCTGACTTGCCAAATAAGATATTTTTAGATTTTTTGGAATATATATATATATATATATATACAACTAATGGGTATTATACTTATTCATTGCGGTATGCATTAGGTAATACAAGGTTATTATCACAATTTTAAGTTAATAATTTATAATTTAAGTGAAATAAGAATATTTTTGATGTTACAGTTTGATAAATAATAGAATTTATTATGGACAATTAATTGAATTAATATTTTAAGGTTTTTAATAGTATATATGTATGTATATATATAGGCACCATATTGCCTTTGATCTCTTAAGTATATTAATTGGAAGAAATTCTTTTTTTCTATTATTCATCAAATAAAAGCAATTTATTGATGCGTGAGTAGTGAGTACTGGTAAAATAGGTATAATATCCAACATTTTAAAAATACAGAAGTAATATTCAACCAATGCGTTAAATATAAATTAATAAACAAGTTTGAAAATTGCAGGATAGTTAGTTGACTTTTAATATAATTATGGGCATTCTGTAATTTTTTCATAATGCACTACATCTTTAATTTTTATTTGTGCATCTATGTGTTCTAATTATTTTAGTAATAAACATTAGGTGCCTTTCTTAATGATAAAGAGTTCGAAAAATAAATTTAAAATAAAATCTTGATGATATAGTTTGGTGGTAAGGAAGGCATTTACTGATTTGTATAATGTACCTTTTCTTTCTCTTAAAGAGAAATATATTAAGTAACCTTTTTTATATGTATGGAAAATTCTAATAGCCTTTAATTTCATAGATATCTTATTGCATTGGATTAGTACACTTACATATTTTATATAACATTAATTTTTTCATATTATTTTTATATACTGACTTTTTATTTGGTTGAGTGGGCTGTTACATATAGGAATTATTTATAGATTTAACTCTTTCTCTAATTTCATGCTCTATTCAATATTAATAATTGTTACCATACTGTCAGACATCAATTATATCTGTTATTATACATATTTTTCTTTTTTATTAAACAGGCAAATGGATATGATTTTGGGAAATAAAACAGATATATATATGGAATATTTATTTGTTCTTATGTTTTTTTTTATGTTTTATATCCAAAATATATATCTTTAATTTGCTTGATATATTTAACAGACATGTGGATTTGCTTAATCATTGGAACAAGCAGATCTGCCTTAGTGCAAGTGTGAAAATATAGAGAGATTTTTTATTATACTGTTGTTTTCTTTATTTTTTATTTAAATATATCTTTTCTAAAAGCTGGAACTCTATAGACTTTGTGCATTCTCCGCCGGTGCTGCCACCATTGGAGAGAATATTGTAAACAAGTTGTACAAATACAGTACACAATATAGGAAGAAATACAACAAATATAGGAAGAAACTTGGGGATAGCACCGGTCGCATGTTATTTTATTATTCCCACGTCTCTAGCTATACTTATTAAGTTGTATATACAAATACACGGGTTTAAACAACAAGTATACGAAAAATTTATTATATAATTATTCTAAAAGTTATTAAGGAAGTATAATTTGTGAAAATTCTAAAAAAATTAAAAAAAAAAATATTTTGATATCTTTAGAAGGTCTAACTTTTATTATAATTTATAATTCCAGCTAAAAACTTTTTAGATGAGTTCAACTACGGTAGCGAGCATAGTTTTACGTACTGGTTTTGCTAGTGGGGTCATAATTGGAGCCATTTCGGCTACGATCGAAAATTTTTAAAGGTACATAATTATAATTTTAGAAGATGCTCATAAAATATTTAATCACTAGTTGATTAAAAAAGTATAGCAGTAATATTAAAAATTATATTTTATCCTCTCATATTAATTTTTTCCTGGCCCTGACGATCTACCTGCAGATGCGCTCAAGTTGATTGAAGAACAATACTTAGGTGCTATGGTGCTATAACTTCTCTATTTAATAAGATCTACGAAAGAGGGATGATACCAAAGGAATGGCTCTAGTCGACGTTGTCACAATTCCAAAGAAGCATAATGCCAAAAATGTGAAGAACACCGCACGATCAGCCTTATGAGTCACACACTTAAGATCTTTCAAAGTCATCCACCGCAGGATTTACAGAGAATTAGAAGAATAGTATATAGCAGATACTCAGTTTGGCTTTAAAAATGGTTTCGGTACTAGGGAGGCTTTTTTTGACTACAATGTCTTAATGCAGCGATGCCTTGATGTCAATCAAAATGTATATGCCTGCTTTACTGACTATAATAAAGCATTTGATAAAGCAAGACACAAGCAACTAATAGAAGCGTTAGAACGAAAAAATCTCGATACAAGAGATATACAAATACATAATAGTAAAACTGTACCTCAACCAAAGTGCGTCTGTTCGTGTCAATCTGAACTGACGAGAGTAGAGGGACAGGCAGGGGATATTAAACGAGGAGTTAGACAAGGATGTGTTCTTTCACCACTCCTTTTCAACGTCTACTCAGAGGAAATCTTTAGCAAAGCCCTCGAAAATGATGCTGGTGGAATACGAGTTAACGGCATACCACTGGACAATTTGCGCTACGCTGACGATACAGTCCTTCTCGCTGAAAACATGCAAGACCTTCAGAATATGCGTTAAATAACGTCATCACAACTAGTCGAGAATATGGCCTGATACTCAATGTTAAGAAGACCAAATACATACAGTACGTCTGTCCGTTCCGTAACTACGGGGTATCCGTGAAGGAAACGATATTCTCTCGATGTTTTTCGTAAAAAATTAGAAGACGCGTCCCATCAATAAAAATTCGACAAATTTGCAAGTAGCCAATAAAACGAGTGGGCGGAGCGATTTGCGGTGACGTACTCGTCAAGTCGACGTATAAAATATATTGCTGTTTATTTAAATATTTTTTGTCCGCATTCCTTTCATAGACACAGATCCAGCAGACGTACTGTATGATTGTCACTAAAACTGGAGTGGCCAATGAACATCTGTACGCGGAAGGCGAGGAGCTCGAAGGAGTAGAGAGGTATTTTTAAGAAATACGCAGTGGTTTAACAACTATTAACTATTTATTTATGCATTACTTGAAGCGTACATGCAGTCACAAAATCTATCTGTCAACTATCTATAGTAATGTGGTAATAGGAATGGTATAGAATATCGATACAAATAAATAATAAGGATTTTAGTGTATTCTTCTCAACACCCCTGATACAAGGACGGTTAGGTTAACCTAACCCTTATGTATCATGTGCTCAAATGTTACGTATTCCCAGTCCTTTGGCTTGGACCCTCAACGAGCTTTGCGAGCGGAAACTGGAGGCCTTTGAGATGTGGGCATACCGTAGGATGTTGAGAATACCAAGGACAGAACATGTAACCAAACTGGAGGTTCTGAGAAGAATGAAGAAGGGTGTAGAGATCCTCAAGGAAGTGCAAAAAAGAAAATTGCAATATCTCGGCCATATCATGAGAGGTCCAAAGGTATGAGATTTTGCAACTCATAATCCAGGGAAAAATTCAAAAAGTTGTTGCTTTTTTAAAAAAAAATGATACTATGTAATGCGACAACTGCCACGATAGCAAATTCAAAAAGTTCCCTATATCCCTTTACATAGGTATAAAAATTTGTCTTAGGAGTCCAAACATCGTAAAAAAAATCGGTCAAAGAAAGAATAAGTTGTTCAGAATGTTATTTTACGGTATACCCAAGTATTATCATTCATAAAAATACAGGGGGGTTAAAAGATAGCATTTTATATATTCTTCTATGCATAAGAGCGTTTCGAAAAATCTCAAAATTCTCAATCTTAACAACCCATGCTATCTACTTGAATGTCAGAAGTCTGCAATATTGGGAACTTGCTGAATAGTCCATAAAGTTTTGCAATGTTAAGGTGGCTACACACACTACTGTAAGCTAGACAAGAATGCATGAACAATCTTTTTGTACAAACTATAGCGTCTGTAGGAAAAATTTGCGCAAGCATTTTAATTATGCAAGCCGCTTGATGATTGATTGAATTTGAATCATGCAAGCTTGGACAAGCCATGCTTGCGCAAGCGAAACGGTACGTGTGTACCACATGTATTCAGCTTCTACAAACAATTAGTTCAGTCCGTGATCGTAAATGACCTGTAAGTCGCGTCGCCATCATGTCTAGCGATCTGAAAAGGAGCAATCGAGGATTATTGGAAGATTTTATTCGCTCATACGAAAATCAGCCGTGCCTTTGGCAAATTAAATCACCAGAATGTGATGATAGGGTGAAGAAGGATGACAGCCAAGCCGATAAGGATGCCGTTATTAAAAAGATAAATGCCTTCAGGATTCCTTCTTCTTTTTCGCGGACTTTCTTCTGCTTTTTCGCGGCATAAACTGAAGCTTGTTCAAGCATGCACGTACCGTGTGGCGGCCAAGGTAAATTATACATGCTTGTACAAAAAGATTGTTCATGCATGCTTGTCAAGCTTGCAGTAGTGTGTGTAGCCACCTTTAGCCCGCACAGTGAACTTCTTGGAAACAGTTTCCCGAGATCACTTGTCAACCAGACATTTGATTTTCTTCTTCTTATCACGCCCTCTCCTGCCGAAGGTTGGCGATCCAAATGGCAATTGTGGCTCTGGAAACTGCAGCCCGGAAGATATCCGTAGACGAGCGTTCAAACCATCTCCTCAAATCTTTTAGCCATGAGTTCTGCGTCTTCCTACTGATCTTTTCCCTTGCATTTTGCCCTCTATTATGAGGCGCAGTATTTCAGTATTTCGTATCTACCACTTCTCATCACACACATTTGATTTTAGTAATTCAAAATTAATACGATACTGTGCCAGTATGTTTTATTTACGTAAATATTATTTTCCAAGATTGATGTGCACAATTTAAATTATTTTGAAATGTACAGGGTGTTTAAGAACTAAGATCCATACCAAAGTTATATTTTTTCTTATGGAACACCTCGTATTTTATTTCATTTTTGGATTCTTGGGCCCAAAAAAAGGTATTTTTTATAAGAGTTAAATATGTTTAAAATCTTTGGTTTTTGAGATATTTAAAGATATTTAAATTTGCATGCTACAATAAAATAGATTATTAACACCTTGTACATTACTTTTCAGAATTAGTTCTTGTGCTGAGTTTAAAGGTAGAGAAATAAACTTTACAGAAAAATGTTATTTCTTTCTTAAATGTATACAGGGGTATCAAAAATTGCTGGTCTATTTTAAATATTTATTTTACATAAAAACTTCGTTATTTCAAATGCAATACTATGTATTTTTTTAAATAAGTCGAAGCAGATTTAAATGGTCTTTCAAACTATATTAGGGTTTCCTATACCTATCTGACTCAGATTGTGAATAAAAATTAATTTTTCAATAAAATTGTAATCAAGATGGCTAGTTTTGTCATGGCAAGTTTCTAGTGACAGTTAGTAGCCATTTTCAAAATCGGAATTAGTTTATGGACTTATTTAAATTTATACTTTTATTTAGTTACCTACAGTAGTTTAATAAATAATATTTATTAAATATTTCTATATTATTCTATCAAAAAAGTAGTTCTTTGAATTAGTTTACGATAACTTGTAGATATATGGATTTTCTATAAAATAGCCAATTACGGCAAATTCATTTTATTCACTTTCAACAACAGGTTTCTGCCGAATCTAATAAGTTTTTTATAAACCACACTACCAGCTCTGCGATATAGGACAAGAAGTTTTTCAAAGAAACGCTTATCAGGAATATTCCTATTTGGATATTTTTGAGCATAAACCCTTAAGCAATTTTCCTCACAAAATAATATCACCAGTAACATATCTATTCGTTCCGCCAGCAGATACTGCTTTATTTTTCTTGATAAAATGATGAATACTTAGTTATTAAACTATTGTAGGTAAATTTAAGTAAACTGTTATATATTATAAATAATAATGTCCATAAATTAATGTCGACTTTGAAAATAGTTACTAACTGTCACTAGAAAATTGCCATGGCGACACCAGCCATCTTGATGGCAATTTTATTTAAAAATCGCTTTTTATTCAAAATCTGAGCTAGATAGGTATAGGAAACCCTAATATAGTTTGAAAGAGCATTCAAATCTGCTTCGATTTATCTAAAAAAATACAGGGCGTTGCATTTGAAATAACGAAGTTTTTTTATAAAATATATCCTTAAAATAGATCAGCAACTTTTGATAGCCCTGTATAAATTTAAGGAACCAATACCATTTTTCAGTACAGTTTATTTCTCTACTTTTAAACTCAGCATAAAGGCCGGTTCTCATATACGCTGCATCGTGCTTTACTACGCTTGACTTCATCGAGCGTCAAAATGTCGCGTTAAAAAGACTTTGTGTTTTCTTATGTAGCAGTTCTCATTTACGCTGCGCCTCGCTTGACTTCAACCGACTTGACGCCTCCAATTGTCGGTGTGCTTTCTTTCGCGCATTTGAACTGCAGCGTGGCTCGATCAAGCGTGTTTAACGTTCTTGAGGTCCTATACACGGTCGGAATCTGCTATTTTGTTTTGTGGATTTCTCTGCTGCTAATCCCAATAACAAATTAAATTTCCCTGGTGACATTCTAAAATATTTATAAAATTTGTTTGCGTCTTCTATCGGTCGTTTAAAAAGCGTGTGAAATTCCACTTCTGACAGTCTAGCTTGGAAATATATAATGTGCATGTACCCCATATTTACAGCGTTTTCTTTTTTTTCCGTTGTTCGTAATCACACACTGGTGCTAGAACAAATGCTCCATCTGATGAAGAACTGTCAGAACTGCTCATACTAAACATTTCAATTCAGGTCGTCTTCGTAGCCACACTGCTGGTTTCACGTGAACTGACGCTCCGTCGCTCCAGTTTTGAAGCTTATATGTAAATTCATCTCGGTAAATTGAGGCTTTGTCGTGAAGCCAAGTCAAGTATAGTGAAGCGCGGCGAAGCGTATATGAGAACCGGCCTTAAGAATTAATTCTAAAAAGTAATGTACAGGGTGTTAATAGTCTATTCTATTGTAGCATGCAAATTTAAATATGTTTAAATATCTCAAAAACTAAAGATAAACATATTTAACCCTTATAATAAATGCCTTTTTTGGGCCCAAGAATCCAAAAATGAAATAAAATACCGCGTGTTCCATAAGAAAAAATATAACTTTGGTATGGATCTTAGTTCTGAAACACCCTGTATATTTCAAAATAATTTTAAATTATGCACATTGTCTCCCCACATATACCCATAAAATATTTTGTTTCTACATCTTTCCGTTTTCGTATAATCAACCGAGGCGAATGAGGTGCGCCACCCTGTATATGGGAGACTTGATACAGTAAATGGGAGGTTTGATACAATAAGAAATTAGGAACGCAATCTTTTATTATTAAAACACGAAATTTCTAGTCGATACATAATTCGCAAGAGAATGTTTTTATCTTATTGTTCACACCTGCACAAGCTGGATGGCTCCATTTTTACCGGCAAAGAACTTACTTTTCTCGAGAACGAGATGCCGAAAATAACGAATTGCAGTAGATGCAAGTGGCATCGTCATCGTCAGCTGTATCAGTCAATGGCTCTTTCTCGTTTTCGCCTGCAGAATCCGAGTCAACGTACAGTTTGTACTCCTTTCCGTTTTTCTGTTTAAATATATCCAAAATTTTTCTTTTCAGGTAGACTTTTTTTCTCTCGAATTATATTCGGGCTCAGTGGCCTTTTCCCGGTGTGTCGGTTTGTCCGACCAAGCAGCTTTCTTTCTTCGTTTTTTTTCGAGGCATTACGGTCGGATAACCTGACGAATTTCTTCAGGACTTCTACATGAAGCAGACCTGGTGCTTGGGATCGTGGTGATATTTTCCATTGCATTTAAAGTTGACTCCCGCTGAAATGGGGATGTGCCAGGTTGAGCAACTGGATCATCTATAACTGGTTCTTTATCAGGGTTTTGTCCTACTTCCTGATATGGTCGGTTTTCAACTTCCGCTCCTGCATAATCGAGGTCTTCAAATAAATGCGGAATAAATTCCAATGAACGGATAAATTCCAGTAGCGGAAAATCCTTTGGTTATATTTGAAGGTGAGAAGGCTCTGACATAAGCTAGTCCAACTAATGCCGGTATATTTTTTAATGGAATTGTTCTGAATAACTGAACCATCTAAGCATCTGCTTCTTCATAAATGTAATCGGTGGACGTGTGAGGTGGTAAATGTAACAAATGTATGCCGTTTAACTTATAAATGTTCAAGGCTGTCTGTGGGCAGCTGTGGGTGACATATGGCCATCGTGATTGTCAAGGACCAATATACATTTGTTTTCTTTCGAATATTTTGCATATTTTATGAAGGTATTTCACTAAGGTATTTCACGAAATTATCAGTGGTCATTAAATCGCTTTAGCTAGTCGTAGGAAGCACACTCGTTCATTTTGTCAACATTGTACTTCCTGGCAGTAGTCTTAAGTGCTATATTTTCATTCACTATTTCAAGCACTGCTTTTTTAAATCATCTGGCGAATACTTCGTTCGACATTTCCATTTAAACGGAATCCAATTAACCTATATGTAATTGCCGCGAAAAGTTCATAATTTGTAATAAATTATAAAATTAATAGATACAACATAAGACTAAGGGAGGCTTGATACACGTATCAATCCTCCCGATACAAACTGAATCAAACCTTCCGGGACAACACCTTTATGAAATATGTGACGCAAACGTATCATGGCATTCGACTAAAATTCTATACTACTGCCCCCTATGCTCTAAATGAAATGCACTTCAAGTATAATACAGTTTATTGAATTTTGTTAGTTTTTCTTGTTAGATTGATGAGACCTTACGTGAGATTGTATTTTGTATCACACTCTGTTTCAGTGCAGATTCTTGCCACTGCATCTGGTTATCCCATCTCTAAAGACTCAATGCAGAAAATTTGAACGTGTATCAAGCCTCCCCACGTATCAAACCCCCCTAGTCTCCCCTATACAAAACCGAAAACAATCAAAATTAAAAAAAATAGCCTTATTCCCCTCTTTAATTTATAAAGTATAGGCTCTTCCCGTCGTGAAATTTCGAATTTGAAATACATACATTTAAATAAGTACCTATGATAAATATGTCTTAAGTTGGTCTTAAGTATTTAGGGGAGACCGAGGTGTTTTGAAACAAATGTGATTTGAAACAACACTGATTTCTCCGAACTAAAAACCGCTAGAGAGCTGACAACGTCGCATATCAACTGCTCCTTACAGCGCGATCTTCACAATACTCGTTCGTGACTCCAAATGCGCGGTTTTGTCGTTTTAGGTTCTACGCCGCAAAAATCGTAAAAAGTAAGTATTAGATATTTTTTTAAGCGTATTTTCTGGATAATGCTTTTGTATTCGAGTGCGTGTGATATACGTTTTGAAAGCTTATTAGCTAACGATTCACTTCATAGCAAGTTTACAGAACATTTTTATATGTTTTACTGCTTAATTTTTAGTTGAACAGAAATTGGGAGGATTTTTTTCATTAAGTAGATTTGAAACAGACTGTTCACCTCGTTTACGTTTTGTATCACTCAATTTCATATATGTATGTTGTAGATTATTTGTTTATTTAAGACCGATAGAGGTATGGCGAGCCTCGAAATATATTAGGGCGCAGCAGAAGTATTATTGCGACAGCAAAGTCTTCGTGATGCGGCTTTGTGTTACAACCTCAACCATACAGGTATATTAAAAAAAGGAGACTTACGAATCTAATAAAACTGGGACCCCTCCATCAGTTGGATATCCAGAAAAGACAGTTTTTTTCGTCATCAGGGGAGAAGGTATTCTGTGACTATTACTGTAAAAAAAACTGTGACTACTATAGTAAAACAAATGAAATCTGCTTTGAAATTGAGGACGTGTCCAATATTGCCGAAAACCCTGATAATAACTCTAAGATAATATCTGATACTGGAAATACTGCCTTCAATGACTGAATCGGTCGTTCGGTCCACATATTACTATAATGCCTGTAGCATCCACATCACTTGATAATGTAACTATGGTGACAATACCTTTCTCGCCCGAAATTCTCCGACCTTTATTGCCCAAGGCTCCACCAAGAAGAGGGAATGAAACGAACCGACGAGATGTGAAAACCGCGAATTATCTGATAGTCCTGTAAAAAATGAATTGGCTGCAATTAAGTCAGCTAGATTGGCAAAGAAAAAAGTTAAAAGCCTTAATTTCGAAGCTCCAAAAAAACTTAAAATATCCAAACTAGAAACTAAAACTAAAAAGTCCAAGATAAATAGGAAGAAAAGAGGAAAAATACAGTGAAGATGAAGAAGAAGAGGAATACTAGTCTATTTGTTGTTTTGAACCCTATTCGAATAGTAAGACCAAAGAAAAAATGGATCCAATGTCTGGAATGCAAAAGTTGAACTAATGAAGGCGAACATTCATATGTTTGCCACAATTGCTTATCAGAATAATATATTTCAATAAATACCTTTGAATTATAGGGTTGTGTCTACGTTATAATCCTTATTTTTACCCAAAAATTGTCTGTTTCAAACCACCTCGACAACTGTTTCAACTTACCTCGGTATTGGGTAAGAGGGGCGTTGAAACAAAATGACTTGTGACGTTTAAGTCGACTTTTTGTTACCAGAATTCACATTAACTCTATCTTTGTGTTACTCATTTGCAAGTGCAAGAAATGTAATATCAATGGATACTAATTTCAACAGATCGATGTATAGTCTGTCCAACGAGAAGATCCTTGACAGTGATAGATGTGTCTGTCATTTTAATTTCAAAGTAGTTTATTTTATTTTACAATGAAATAAGTAAGGAAAAGCAGGAAATTATTATATTTAAAATTTGACTGACAAGTGATTACTTCAAAATATTGTGAAAAAAAACTGTATTAAACTGAAAAAATGTAATCGAGTTATTTAATTAAATAAAAAACGGTATGTGTTAATACAAAACAAACAAGAACAAGACACCACATACCAAAAAAATATAAAAAAGAACAATTTCTTACTTTCAAGATTTATGAAACTTCCCGCATTTATGATTATATTTATCAATATAACTTATGTACAAATACAAATTTGTAATATTCCGCAGGAATAAATAAAACAACATAAATAAAACAATCTATTTTATTATTAATAACACTTAACAAATTTTATAGGTACCTTAAAGGTTGATTAATTAACTTTAATCTTAATTTTTTAAACCAGTACCTTTGGCCTTATTTTTCTTGTGCAGTACTAAAATCCATTATATACGTATCGTGTGATGTCGATATTTTACAGCTACTCCAGTTTTTAGTATGTGTTTAGTGTTTAGTATTAGTAAGTTACTTACTTTTTAGTATGGTCCTTCTACCATATTCGAGATGCACTTATCTACGACGAGATGGTATACGAACTTTAATGATGGTAACTTTATTGGTGTATAAGACTTTTTGCCTGGGCAGCGAGTATTAACCATAAACTGTGCTCTGGGTCTACAGTTAATTTTCACTCGATTTTGCCTCCACTTCAAACGACTTCAAAAGACACAAAATACACGTAATAACACGAATCAAAATGCATCATCTTCCAAAACGCAGAGTATTTGACAAAACTGACAAAAGTTGACACAAAATTATAACCTCTAATTTAGCAAGACTTTGACAAGCGTCAAAAATCTAAAGGCGAGTTCATACGCATCGGCGTCCGTTTGTCGTTCATCGTTCCGTCAAACCAATAAAATTGAAATACGATCTGTCACTTTTGAAATAAACCAATAAAACTGGTTAAGGGTGCAGCCACACTATCCTAAAAACGGCGTATCGGCGTAACGGCGTAATGACCTTGAATAGATTTCCAG
Organism: Sitophilus oryzae; assembly: GCF_002938485.1. Classification (NCBI taxonomy): domain Eukaryota; kingdom Metazoa; phylum Arthropoda; class Insecta; order Coleoptera; family Curculionidae; genus Sitophilus; species Sitophilus oryzae. Next base: position 2,393,174 of record NW_022146393.1, read on the forward strand.
TAATTCTATTGGCTGAAACATTCATCTGTCAGAAATTTTATCTGTCAAATTCATCTGTCAAAAATTTCAGCCAATAGAATTACTGGAAATCGATTCAAGGTCATTACGCCGTTACGCCGATACGCCATTTTTAGGATAGTGTGGCTGCACCCTAAAAACAACAAGAGACGACGTATGACGGATTTATATTTAAACCCATCCACAGTTAACTTAAAAATTATTAGAAACTTTTTTTAGTAAAATAAATAGATTGGTATGAGACGTCATCTGCTTTCCTTCTGTCATCGTCTGTCGAAATCTTACCTGAGAAAAAAAAAACAGAGTATATAATATATTAGTATTTTGTCTATGAAGCAACAGGTCAACAGGTCAAAATTGTTTCAACTTCCCTCGGTCTGCCCTACCTTACTTGAACATTCATCTTTACTTGTGACAAGAAAGTTTCACATATGATTAAGTTTAGTCCTAGGATCGGTTCCTCATAAAAATTGGAAAAATAATTAGTTTACCGTTCTTGAGTAAAATACGGAGCAGTGATGCAATATGGATAAATATCAAATCTTGGGGGGGGGGGCGTTTTTGAAATTTTAATATTTTCATTACAGGTAGAACTTTTATTTCATGCTTGATACATCTGTTCAATGGAGTTTAATGTCAAAAAATAATGTAAATGAGCTGTTAAACTCTTTGAATAAAGACATTAGTTAAACTCAGTCACTCGTCAGATGTCTTTTTACGCTGGTTGATTTGGTTACAATATTGACAGATAATTTTTAAGGAATCGTCTTCCGGCAATAGTAACAATTCTTTCAGGCAAAACATATACAGGGTGGTCCCAACTGTATTCCGGAAACTTCGGTAGCATTTTCTGCAGATAAAAATAAGTAAAAAAGTTTGTATAAATGTATGTCCTAAAATGCTTACTTTCAGAGATACAGGGTGTAGAAGTTTCATTTTTATTTCGATTTTTTCTAAATAATTTCTGAAGTAACGTCAATATTTGAATGAAAATTGGTGCCTGGAAGTTTTTCGGCATGAGAAATTTGGTTTTGATGTCAATATGACTCCTACTAGTAGAGGGCGCCACCTACATGTGTTTTACTGTTTTGAAGCGTAATAACTTTTTGTCCGTACCTGCATAAAACTACCGAGCAAAAAAATATTCATCTCTGTGACTTTTTACGTAAAAAATATATCTTTGTAAAAATCGCTACGAGCAACCGTTCTTAAGATATTTAGAATGGAAATAGTCAATACATGTCATTATTGACGAAAAATAAACACGTCGCGTCGAGTAGATAGTTATTTCACTGAAATAATAAATTTGGGAAATTTTTATTTTTTTTAAATTAATCATAATTTTTTCTGCAAAAAATGATGTTTAACCAGTTTCTGTTGACCTTTTGACACAAAAACATTTCAAATTTATGATTTCAGACCAATAACTATTTAGTCAACATTTAATTTATGCCAATGATGACAGGTATTGATAATTTCGATTCCAAATATCTCGAAAACCATTACTCGCAGCGATTTTCACCAAGAGACCTTTTTAAGTACGGACGAAAAGTTATTACTCTTCAAACCAGTTAAAAAATATGTAGGTGGCGCCCTCTACTAGTAGGAGTCATATTGACACCAAAATCAAAATCAAATCAAAAAACTCCCAGACACCAATTTTCATCTAAATATTGACGTTACATCAGAAATTATTTGGAAAAAATCGAAATAAAAATGAAACTTCTACACCCTGTATCTCCAAAACTATGCATTTTTGGACATACATTTATAAGAACTTTTTTGCTTATTATTATTATCTGCACAATATGTTGCCGAAGTTTCCGGAATACAGTTCGGACCACCTTGTATAGAACCGGAGAAGTAAACCATAACCAAGGTAAGAAACGGAATACAGCCAAGTGTGCTATGCATGACTTTGACAGTTAAAAAAAATTATAACAAAACATGAACAAAACTGATAACAATGCGTGGGTTTGTTCAGTAATTCGGAATGTTTTATTTTACGGATGAGCTTTAATCGAGGAGTTGCGGCTGGATTACATGCGTTTATTCCCGATCCTGAAAAACTGACCGGTCTGGACTAGGATAGGAGGAGGAGTAGGTAGGGGAAAAACAGACACGACGCCAGAGACGCCAGTCTGTGCGTCGCTGTGCCAGAAACGAGAGCGTCGTTTTGGTTGCCCGACTTGGAAAAGAGACGCGCGCGATCTTCCTAACGGTATTTTTAAACATTTTTTTTCGTAACAGTGGTCGTCCGAGATTTTTTTCTTATTTCCCATTTTTTTAAATGTGACTCAGATATTTTATAGAAAAAACCTCGTAAGAATGTAACTGATTTTTTTTTGATAAAATAATTAAACGATAATATTTAGGATTTGGTGATTAAGTTTCTATGTGTTGATGTGGTGTATGTATATAAATAATCCCAATAGATATTTATAGGACAGATTAAATGTAGTGGTATTGTGTCGAAGGAGATTTTTCACTAATGATATCAACAAGATGTACAGGTCTCTTTTTATGCTGTAAGTACCTACTTTGATTTTTTATTTACGCCATGAAATTTTAAAATTTACTAAACCTAATAATAAAAACAGATAAAAAAAATATTGAGGTTGAAAATGAAAAACAAAACCTAATTAACTTAATGCATATTAAATACTTTTTTAAAAATCTTAGAAAATTAAAAATCTTAGAAGTTAATTACTTATAACTGATTTATTGTTTTTGACAAACTACCGTTATCAATTCTTATTTTAGACGTTTTAGTTTAATTTACAATAAAACTATTTTTTAATATAGGCATTACCACATTATAAGTAGGCATAACATTAGCATTACAATTAAAATATGAAAAGTCAAAATATGTTACCAGAGCTTTAAACTCATCTTCTGTGTCCTTATAAGATATTTCCCTTGCTTAAGAATATTTCCAATACTTCATTGTTTGAATCAACAATGTTTCTAATATCAGTTACTTTTGAAAATCCCTACTTACAAAAATATAATGTAACATTTCTTTATATGATACATAATGTCATACTGTGACAAAAACTCTCCTTCTTGAAATAGTAGGTGTATTTTTTCGATGTTCTAATTAGGATTCTCAAACCGGGATCCTGGTGTATGTTTAATCTCGAAATCCCGATAATAAATCCCGGGATCCTGAAAATCTCGAAAAATTTAAATGCCCAACTTAAAATGATTCGACGTTATACCACTTTAGTTTTTCAAAGATCAAATTTTATTTATACCAAGGTTTATACTAAGGAGAACGTCAACATTTAAAAGTTAATTTCCGTGTTTGCTGTATTTCTTTTTCAACAAGAATTGATTTTTCTTAGTCACTAAATATGAATGTTACTTTATTTTTTATTTTATCTATTTTTCAAAGCTCTTTTCTTGTTTTCTTTTTGATATACCGGGTGCGTCTCAAAAGTGGCTAACCCCTATAACTTTTTTATTTTTTCAGATAAAAAAACGAGTTTTGGTATGTTAGTATATGACATAAATTAGGATTGATTGACGTATTCAGTTGTTTTCGGTCACTTCCTGTTTTACCGGAAATGACTACAACTGTTGATTTTTAAATGGCACCCTCGGTATTTTTTTACTTTATTCGATAGAAAATAACATTCTGAACCGAATGACATATCATATGTCAACTTTTGACATATTCGCTCAAAAGCAAATTGTATTTTAAATTTCAATCTAGAGCGCCATCATGGCTGTGTTAAAAACACTAATTTTTAAACAAGAAGCCTTGGAAAAGATAGATTTGATCATCTAATGCTTTTAGTGTCTTGTCCTGGCCGGTTAAAAGATGCCTAAATCGTATTTTTAATAATATCTCAATTTTTTCAAATGGAACGAGGGTGGCTCATTAGCATATTTGGAAAAAGCATTTTTTTACGAATAATTTGATACCACACACTTGGTATTTGGAGTCAAATTGTCGTTATGAACCGCAGGTTAGAATTTCAAATAAACCATATGCGAAAATGTTGAAAGTTGACATATGATATGTCATTCTATTCAGAGTGTCATTTTCTATCGAATAAAGTAAAAAAATACCGAGAGTGCCATTTAAAAATCTAAAGTTGTGGTCATTTCCGGTGAAACCGGAAGTGGCCGAAAACAATTGAATACGTCAATCAATCCAAATTTATGTCAACATACCAAATCTCGTTGTTTTATCTGAAGAAATAAAAAAGTTATAGAGGTGAGCCACTTTTGAGATGCACCCGGTATGTACCTGTATTTTAAGTATTTCTTTAGATAGATTAAATTTCTCATTCTGATAGTCAATCGCGGGATCCCGGGATTATCGGTTCTAATCCCGGGATTTTAAAACGGGATAACGATACCGAAAACTAGAAACCCTAGTTCTAATACAATCACAACAGTATGTAGGTAATTTATATTTAGAAATAAATATGTATTTGGTAAATATAGTTAACACACACACTCATAATTACTAATGAACCTATCACTAATAAATACATAATAGAGACTTTAGTTTTGGAAAATAAAAGAATTGTTATACATAAGATAATCTTTCGTTGAAAAGTTTATTTTTGTAATTGGCAAGTATCCGCAAACTTCCAGTTGGCTTTTCTCTAAACACAAGTTGTTAGTTTGTTTTTTAAACCTAGGATATTCTTTTAAATAAATGCACATTTATTCAAAAATTATGCAGGTTTACATAGAATTTAATACAACGCAAATAATGTACATTGATTTTTTTTGTACAAATATAAGACATTTCAAATATTTGAAAAAATTGAATTTTCATGATTAAAAAAACTTTTAATTATTGTATTAACAATAATAATTGTTAATGATATATGAACGTTTTAGAAATGATATTTGGTATGGAAAAGCCTAAACTAAGTATTTATATAGTATTTAATGAGGTATTTATTGTAAATTTAGTATTAATACCTTCACACATATTTTATTTATAGCCTGTTATGTTTGCTCAGGAAAATCGAAGGCAATAAAATCATTTTATTGGCGATTTTTCTCTAACGATCTTCATAAAATAGAGGGTTCTTAACGCCTGACGACTGTTGATTGTTTTTGGTAAAATGTACAACACCTCTGAACGATTTTAATTGTTTTTCTCTATAAAATATTATGTTTTTCTAAACAAATCTTATGTCTACTTTATTGTGCTTATTTTTTAATATATTCAAATAGAGGTAGTTCCTTTCGTCGCGTCGCCGTCGGTTGGCATTACACTTACATAGGTACGTTGTACGTTACATTTATTTTCTTGTATGTAGGTTTGTTTGTCATTGATAGAGATTTTATTAAGGATACTATTTTTTTATTTTTAGTTCAGTGGCGTCAGTGGTCTTAACAAGACAGCTTAAATTTTGCGAAAAAAATTAATCGTTTTTCTTTCTTAACTATTATAAGGCTAGGTTTTTAAGAGTCCATTTCACTAGTCCGAAAAATTAGCAAAATAAGCGTTCGGCATTTAAGGTTTTATGTAAAACTGGCTAGGTATTATTACACAAATAAAGAAAGAAATTAAAGATAAAGGATTATATACTACATATATCCGTAGTGTAGCACATTTTTAGACAACTTCTTTATTTTTAAGATTTTGTTGGTCAAACATCAACCAAATATTCCTTATGTTTGAACTAAATTTTCTCCAAAATAAAGACATAATTTAAAATTCCGTTACAATACGGAAATAGATTGAAGTTTTGTGATTACAGTGATATAAAATTTATATGGTTTTGTAACAAATTGCTCGCTATTTTATGGTAAATGCTGAAGCTCTGCAAACCTTAATCAAGCCAATTAATCAAAGCACGTGTGTTTGGAATTTTAGGTTTGGTGTGTTAAAATAAGAGGCTGACTGGTGAAATAACACGACAGGATCGAGCTAAGCCTTTGGCAGATTTCTGAAATATAATATATATTTCCTTCGGCCACACACCCGCTTTACCCGACCCCTGAGAGCGACCCGAAAGTACAGCGTAATAGACTCTTAAGAACTGTTTATTATGCACTTTTTGAGTCGCACCTCAGATATGCCCTTCCATTCTGGGGTACGTGTTGTGCGACTCAATTTGACCGCATTTTCAAGCTTCAGAAGAGAGCTGTTCGATATTCACTTGGACTAAACAGCAGAACTCATTGCCAGGACTTTTTTAAAAAATTAAAAATATTAACTCTTCCTTCCATATTTATATTTGAATCCGTTTTGTTTGTTTGTTTGCTTACTTTTTTTGTTTACTTTACCTTTGTCTACAAATTGTAAGATTTTTTTGTATAAAAAGTAGTAATTTTAATATAACTAGTAATATAGAGCTACACAGGTCAATTTTAATAAGACCAATAAGAAGTCTTAGTTTTTAAGTCATTTCTAAAATGAAAATTATTTAAAACCAAATGGCGTAAGTCATAAAAATGATTTAAATAAAAAAATACTTAAGTTTTCTGTGAGCTTGCAGTTCTTATTAGTAATAGATATTGAATTATAGATTACTAGTTGAAGCCTGGCGCATCCGCCACAACATGCGACATCAAGAAAAAAAATACTTTTTATTTTTTTTAATTAAATGAAAAACAAAAAATCCGGCGACGACAGTTTTTAGAAGAGCCAATTAGCTATATTTTAGTAAAAAAAGCAACTTTCTAGAGCAAGTCGTTACTTCAGTAGAGATGACACACAGATATACATTAGCATTTTATATATTATGTAGATTATTATCATCAACAGCATGATCTTTTGACAGTGTATCTTTTGCTAATAAATATACAGGGTTGTTCACCACATACGACACGGAGTATTGTAGCTAAACAATTAGATTTCTGCAAATTGTAAGTTTTGGGTTCGTTGAAGGACTATTAGAGGTACAATTTAAAAATATTTTTACAAGATACAGAGTGTCCCAAATAAATACAAATTTCAAAGTTGTCTTTTTTTAAATGGTTTAATGGTCATTTTTAGTTTCTACGATTAAAATAAAGGTAAATTTGATTAAGGTTTGTCACACTTAAATTTTACAGTTTTCGAAATATTTGCAATTTTGTGAAATTGCAGTAAATTTTTTAAGGCTTCATTTCTCCAAGGCTATCAAAGTTTTTAATACTAAATATTTACTGAAGTTTATTTATTGATCAGCTATTATGTTGCAATAATAAAGATAATACTACCTCATACAGAGTGTCTAAAAATTTATTTTAAATAATTTCTAGCTTTAAACGGCAATAACTTGTTTAATTTAAATGGAACATCTTTTATATTTCTGAGAATCCGATGCACAATCTAATGGTCTATCAAATTGTATCACGCC